>NW_004444069.1:7552404-7593949 GCF_000243295.1 Trichechus manatus latirostris | reverse complement strand
AGAGGCCTGTGGGGGCTGCAGTTGTCAATAGTGCAGCCATGTTTAAATGGCATATATCCCCATACTCTCTCTCTTTTTTTTTTTTGAATTGTGCTTTAAGTGAAAGTTTACAGTTTCAGTTTATCATACAAAAATTTATACACACATTGCTATGTGACCCTAGCTGCTCTCCCTATAATGTGAAAGCACACTCCTCCTTTCTACCCCGAATTTCCTGTGTCGATTCAACTGGCTCCTGTCCCTTTTTTGCCTTCTCGTCTCACCTCCAGACAGGAGCTGCCCATTTTGTCTCATGTATCTACTTGAGCTAAGAAGCATTCTCTTCACAAGTATCATTTTATGTCCCATAGTCCAGTCTAATCTTTGAAAAGACCTCTTTAAAGTGTTGAAAAAAGATGTCACCTTGAAGACTAAGGTGCGCCTGACCCAAGTCATGGTGTTTTCAGTCACCTCATATGCATGGGAAAGCAGGACGATGAATAAGGAAGACTGAAGAAGAATTTACACCTTTGAACTGTGGTGTTGGCGAAGAATACTGAATATACCATGGATTGCCAAAAGAACAAACAAATCTGTCTTGGAAGAAATACAACCAGAATGCTCCTTAGAAGCAAGGATGGCAAGAATACGTCTCACATACTTTGGACATGTTGTCAGGAGGTATCAGTCCCAGGAGAGGGACATCATGCTTGGTAAAGTAGAGAGTCAGCAAAAAAGAGGAAGACCCTCTACGAGATGGACTGAACAGTGGCTGCAACAATGGACTAAAGCATAACAACAATTGTGAGCATGGCACAGGACCGGGCAGTGTTTCAGGACCAGGCAGTGTTTCATTCTGTTGTACAGAGGGTCACTATGAGTCTGAATCGACTCAACAGTACCTAATTAGAACAACAACAATATGGCAGCTGGCTTCCCCTAAAGCAAGTTATCAAGAGAGAGTCAGGTGGAAGCTGTAGTGTCTTTTATGACCTAGCCTAGCCACAGAAGTCCAGCGGTATCCTATTAAGGAGCTCTAGTCAGTGTGGAAGAGAACAACACAAGAGTGTGAATACTCCAAGGCAGGACTACTGGAGGCCATCTTGGAGGCTGGCAAGCTCATCCTTCTAGTTTCCAGTGTTATTTTGAGAGGTCCAAAATAATTCCTCTTCCTGATCCTTTGTGTGTGATCTGCTCTGTTTTCTCTCTCTAGAAGTTTGTGGAACATACTTTTCCTCTCCAGTGTTTTGAAATGTTATCCATATGAGTCTGTTTTCATCTATTGTTTTAGGCACTTGGGGGCCACTTTGAATCAATAAACTCATGTTGTTCAGTGCTGGGAAATTTTCTTGCATTATTTTGTTTATAATTTTCTCCCCTCTCTTTTCTTTTTTATCTTTTGCTAAATTCCTGTTATTCAGATCTTTGTTATACTATGTTGTTGTTGTACATGCCATCGAGTCTGACTCATAGTGACTCCATGTGACAGAGTAGAACTGTCCTATAGGGTTTTGTAGGCTGTAATCTTTATGGGATCAGATCACAAGATCTTTTCTCCTGTAGATTGGCTGGTGGGTTTAAACCACCAACCTTTCAGTTAGCATCTGAGTGCTTAACTGTTGTGACACTAGAGCGCCATTGTCCTCTAATTTTCTTATCTTTTATCTACTATTTTTCATTCCTATTTTGCTCTATTTCCTACAAGATTTTTATTGAGGTTTTTTTTTTTTTCTTTCTACCATGTATTTTATTTCCAAAATTCTTTTTTGTTCTCTAAATGCTCTTTTTAAATAGTATCCTGTCCTTGCTTCTTGGTTGCAGTATCATCTCGTTTTTCTCTGATGATATTAATGATTGTTTTGTCTTGGTTTTGGACATTTTCTTCTCTCTGAGTTGTTTCCGTATTTTTTGATTAGTTGGTTGGTTGATTTTTTTTTTTTTTTTAAATCTTTCTCATGTTTGAGGTTTTCCTAAGTAATCCTTGAAAGTACTAATGTGTAAGAATGAGAACTAAAAAGCTAATCAGAAGCTCTGAGCACGTGAGTGGGGCTTGTCAAGTTGACTTTCTCTGGGGGCGACATGGCTGAGTCACTTGCTTGTAGAACCTTCAAAGTCAGGATCTTTCTGCCTGGGCTGGTCAGACTTCCCAGAAAAGAGAGAGAGGCCTGGCTGGCTGCCAGCTTCTAGGAGTTGAGTGGGGCTCTCAGCATTCAGCATGGCAGCTGAATGCCCCTGTTTTCTACCTACCGCCCCCACTTTCAGCAGGGTCAGGGATTGTCCATTGTACTCTCTCCAAGAATAAGTCTCCAAGCTCTGCTGGAATAGAGGGATGGGAAATAGGAAGTTGGCTGGCTTCTTAAATACTTCTAGAAGGACTTTGAGTCTTTGGCGAATTCACGTTAGTTTCTGGCTTTCCCCACTGCCAGTTTAGAAGTCACCTTTCTAGAGAGTTATTCCACTTGTCCATCTGTTTTCCCAGCTACCAAAATGTGGATGCTGCTGCCTCCTCTCCCATTTTCCCTGTCTGGTGGACTCATGCCCCTCTTCCATCTCACAGTGCACTTTCAGGGGCAGCACGAGTAGCTGCAAACCTCCATCTCCACATAGAAGCCCTCATCGTGGTCTTCTGAGGGCCGATCTTGGGGTCATGCACCAAGGGGGAAGCCTGGAGGTTCAGGGTGAGGGGTAGAGCCAGGATTTGTCCTCAGGGCCGTCTGTCAGCCAGGTCCAGCCTCCTGGTTCCTGGAACTCTGGGCAGGCAGGTGTCATGGGGTGGAGTCCCAGAATTCCAGGGGCAGGGAGCAGGGGGCAGGGCCAGGTGGTTGGACAAACAGACCAAAGGTGAGAACAGTGTGGGCCTCAGACCAGGCCTGGCCAGCTGGACCGACGCACCATGAGGTGAGTGGGAGCCCCCTGCAGCTTCCTGGCTGGGGGAAGGTGTGATCACAGGCCTAGGCCCTCACCCCTGTACCCTGCCCTCAGACTGCTGATCTTCCTGGGCCTGCTGTGTGGCACAGCGGCTCCACCCCCGGCCCCGCGGTGGCCAAAACCCGTGTTTGGGCGCCTGGCATCTCCTGGTTTCCCGGGGGAGTACGCCAATAGGCAGGAGCAGCGCTGGACCCTGACTGCGCCCCCTGGCTACCGCCTGCGCCTCTACTTCACCCACTTCGACCTGGAGCTCTCCTACCTCTGCGAATATGACTTTGTCAAGGTGCCACCTGGCGGGGATGGCCTGGGGCCTCTCGGGGCTAGGGGTCACACTGTGTGCTGTGGGCACAGGGACACCTGGGAGCAGGGTCTGGCCTCAGCCAGGAGGGAGGGAAGGCCCTGCTTGGGTCTTGTCCTACCTCCCTGTGACCTCGGACCCCACAGCTGAGCTCAGGGGCCAAGGTGCTTGCCACACTGTGTGGCTGGGAGAGCACAGACACGGAGCAGGCACCCGGCAACACCGTCTTCTACTCGCTACCGGGCTCCAGCCTGGAGGTCACTTTCCGTTCCGACTATTCCAACGAGAAGCCGTTCACGGGCTTTGAGGCCTTCTACGCAGCAGAGGGTGAGCTGGGGGTATTGGGGGGCCCCGAGATGACCCATCTGCAGCCGAGGTCACTCTCTGGGTCAGGCCAGGCCACCCTTCAGTCTCTCCACCTCCCTGGGAAGGGCCCTGGGCCTGGGGTCCTGCCAAACCAGGGAGAGACTTGTCCTTGGGGCCTGACATCACCCACAATGCAAACACTAGTAACAGTTACTACCTCCACTTGCTCACGGGGACAGAGCTCCCATTCTGTGCCAGGTTCTGAGTCAGGGACCCGTGGCATCTCGAATCCTCACAGCCCCCCTCTGATGCAAGGGCTGAATGACCCCACTTCCAGGTGGGAATACAAAGTTCTGCTGGTGAAGGGCTGCTCAGGACCCACAAAGGGAGGCCAGCCTCTCTATGCTCCTCACAAGGTTGCTGCAACGGTTAAATGGAACCTACTGTAGTAGCTGTAGGTCCCCGTGTGCACAAACTGTTTGTGCTCAACTACTAATCAAAAGATTGGCGGTTTGAACCCATCCAACAGTGCCTCAGAAGAAAGGCCTGGTGATCTGCTTCCATAAAGATTACAGCCAAGAAAACCCTATGGAGCAGTTCTGTAACACATGGGGCTACCGTGAGTCAGAACTGACTCAAAGGCAATGGGATTGGTTCTTTTCTTTTTGTACTTTAGATGAAGGTTTACAGAACAAACTAGCTTCTCATTAAACAACTAGTACATATATTGTTTTGTGACATTGGTTAACAACCCCACAAGATGTCAACACTCTCGCTTCTTGATCTCGGGTTCCCTATTACCAGCTTCCTGTCCCTTCCTGCCTTCTAGTCCTTGCCCCTGGCTGTTGTGCCCCTTAGTCTCGTTTTGTTTTATGGGCCTGTCTAATCTTTGGCTGAAGGATGAACCTCAGGAGTGACTTCATTACTGAGCTAAAAGGGTGTCCGGGGGCCATACTCTCGGGGTTTCTCCAGTCTCTGCCAGGCCAGTAAGTCTGGTCTTTTTTTGTGAGTTAGAATTTTGTCCTACATTTTTCTCCAGCTCTGTCTGGGACCCTCTGTTGTGCTCCCTGTCAGAGCAGTCGGTGGTGGTAGCCAGGCACCATCTAGTTGTGCAGGACTCAGTCTGGTGGAGGCCGTGGTAGTTGTGGCCCTTCAGTCCTTTGGACTCATCTTTCTGTTTTTTAGGGTTTTTTGTAGTGGTTGTAGCACTGCCCACTGGGTTTGATTTCTAGCTGTCCCTTCACTAACTTAGTGACAGGACACTTCAGTTCATTGGTTTAAAAAATGTGGCATTAGCATCTCCCTCCAAGGTTGTTGGGAGGTTGCAATGGCAGGGGGCCTGTAAAGTGGTTGGCACAGCACGGCCCACCCTGTTGGGCGCACACAGCCCACCCTGTTGGGCGCACACAGCCCACCCTGTGGGCTAGTGCAGCCTCCACTCCTGTCAGCCATGGAGTCCAAGTCAGGTGACTGCCTGGGGTCAGCCAGTGCCTGTCCCTCCCTGCTGACCGCCCTCCTGGCTTGCCTCTCCCCCAGACATCGACGAGTGCCAGGTGGCCCCAGGAGAGGCACCCGCCTGTGACCACCACTGCCACAACTACCTGGGTGGCTTCTACTGCTCCTGCCGCCCTGGCTACGTGCTTCACCAGAACAAGCACACCTGCTCAGGTGAACTGGGGCTGGGGAGTACCCTGTCCCCAGGCCCAGCCCCCACCCCACCGCAGATACCCCAATCTCCTGAAGCCATGGAGGGGCTGGAGGGACCACTTTAGGGCTGGCCGACTGGGAGGCGTCTCATAGCCCTCCTCTTCCCACCCCTTCTCTGACCCTCAAGCCTCTCTTTCCCGCTGTCCCCTCATAAGCCCAAATCTCTCCTGCTCACCTGACCCTGTGCCTTCTTCTCCTGGGGTGGGGGGACCCAGGCCTGGAGTCTCTGGCCAATTTGGGCTCACCAGGGCCCCCTCCTTCCATAAAACTTCCGGGGGTGGGAAGTGGTCAGGGCGTGCTTTGGCCTCCACTGCCCGGACTCACCTCCCGTTCCCCGCCAGGCTCCTGGACCCCAAACCTGCTTGTGCTCTGGAGAATGGGCAGGCACTGCCCCCTCCACCCTGAGTCTCTCCCTGTGTCTTTCCGTCTGTCTCTCTCGTCTTTTCCAGAGCAGAGTCTCTAGCCCCCCTCGGGGCTCCGGCCTGCCCAGCGGGCCAGAAGCCAGAGGAGCCTGCTGCCTGCAGCCACCCACTGCCCCTCCCTCTCCCACTATGGACCTGACAATAAACCCGGCTCCTTTTCCGCTGCTGCCTGTCTCTGGGGTCGATGTGGGCTGGGCCAGCAGGGTAACTTCTCAGACCCCGGCCCCCTCCTCTCCCTGCTCACCCTCATCACAGCCTGGTGGGAGCCCTCTCCACGGGGCCACGGGCCCCTTTGCCAGAGGGTCCTGAGACTGCTTGCTGCAGCCCCCATTGTTGAAGATGGGGAGAGGGGCGGGGGTTGCCTGAGTCCTTGAGCTGAGTGGAGCAACCTTGGGCCACCTCCTGTTCAGAAAACAACTCAGGACCTGTGTGTGCTGGTCTGGGAGCACTGACCCAGAGCGGGACACTCAAGGAGGTGTTCACCGAGGGGGGCAGTCTGACCCCCCAAATCCCTCTGTCCCATAGGAGCAGCCACTTGGAAAAAGGAAGCCAGAGTCGGGAGTCCCCACATCCTAGGAGCATCCTGGCTCTAATGCCTGCATCCCAGACCCCCTCTGCAGCTGGGGTGGGGTGAGGGTGGGTCGGGGTGAGGGTGGGGAGGACAGCCCTGCCTTAGTGATGGAGCCCCAAGCATCCGTCAGCTGTTCCAGTGAGGAAGGGGGCACCAGACTCATTTATGGTCAGTGTCGACTGAACTGCCCTGAACGGCTCCCAGGGCAGGGCCCAGAGCTGTGGGCAGTCAGGCAAGGAGTTGCCAGAGAGTGAGAGGCCCGACTGGCAGCGCGCCTTCTGGTGGATGAACTTGGGAATTGCTGGGGCCGGGTGGTGGTGGGGGAATACCTGGGGGAGCCTTTCCCCTGAATTTGTGGGGAACAAGGAGAGCCCCTCCCTTCTTCTTTGCCTCCTTCCTTCCCTCCTCCCACCACAGCAGAGCCTGGCCTCCCTCCCCCCTTCACCTCGGGGCTGTGACTGGCTCAGTACTCACCCCTCAGGAGCCTCAGCTTAAGGCCTTGCCCTCTCAGGTGTGAGTGGTTGCCTTTGGCGAACTTCCCTCCAGAGTGCAACCTTTGCAGCTCAAGCCTCAAAGCAAGAGAACCCCCTTCCGAAACTGTCCCCATTGGGGTTGGATTGGTGTTTGGTTTCCGGTGCTGGTCGCAGATGGGGCCCTGGCCCAGACCCAGGGCCACAGAAGGCCCAGCAGGCCCCTGCCCTAGTGCTCTGCTCCCACCTCCCCCCACCACCCCCCACCGCAAGGCTGACAGGAAGTAGGGCAGGGCAGGAGGTCGCATCTGCAGGCTCAAGCTGCGGGCCATCTCTTCCCCTCCCAGCCTTGTGCTCAGGCCAAGTTTTCACCAAGCGCTTTGGGGAGCTCAGCAGCCCAGAATACCCGAAGCCTTACCCCAAACTCTCCAGCTGCACCTACAGAATCCACCTGGAGGAGGGGTTCAACGTCATCCTGGATTTTGTGGAGTCCTTCAACGTGGAGACACACCCGGAAACCCAGTGCCCCTACGACTCCCTCAAGGTCTGGCTCCTGGGACCCACCTGTCCTGGATCCTCCCCTTGCCCAGCTGCCTCCCATTTCCTTCAGCACCACCCTCAGGTCCTTGTCCAGCTTGGTCCCCATCTTAGTCATCTAGTGCTGCTATAGCAAAAATTTCACAAGTGGATGGCTTGAACAAACAAATTATTTTCTCACAGTTTAGGAGGCTAGAAGTCCAATTACAGAGCACGGGCTATAGGGGAAGGCTTTCTCTCTCTGTTGGCTCTGGAGGAAGGTCCTTTTCTTTTCAGCTTGTTCTCTGGTTCCTTGGAGATCTCCGTGTGGCTTGGCATCTATCTTGCCCCATCTCTGCTTGCTTAATCTGCTCCTTTTATATCTTGTAAGAGATTGACTCAAGACACACAGTACAGTAATCCTACCTCATTAACATAACAAAGACAACCCATTCCCAAATGGGATTATAACCATAGAAATAGAGGTTAGGATTTACAACACATATTTTGAGGGGACACTATTCAATCCATAACAGTCCCTCCATACCACACATGAGTGGTACACTTTGAGGAGTGGTTGCTGCCCCTGACCCAGAGTCATTGTAGCCCCCTGACCTAACCTGCCACTCTGCCCAGTCCCCTGAAGAAGGGGACACAGGAGGGGGGGACTTCTCCATGGGTGAGAAGATGCAGGCAAGAAGCTGGGAAGGGGAATTCCCGGCAGCAAGACCTCCTCCATCTGGCCAGACTTCCAGCAGAGACCCTGCCCAATGGAGGTGGTGCCCCATCCCACCCAGACTCTCCATGGGGGGTCCAAGCCAGGCTGTGACCTTCAAAATGAGGGAGGAACTGGGAGGGGGGAAGGGAGCTCCCTGACTCATGCCCTAGGTCTGCCTCACCAGCTCTCCATGGAGTTGCTGAGGGGCCAGTGTAGCACCCTTTTCAACCTAGGCAGGGCCCCTGGCAGCAGGACCTGAGGTTTATGGGCCTCCCCTCTTTCAGATTCAGACTGACAAAGAGGAATATGGCCCATTTTGTGGGACAACGTTGCCTCCCAGAATTGAATCAAAGAGCAACATTGTGACCCTCACATTTGTCAGTGATCAATCAGGGGACCACACAGGCTGGAAGATACACTACACAAGCACAGGTGAGAGGAAGTAGGTCCTGGATCCAGGTGGAAAGCTTGGAGTTTCCATCTCTTCCAGGAGGGTCAAGGGCTCCGGGAGAAGTTGGGCAAGAAGAGAGCTGTGTGGGAGCATTGGATGTGTGCAGAATTGAACTCTTTCCGGGCCAGGCCTGGGGAGGCAGACCAGGTGTGAGTGGGATGGTCTGTGAGGCAATGGTCCTCTGAGGCGAAACATCTATCCCTCCTCCTTCCGTCCTTCCTTCCATCCATCTATTTGTCCATCCACCCATCCACCTTCCTTCCTTCCTTCCAACCATCCATCCTTCCATCCATCCATCATCCATCCATCCATCCATCCATCCATCTATTCTTCCTTCCTTCCTTCCTTCCTTCCTTCAATGCTGACTTAGTTTCCTAATGCTGCTATAACAGAAATATCACAAGTGGGTGGCTTTAAAGAACAGACATTTATTTTCTCACAGTTTTGAAGGCTAAAAGTACAAATCAGGATCTCAGCCATGTTGGTTTCTTCCCTCAGCCCTCATGTTCCTTGGTTTCTTGGCAATCCTCATATGGCATCTGTCTTCCCCAGTATGTGCTTGCTTCTCTCTGTGTCTATGCTGCTCTTTATAACTCAGAAGTGACTAGATTTAGGATCCACCCTACACTATGATATGGCCTCATTTACATAACAAAGAAAGCCCTGTTTCTAAACAGAGTTACATTTGTAGGTATAGAGGTTTGGACTCCAACACGTATTTTGGGAGAACACAATTCAGTCCATCCTTCCTTCCTTCCATCCATCCATGCCTCCTTCCATCCATTCATCCACCATCCATCCATCCACCTTCTATCCATTCATCTTCCTTCCATTCATCCACCCACTCACTCCCCCTGTGCAGGGGATATGTACTGCAGAAGTCACAGTCTCCACAGCCTCTGCCTTCAGTCCAGTGAGGGGATAGTCACAGTGACACAACCAGAGCCCGTGGCAAGTGCAGCCTTAGAGCTAAGCACCAGGCATGATGAGAGCCCAGAAGAGAAGCCTGGCCCAGGTGGGGGCTGGGTGCTAAGGAAGCTGTCCTAGAACAGAAACACCGCAGATTAGATCTAAAGAATAAGGAGGTGTTGGGGGAAGGTAGAAGGCTGTTCCAGGAGGAGAGAAGAGTATGTGCCAAAGCCCCGAGGCACCACAGCTTCAGGGTGTGGAGGTGGAAGTTGAGGTGTGGGGTGTGAGGAGAATGAAGATGAGGCTGGAGAGATGGGGAGGGGACTTCCATCATGGAGGGCCTGGGCTGGAGCTACAGTTCAGGGAGTCTGCAGTGGAGTCTGAGGCACTGGCTCTCTCCACTACCCACTGGCCCTGGTTCTGCCTCTGGGCCTGGCCGAACCTTCCCCCACCCCTTCCTATGACAGACCTTCAAACATGTCGCCACCTCCTGGGCACAATTCCAAGCCCCCCACTTTCTAGGGCACTGTCCTCCGTACATATCCGTCCCTCTCGCTGCTCTCAGCCAGCAGGTCTTTCAGGATGTCTTCAAAAGAACAGGGTAACTGAGCTAGGGAGGCAGAGACAAGTAACAGCTCCAAAGCACCAAAAAAAAAAAAAAAAAAAAAAAACCAAAAAACACCACACACAAAAAACCTCCAGAGCTCAGGCTTCCGTGTGAGACTGCCAGGTTTGTGTCCTGGCTCTTCTGCTGACTGGCTGTGTGACATCAAACTTGTTATGTGACCTTTCTGAGCCTTCATTTGCTTACTGTCAAAAGGATAACAGCATCTTCCAAGAGTGGGACTCGGGTAAGGCTTCTCTGGGCCCAGTGTGGGGCACGTAAGGGTGATCACTAGGTTACACGAGTCATCTTTAAAATGAGAAAATCTAGCTAGGAAAGATGACCCCTTGGGCCACCTCTGATAGAAGTGTGGGAAAGGCCTGGGGGCTGGCTGGTCAGAAAGAGGGAGGCCAGCATGTTGGGAACATTTCATTTGTCCCATGTTCACTTTGGAAAGCCTATTGTTTTCCTGTATGTTTTAGTAATACCAAAACCAGACCTGTTACCATTAAGTTAATTCCAACTCGTAGCCACCCTATGGGACAGAGTAGAACTGCCCCATAGGGTTTCCAAGGCTGTAATCTTTACGGAAGCAGATTGCCACATCCTTCTCCCAAGGAGATGCTGGTGGGTTCAAACTGCCTACCTTTTGGTTAGCAGCCAAGTGCTTAACCACTGCACCACCGGTGCTCCTTTGGTTTTAGTAATAAGATTTGTAAAACTGAAGTGCTGGTTTCAGAGGGGCGGGCTCAGACTTGGCCAGGTTTCTGGGGTAAAGCCAGCGTACACTCAGCCTTCTGGTGTGCCAGAAGGAGGGGGTGGGCAGGAAGCCAGCCTGGGTACCAGACGGCCTCAGGAAGACCTTGGTCTCCCTGGGGCTCCCAGCCTGTCCCTGGAGACTGGTTCCCTGAGGGGAGGCTCCTGGCAGCGTGGGACCTATGGCGCTCCAGAATTCAGGCTGGGTGAGGTGAACCCAGCTGTTCCGGAAAGTTAGCCGGGATCATTAGCCAAGGAGAGCAGCAGCTGGAGGGCGAAGGGGACTCAGCATCTGGCTGGCATATTTTGGGGGTAGTGGTGGGGGGCTGAATTCAAGCCTTGGGGTGAGTGTAGGCCAGGGATTATGGGGGTGGGGCAGAGTGGAAGAGTCTACCTGGTGGCTGGTGGTGCACTGTGGCCAGGTGCTCCCTGAGTAAGTCTGGATCTTTAGTTCCCTTCCTGTGCAACTTGAGGTCTCTGAACCCCAGTTCTCCTATGCCAGGATGGCTGTCCTACAGGGCTGTCGTGAGGTCTAATTGCAACTCACTGAACAAGGCACTATTCTTGGTGCTTCACATTTGATCCTCATCACAGCCCTGGGAAGTGAGGACTATTATCATCACTACCCCCATCTTACAGATGAGGAAACTGAAGCCCAGAAAGGTTAAAAATAATCATGAGAAACGGAGAGCTGGGATTTAAAAGGCATACCACCAGAAATACCAGTTGCCATGGAGTCTACTCTGACTCATGGCAACCCCATGCGTGTCAGAGTAGAGCTCTGCTCCATGGCTGATTTCTTCAGTAGATAGCAGGCCTTTCTACTGAGGCACTTATCGATGGACTTAAACTTCCAACCTTTCGGTTAGCCGCCGAGCACCACCCAGGGACTCCAAAGCCATATAGTCCAGCTCCTTTCCTCAGTTACACCTCCTCCTAATTTGAAGCATGTGTACGTGACATTCCTGGCATGGAGCAGTCGCTTGGTTGGTGGTTGCTGCACTATCTCACCGTGTACCTGGCTTTCTGACATACCTTTAGCTGAATCCCAGGCGAGACAACCAATCTTAACGTGTACAACAAGCACCTGGAAGTTTAATCTTGTCTTTGGCTTTAAATCATTAAGCAACACTATCCCACTTGTGGCAAACTCTCCTTTCCCATGTTAAGTGTTTCCTGTATAAAGAACTTTAAACAGCTAAATTCAGACCTGGCAGGTATGGACCAGTCAAAACCGGTAAGCCTCTCGTTTCCTCTACACAGCTCTGCCGTGCCCTGATCCGATAGCACCACCTAATGGCCACATTTCACCTATGCAAGACAGATACATCCTGAAAGACCGCTTCTCCATCTTCTGTGAGACTGGCTATGAGCTTCTGCAAGTAAGTTAATACAAAACTGTATGTACACTAGGATCATGAGAGTTTTAAAAAATATATGGGAAAATATGAAAATGGAAAAATAGCTGCTGTGTCAGTATCGTGGTTCTTTTGTGTATGCTCAAATGAGAAAAATCAAAGAAACAAGTTTACTGAGAACAAGAAGGGTGGCTACAGAGAATTTTTTTTATTCTTAGGAATTCTGCTTAAAAGCTACTTTTGCAGGATGGTGATTAAAATGGGCAACTTCTCCTATTTTTTCACACAGTACAGCAGCCCCTGGTAGAGTGGCTGGCACAACACAAAGATGAGCTTGCTGTCGTTGGTCCATGTTCTTGGTGACATTGCCTTGTGTTAAATTAAGGTTCTCTCCCTGGCCAAATGATGACCTTCCCATGCAACAACTCCTGGGCCCCCAAAAAATCCTGGGCCCTTGGAAATAGTATATTCGGCAAAGTTATAAACAGTGATCACTGTTAAGGGAGATGGAGTATAATTTGAAAAAATGCTTAGCGTGCTGCTTTAGGGGCACAGGTAAGAGATTAATACATCCTCTTTATGTTCTTCAAAATTGTCACTGACTCCCAGTGGTAAAAAGTAATAACATTGAAATGATAGCTAGCTATGCAGTCCACAGTCCTATGGAGGGACAAAACCAAAAAAAAAAAAAAAAAGGTCGGACATTTTTCCCACCTTGCAAAACTTCTTGGGCAGGCTCTTTCCCACAGCTTCTTGGACTGCAAAAACCCTGCTCAGTTTCTGATTTTAAAAATATCATCCTGATATTGTTTGAGGGATAAAACTTCTGCCAAAATCATCTCCTTTAAAAAAAAAATAATGAAGTAGTACTTTTATTTCAGGTTCTTATTGTGGCAGTATCACAACACCATCTTTATATTAGTCATACTTTTATTAGGCATTTTCTCTGAGATTTTAAACTGAATCTGTATTTAGATATTTCAAACAAATGCCAAATATTAGTCTAATTGTGTTAATCTGGAAAAATTGGTCAATTATTTGTGTCATCATATATTCTTACATGCTGTTTATAAAGCAAACATGGATTTTTAGCAATCTCTGTGCAATCTTGCCTAGGACATATACAACAAGATTGAGTGGGCATTCAAATTACAGTAACAATCAAATTGTGAGAATTATATTTGTTTGACTTCTTAAAAATGAGGTTTCTAAACAAGTTCTTCAGACCTGATACAAATACCAGGAAAGCCATATACACAAATGTACTGCTAGATACAGCAAATTATTTTTATTTTTTTATTGTGCTTTAGGTGAAAGTTTACAGCTCAAGTTAATTTCTCATCCAAAAATTTATACACATACTGTCTTGTGGTATTAGTTGCAATCCCCACAATGTGACAGCACACTCCTCCTTTCCACCCTAGGTTCCCTGTATCCATTCAACCAGTTCCTATCCCTTCCTGCCTTCTCATCCTGCTTTTGGACAGGAGCTGCCCATTTGGTCTCATATATCTGATTGAACTAAGCATCACACTCCTCACATGTATTATATTTTGTTTTATAGTCTTGTCTAATCTTTGTCTGAAAAGTGGGCTTCAGGAATGGTTTCAGTTCTGGGTTAACAGTGCGTCCGAGGGCCATAGTTTCAGGGGTCCCTTTAATGTTTGATTTTAGAAAAAAATTATCTCAGTAAGTCAAAAATATTTCCCTGGAAACAATACAAGCGATGAAAGCTGAGAACACACATGGAAAGCTTATGAAAAAGCTATAATCATCTTCCTCCAGTAATTACCACGCGCTAGAAACATACCGAGACACCTCGGCTCCTTGTCTGATCAGGCTGACCTTTCCTAATTTTTTAAATCATAAAGCTTTGGCACTTAAAGAGAAATACCGATGGGGTATCAGTGGGAACTCAGGAGATCTGTTACATTCTTGATTAAAGTGGAAAGCAAAAAACAAAAAAGTATCATAAATTGCTGCCAAGGTCAACATTTGATTCACAAAATACCAGTGCACGTTGGAAGATACATAACACAGGAGATATAAACCAGCAGAGCTGCTGGTAACAACGGTGCACACGCACCACAGCACAGAGTTGGGTCAAACGCCCACGTGTCGGGCACCCAGCACATCACCAGACGCTAAAGCCAGCCGCAGTAGTATGTCACCCCCTTACAAGCATTCATGTGAAACACTAGGTGAGAACAGCTTTGTAGAGTGGATTTTATGATGTAAATAAGGAAACGAATATTTTCTGAATTCCTCTGTAGGGTTACTTGCCCCTGAAATCATTTGCTGCAGTCTGTCAGAAAGATGGATCTTGGGACCGACCGATGCCGGAATGCAGCAGTACGGTCATGTGGTGACTGCAACTCCCGAAACTGCTTCTGCTGCTGCTACTACTTCTACTGTTTTTTTTTTTTAACTTTTTTTTTTAACTTTTTAAAAATTATTCTATTTATATCAGGGCTTGAATTGCAAATTTGCTTGTTTCCCTCTCAGTGAACTCTTAGAAGTTACAACAGAACCAAGCTACTAGGAAAAGTTATTTGCTTTAGAAAAACATGCTTTAAAAAATATGTAATTTTTCTAAGCATAAAAGTAATATTCATTGTAGAAAATGGGGAAATGCAGAAAATTACAAACATTTTACTACTCACAATCCCACCATTTGAGATTATAATCACTATTTTGGTGTGTTATTTGCCGGTGAGTCAATTCTGACTCATGGCGACCCCATGTGTACAGAGAACTACTCCACAGGGTTTTCAAGGCTGTGACCAGGGTCTATCTTCCGAGGTGCCTCTGGGTAGGTTCAAACTGTCAAGCTCTTGGCTAGTAGTCAAGCGCTTAGCTTTTTGCGCCACTCAGGGATACTCTATTTTGGTGATGTTGTTGTTGTTAGATACTGCAGAGTCAATTTTGAATCACAGCGACCCTGTATGACACAGTGGAACGGCCCCATAGGGCTTTCTTGGCTGTGATCTTTTTACAGAAGCAGATTGCCAGGTCTTTCTCCCATGATCTCGCTGGGTGGCTTCAAATCACCAACCTTTTAGTTAGCAACTGAGCACTTAACCATTTGCACCACCAGGGCTCCTTTATTTTCATGCATAGCCCTCCAATTAATTACACACGTATTTCTGTGCATATGAACACATATAGTCTCCCTATGTATGGATGGGGTAATTGTATGTGCACACACACACACACACCAAACTGGGGTAATGGTGTACATTTTGTGGATTAAGAATCAAATACATTATTTTTTCAATATAATTGAAAAAACAATCAAAATTTACGAAAATAAATAACGAAAGCCTCTCTTTGCCTAGCTCCCCGAATTAACACTGACAAGAGCTTAGGGTCTATTCCTTCACGTTTTCTTCTTCTATTGTGTCAGCTGCTGTGGTTCCGACTCAGAGCGACCCTCATATGCGCACCAGAACTAAGTGCTGCCCAGTCCCACACCATCCCCATGATCTCCAGCATGTCTAAATCCATTGTGGCCACTGTGTCAACCCATCTCATTGAGGGCCTCCCTCACATTCGCTGGCTCTCCGCTACGTCAAATATGGCTTCCCCTTCCAGTGGTCTTTCCTGATGTGTCCAAAGTAACATTATTCATGCTATATATACTAACATGTATCTCATTACTATATACTTTTTGCCAAAATGGGATACTAAACTTGATCACAATTTGCTTTTTCTTCCCTAATGTTCTTTCCACATCAACCCAAATATTAATGGATCCACTTCTTTTTAGTGATACGGTATTCCATTGCATGATGTATCCTATTCAATGACTCCTGTTTTTTCCAGTTACTATTACATAATCTCTATACTTAATACCCATGTACATATGTTTTTACACATTTTGTGCAAGTTTCTACAAAATACATTCCTAGGTGAATTTCAGTATTTCATTTGATAAATTTACATTCCCACCAATGAGACTACAAATTCTTTCAGTTCAAAAAAACAGTAAAGAAGAGCTGGCATCGATGGGAGTCTTGGGAGTCAAAGGTCTGGTTTGAACCCTGACTCTGCCATTTTTTGCTCAAATCTCTCCACCCATTTCCTTATCTATAGACTGGCTGAGTGGCTACATCACGGAGTTGCTGTGGGGATTAAAAATATAGGTAAAGCACTTGGCACAGAGCCAGGCACACAGTAGACACTTAGGACTATTATCAAGTTGCTGAAAACTATTTAAATACCAGTATCTGGTTGTCTATGTGTAAAACTGTGGCTTAAGACTCAATTCGCTTTGTCTCATGAATAGTTACTTCACATTAGTAATGTCCTGTGAATTCGAGTTCAAATTAGAAGTATGAAATGGCCAACATCCCAAAATGTTTTTTTTAATCACTGCAAGGTCTTCTAAAAGGTTCAACTCATCATCTAATGGCCTTCAATTTTCTCCTTTGTTTTGTTGTATCCCCTTCAACCCTAAGGCCAGCCAAATTGCAGAGCGCCATTTTATGTGGAAACAGATCGCGCAGGCGGTGCCCGTGTCTGTCTTCCGCATTGCTGTTTCGCTGCAGAGCTTTGTGCGTGAAGCAAGAACAGAAAGGAAACCCAAGTGGCTTCAAATTCCCTTACACTGCCTTCACCCATGGCCGCCTCCACCTCAAGCTAGCCATTTAGTTAGGAACAGGGATGAAAGTGATGCTTTGAACCCACACTAAAATGATTTTCTCCATTTTGAGAGATGAAATTACAAACGTCCACCCTACAAAGGAAAATGAATATCGCTTCAAGTTACAGCACCACAGGGCACAACCACTTATCTAGTTAGTTGCTTTGTCACCATTAACGGTATTATCTGAAGTACAACTGACCCTCCTTCTCTCCGTGTTTATTAGTTGTTGACTGCGGCCCTCCTGATGACCTGCCCAATGGCCAAGTCGAATACATGACAGGTCCGGAAGTGACCACTTACAAAGCTGTGATTCAGTACAGCTGTAAAGAAAGGTTCTACACAATGAAAACGAATGATGGTAAGCAAATTTTTCAAAGTTGGGAGTGGGCGACATTGGAACTTAAGCCCTCAGCCTGAAAATAAACTTCAACCAACATTTTTGGCTAAGGCTAAACCAAAGATTAAAAGGCACTTCTCCCACTGCTAAGTGAAATATTATAGCTGAAGTGACTTTAATGTCAATTTGCAAGAATCTGAAAACAGATCTTATCTAGTAAATGACTACTACAAACACACAATATATTCCAAATGGTTTAATTTAACAAGTCAAAAACCTTATCATTAAGCACTTGAGATCTTGATACATATTCAAGTTATACATCTAAAAGGTTTCCACTTTGCAAGCAAACATGGTACGGCAGAGACCGCTATTTATGAAATCATGTAAAATGGTTATTCAGACACCTCTATTTTCCATGGATGCTCAATAATCAACATTTTTCAAGGGGGTATTCAAGCAAATGACAACCACCTTATACATGCAGTTAAACATTTTTGCGTTTCCAATGATTTGCAGGTAAATATGTGTGTGAGGCTGATGGATTCTGGACGAGCTCCAAAGGAGGAAAATCACTCCCAGTCTGTGAGCCTGGTAATGGACACATTTACACAACAGATTCGTAATTGATGGAAAGTAGAACTGGGTAGTAGACAATAAGTAGAGCTTTAGCTGTGGTAGGCAGAAATGGAACTTCAGCACTTGGCTCTCAGACTAAGTTATTATTTCCAAATAATATGTTCTCATTATCCTTTTACATGTAGAGAGGTTGTTGGGTGCTGACTACATCAGTCATTTGATTATTTTTGACCTTATAACTAGGCAAACATAAAAAATTAAATGATTTTTAAAATTATCTTAACCCATTTATACATTCATAAACATGAGTTCTTCTGCTGAGTTACTTTTCTTCTCCATAAAAATGCTATTAAAACCCAAAGCTAATAACTTGATTATTTCCCTAAGCAACTGTTTTCAACGACGCCTAATTTTTAAACATAAATGCAATTTGCCTTTTAATGGTACTTTAAAACTTCTACCAGAATTGGCTTTGAAGATAAACAAACAAACCCAGAAAGGTAATAATACATTCATTACCCGCGTTCTTTGGCTTAGGTTTTTTTTTTTTAAGCCTTATCTTGGTTCACGTATTTGGAAGTTTTAATACAAGTATTCTGCTACAACAGAAGCATATATGCTGCATTAATGAGCGTATTTAGATAGCAATAAAGATACAGTAAAATTTAGTGTTTGGAGGAATCAACTAGACCAAAAATAATAATTTCTGTACCTGAATGGTCCTGGCTACAACAGCAAATTTCTAATGTCTAAAATATTTAAATGTTTAAAGGTGAAAGTAATTTTGCAAATGCTGTGACAGCGACCTTAGTGCCTGCTTTACCAGAATTACATGGTAAAGACCCCATTTTACAAATAGGAAAATAGAAGCGATAAAAGGTTATTTTCTTTCATTCCTATGCACATTATCCAGTGCATAAGCTCAAGACAATTCTTGTTTGTCCGCTTAATTTTCCCAATTTTGCAGACCAAATTCCTTTGGCAAAACACAAGATTCTAAAAGTTAATTTTCACTCATCTAATTTTCTGAGGAGGTAAGAAATACCAAAAGATCTTATCAGGTCTTTGAACTGTGCTGTTTTAAAACAGCATCACTTGCCTGTGGACATCCATCAATTCACATGATCTAATTTTTGGTTGATATTAAATATATACAATTCCAAAGTGGTAATAATTTGAGAAAAATACCACTAGGGCTTTATAAAGGCTCTATGTATCTGCTTCTTTCCCCAGTTTGTGGTTTATCAACCCGTACTACAGGAGGTCGTATATATGGAGGGCAAAATGCAAAGCTTGGTGACTTTCCTTGGCAAGCCCTGCTATTAGGTGGAACAACAGCAGCAGGTGCACTTCTATATGACGACTGGATTCTAACAGCTGCTCATGCTGTCTACGGGCAGAAAGACGATGTGTCTTCCTTGGACATCAGAATGGGTGCCCTGAAGAGACTATCATCTAATTATACACAAGCCCAAGCAGAAGCCATTTTTATACATGAAGGTTACACTCATGACGCTGATTTCGACAACGACATAGCACTGATTAAACTGAAGAACAAAGTTGTAATCAATAGCAACATCATGCCTATTTGTTTGCCAAGAAAAGAAGCGGAATCCTTCATGAGGACAAATGACATTGGAACCGCATCTGGATGGGGATTAACCCAAAGAGGTTTTCTTGCCAGAAATCTAATGTTTGTTGACCTACCAATTGTTGACCACCAAAAATGTACTGCTGCATATGAAAAGAAGCCCTACCCAGGGGCCAGAGTAACTGATAACATGCTATGTGCTGGCTTAGAAAGTGGGGGCAAGGACAGCTGTAGAGGTGACAGTGGAGGGGCTTTAGTGTTTCTAGATAATGAGACACAGAGGTGGTTTGTAGGAGGAATAGTGTCTTGGGGCTCCCTTAATTGCGGGGAAGCAAAGCAGTATGGAGTCTACACAAAAGTCATGAACTACATTCCGTGGATCAAAAACATAATTAGTAAGTTTTAATTTGCATGTCTTCAATCAGTAAATGATTCCTTATTTTTTTAAATAATCTGTAAAGATTTTAACAGCAACAGGAGCTGAAAATCACTAACACAGTTGTCACTTGGCTCAATCAAAGACAAAAGCCAACTACAGGTGAGACTGCCATTACAGACACTTCCTGGCTTGCCAGCTTAACTCCACCCCTTTCCCTTTGATTCAAGGGAATATAAGCCATTACAGTAATTTTTACCAACCCAATATAAACTCATTACTCAAATTTGCATTTAATTACTTAAAATTTGAGTATCTTTTCATACTGGTCATTTGCATTTCTGTCAATTTGCCTGTTTTTTGGCCTCTGCCTGTTAGCCTATTGTTTTGTACTTGTTCTTACTGATCTGTAAGAGTGCTTTATGTAAGATAGCAGCACTGGTGCAGGAATAACCTTGAATTACTTTTCTGTAAATAAATCAGAAACATGGATACTTCAGCCCAGGAACTAATTTCTGTTAAAAAAGGTTAATACCCAAAAACAATGAGATACCACTTTTCACTTAGACCAAATAATTCTAATGCTACAAATTTGGCTGTAAGGATGTTCACAGCAACTGGAAAGAACCTAAATAATGTTCAAATTCAGAAGACTCACTGAATCAATTGTGGCATATCTTTAAGATCAAATACATTAGAAATACAAGGTGGTATTATACATAAATCTATAGTTTTTTTTCTTACAAGGAACATGAAATATACTTGGGCACCCTTAAGCCAAACAGCAGACTGCAGATCATACAACAGCTGAGTAAAGTATAGAACCCTAATATACAATTAAGAGCTATTTGCGACCAGTAAAATGAAATTATTTTAATTATCAAATCTTCAAAATTAAGAGTCGTTCCCTTCCTACTTTTTCATACTGAAGACAAAGGTAAGGTCTGATTTAACCTTAAAGATTAAATTTCATTTTAGTTCCTCTACCTCCCTAGAAAATTTTAAGTTATAATTAATGATGGTTTTTAGTCTAGCTAATAGTTACCACTATACGTAAAAATTCATCGTGAGTTTTGGCCTCATTTCTCTTCTGCACATTAAGTACAACTTTTTGAGACTTACTTTTCAAGGTAACTTTCCAGCATCCTCGTTACATATAAAAAATAAATTTGCATTGTTTCCAGTAAGACTCCAGACACTAAACTGTGGTGTCAACAAAACTTTTTATTCAACTGGTTCAAAATAATTTTAGAATGAATGCATTTAGATGACTAGATAGAATTTTAAAACAATTTTTTGCTAAAAAGTTTAAGTACTTCTAAACTTAAAAAAAAAAAAAAACAAAATTTTAAGGGCAGAATAAATACCTCTATCTATGTAGTACCATAAACATGTTAATAAAACGCAACATTGAAAGCCTTCTATGACTGGAAACTAGATTTACACAAGTGTAAATAAGGGATTAAAACCATGCCAATGATGAATTAACTTACCCCTGGGTTCCTTGAAGGCTTGTCAGTTAAGTCTTTGGAGGTCCCCGAATACCATTTTAAGTGTTACCATGTTACTGCTGCTGAGTAATAGTGCAAGTGCTAAAATGCAAAATTCAGATGGTACAGGGTTTGGAAATCATGCAGATTTAGATGCAGGGAAAAAAAAAAAAAAATTAAAACAACTCAAGCTCCTTTTATACAGGAAATTGAATAACAAAACAACGTGGCGATTACAAGTCTAAAGGACGACTTCATTTATAAACGTTTAACACGTAACTTGCCAAATGACAAACCTATTTATCATACGCTAATTAGATAAGGGTATTAGGTATACTAGCAACACAAAAATTACAACATTCTTCCAAATGAAAGAAAAAATGAGCTTCTCAACTCTCACAGAAATTAGTAGTTACATAAAAAGTACAACAGAGAATCAATATATTATTGCTTTTACATACTATACAATGCATTGTGAGAGTTTGATTTTGTAAACGATTTTATTCAACATTACTATATTCCCCCACTTTTGGAGGACAAAGCTCATTTCACTCAACACTTCTACAGACAGATAACCCACCCTACTAGTTCTTAAAGCTGTCAGGCTTCTTAATGGATTTCAGGCACAAGATAATTTGTGGTTTCTTCTACTTTATCCCTATGGCAATTAATTCCACTTTTCAAATCCCAAACCAGAAAGGTGCTGATATTCCCTTTTTTTAATTGATATGCTTTGCTACAAAGCATGTGAAAATATCAACATTGTTTTGCCCATAATATTTTTAAAAAGCATGATTTCCCAAAGTGGAGATTTATACATGCCATGTAAACAGAACATCACTCAAATGCACAGGGGCACTAAGGAAAAGCTGGAGGGTACTGCTTACCATTTTAGGTGCGGTCACCCAGACTTATTAAAAACTAGATTTAAAAAAAAAAGAAAAGAAAAAAAATAACTTTCCACTTTGGATAATGCAAGAACCAATAGCAATTAAATCTGGGTATCAGGTGTCAATGCATGACAGGTGATGAATCCATTTGACTTGAGACAACTTTTCAAATAAGTTTATTTGAAGCAAAATAAACTATTGCCAAGAAACTTTATGAAAGTTCCATCTCAAAAGGGCCAAAAAGGGGAATTAACTGCTATGAATTCTTTGCATTCAGAGCTGCAAAACAAAGACACATATTATTTAAATCAGTTTTATTTAAGAATTTCCAACATTGACAACTCTTATAAAAAGCATCCAAGCACAGGACACAGAACTGCAGCAAACAGCATTCTTATGGGGAGCTAACAGACATTAGAACTTCCACCCTTCTTTTGAGACACCCCGAGCTCACTGGTGAACTCTGCTTCCAAGTATTCCTGCAAAGCACACCACAAGCTCAGTCCATGTTCTCAACCCATCAGCTTCAGTTCACTTTATCACACTTACATATCAGTAACAGAAGAGAACACACACCATACAGCATTCACAGCAGTTGACAAAGGGGCAGGGGAAATACAAGTATCGTTTCACTTAACACATTCAACTAATATGGGTTACCTAAGAACAAAACTCACTTAAAGTCTTCCAACAGATGTGGATGTCCTTTGAATGCAAGAAACATTCGTACATTATTTGCTATCATTGCTCTCTGCACACTCTCTCACCAAAGCCACAGGATTGAGAGACACATCTCGCCAAGTTAAAAAATATCCATTATGCACCACCAAGTCTCTGCACGCGCTCTCTCCTTTTTCTCGCTCATACTAGCCTTTCATGCCTCGGCACCACCATCAATCCCACACAAGGTTTCAAAAGTTCAAACAGCCTTCTGGTTCCATATCACAGCCTTGCGTTCATAGCGTTGATACGACTCCATGAAATAAAGAGTAGCGGATAAAAATGGGACACCCACCGTCAAAGACGCAGCCTGTGCAGCGTGATGACGAATTCTTGAATGAGAAAGCATGTAGACAGAAGTATTCCTATGGCAGAATATTTACAGCACTACTTTCAATGAAGTGCTTCTTCCATAAACATTTGAAATGAGATGAACTGCAGAGATTAAATGAAGGCTTCATATTGTACTTTTGTATATGAAGGGAGACAAGTGTTAAAAAATAGAACAAAAAGAACCAAACATTGTGACACCATGATCTCCAGAAAGGAGATATTCCTAAGGAAAAATTCATATGGTGGGGTTCAAATTAAAACAATGAGAAAAGAATGTAGTTCTAACTAATGGTTTCCATTTTGAACATGCAAAGAATTCACTTGACAAGTCCAGGGATAAAATATTACAGGAGAAACCTTTTGATATCAACTGTAGTGTGTTGGTTTACCAATCAGGCAAACAGCAGTTCACGTCCAACCACTCAATATTTCAACCCTTTAAGTAACAAAACTTATAAAATTCCTTTAGCTCTTCCTCTTTTTCTAAAGAAAAATGTCAAAAATACTGCTGAATATACTCCACACTGAACAAACCAATTTTGAAAATTTTTAGTACATATATATCTTACAATATACTTACCATGAGTTTAGAAAAATCTGAATTCCCACCAGTCTATACCAACCAACCAGAACCCACTGTCTACATTCCCCAACCAGAGGATTTGGAATCCATGCTTGAGCCAAAGCCTCCATTAAAACCACTGCCTGACCCTGCATTTGATGCTGATCCCCAACCAATGGCTGCACCAGAATTGGAGCCACTGTAAGAGTTATTTCCAGAACCAAAGGCCTGATTTGGCTCCCTCTGCATGTTACCTTGGCTTTGGTTATTACCTGATGGGCCTGACTGGTTCTGCTGACTGGCTAACATGCCCATCATACCCCAGCTGCTCTGCAGCGCTGCTTGGGCTGCAGCCATCATAGCTGGGTTAATGCTGAAAGCCCCAAAGTTCATCCCTCCACCCATATTACTACCTTGATTGTTTCCCAAGCCAGCCCCACCCCCTCGGCTGTTACCAAATCCACCCTGATTCCCAAAGCCACCTGGATTACCACCAAATCTTCCACTTCTTTCTAACTGTCTATTGCTATTGTGCTTAGGTTCAGCATTGGATATATGTACGCTGATTCCTTTAATGATCAAGTCCTCTCCACAAAGAGACTGGGCAACCTATAAGAAATAAGGAATGTAAATAAAGGAGATTAAATCATTGACTCATATTTAAAATTATCAATAAAACTTAGATTTCAATCCCTTGTGTAAGCTAGAGGAAAATAAGCAAGGAATGCTCATTTCACTTAAACTCCCAAAAGAACCTTTAGCTTTAGTAATGACAGCAAGGATTTTTCAATTTATTTTCAAAAGACATACAACACTCCCAGTCAATGCCACACCCTAGAGAATATCTAAAGTTTTAACACAAATATCTAGGAGCATATATAACCCACAGCTTTACAAAGTCAGAAAACGTAGATAAAGACAGCAATTAGCTAGATGGGAAAAGTTCAACAGAAATTACCTAATTAGCTCGGACAAAATTATTAAAAGAGAAAAATACCTGATCATCTGCAAATGTAACAAAGGCAAAAGCCCTGAATGGTTTGGGAATGAAGACATCTACCACTTCTCCATACTGGCAGAAGAACTGCCGCAACTCATCAGCAGTCATGTCCTCTGTACAACGCCCAACAAACACCTTTCTACTCCTCAAAGGCTCATCTGGGCTTTGCTGGTCAAATCAAAAGGGAGCAAAAACATCAAATATCTTATAAGCAACAAAAAGAACATTATTATAAGAGATGTAACAAAACTAATCTGCCCTTAAATTAGGTAAATCATTAAAAAGCAGGCACATTCTTAATATTTTGCATCAGCAATTCTCTGCCTCATAAGACTTTAATGAAGAATAGAGTTTTAAGATATGAAAGTTATTTGGATCTAGAAAGTCAATGACTGGGAAATGTTCTGGCAAAGGTGATGATGTTCCAAATAAGCAAGCCTGATGTGAAGTTAGGTCTTTGTAACACGGTTAATGTATTCTGATTGTTTTATGTTCACTAGACAGAAATAATAATACATAAAAGAACAAAAGTGAACAAAGTTTTAGTTTGTGTTTACTTCAAATAAACACAAAATATTCAGCATACATTAAAGTCTTAAGGTTTCAACAAGGCCAATGATTAATTTCAAGAGCACACCCTGCCACTACCTTTTCCAAGGGTATTTTAAAAAAATTTTTTTTATTGTACTTTAGGTGAAGGTTTACAGAACAAATAGTTTCTCTTTAAACAGTACTACACATATTGTTTTATGGCATTGGTCAACAACCCCAAGACATGTCAACCCTCTCCCTTCTCGACCTCTTTTTTTTGGGTGAAAATATACATAGCCAAAGATACACCATTGCAAAACTTTCTACATGCACAGTTCAGTGACATCGACTACGCTCTTCCAATTGTGCTGCTATTCTCACTTTAGATGAAAGTTTACAGAACAAAATAGTTTCTCATTAAACAGTTAGTACACATGCTGCCCTATGACAATGGTTAACAACCTCACAACACATCAACACTATCCTTACTCAACCTTGGGTTCCCTATCACCAACCTTCCTGTCCCCTTCTGCCTTCCAGCCCTTGTTCCTGGACTGCTGTGCCTCATCAGTCCCATTTGGTTTTATGGGGCTATCCACTCCCCGGCTGAACCTCAGAAGTGACTTCACCACTGAGCTAAAAGGGTGTCTGGGGGCCATACTCTCGGGGCTTCTCCAGTCTCCCTCAGGCCAGTAAATCTGGTTTTTTGTGAGTTAGAATTTTGTTCTACATCCTTCTCCAGCTCTGTCCAGAACCCTCTGTTGTGATCCTGGTCAGAGCACTCAGTGGCGGTAGCCGGGCCACCATCTAGCTGTACTGGACTCAGTCTGGTGGAGGCCCGGGAATTTGTTTTGTTTTTTGTTTTTTTTTACAGTGTCTTATAAGGAAGTCTGTCAGCAAAAATTCCCAAAACATAGAGGAAGAAAGATGGAGCAAAGTACCTTAGAATTAGGAAGTTTACAGTCGCACCATCGTCCATCTATCATATGTCGCTGTGACATTACTTTCACCTGGGTTTCATATTCCGTAAAACGAACAAAGCCAAACCCTTTGGAGTGACCAGTTTTAATATCTTTCTTGACCTAGAAAAGATGATTTAAATTTACTAAAACTACACACATACACAATCATATAAGTATCCAAATCAGAGTTCCTTGACATACCATTTAAATAGCTTCAATTGTAAGCAGTGCCTTAATTAAAAATTAAACCAAGTTATTCATGAGGTATAAGCAACAGAATGGTTAACACTGAACCTAGATCATGTAAACAGAAAAGTAAAACTCATTTACATAATAGAATTTTAACAAAAACATTTTAGAATGAATGCAAAGATAAACTAGATTCAATGTTTACAAATCCTAATTATTAAATGTGGGAAAACGCAGAAAATGTTTTTTAATCTCCTATCAACAGAAAGAAAAAAAACTAATGTAACCTACTCCCCTTCAGCCTACATGCAACAGTAGAATTTTATAAATACCAAAGGCAAAAATATACAGTGCCTGCATAAAAGAAAAAAGTGCAAACCATACTTCTTTTCAGCATTCCCTATGTATACATGTAACAAATAACATTAAAAGGACCATCTGCTGAACATGAAGGACAGTGCCACTAATAGTAATGCTAGGTGCTGACTCATTGGTAAAGAAAACTGGTAAATGAAACCAAAGTTTACCTGCACCATAAGAACTTCTCCAAAAGTACTAAAATATTCTTTTAGATCCTGCTCAGTTGTCTTCCACGGGAGACCCAACACTATCAAATCAGACGTTTTCTGGACTGCTCTCTTCACTTTCACTGCTGATGAAGCATCTGTCTCATCCATTTTTCTTTTGTTATCTGAATAAAAACCAGCAGAAACCGTTCAGAAAACTTCATTTAACACTTCTTAAAATGCACTACCTCCTAATGTCTAGAAATAAAAAGCAAAAAAGAAGATTTATAAAAACAATGAAGACACTGAAAAGTCTTGGCAAGAAGTAATGTTAACTCTCAAGGCCTTGAATAAGTGGCTGAGATGTTTTCCTGCTGCAAATTCAGGAATTCTCAACTGGTTTTGTAAAATCTTAAAATTGTAACTATATGTTCTCTCACTCAAAAGGTACATCAAAACAAAAATCTACTTTGGACTTAAGAATACATTAAATCAAAATCTGTTGCCACTGAGCTGATTCCAACTCACAGCGACCCTACAGAACAGAGCAGAACTGCCCTACAGGGTTTCCAAGGAGTGGTTGCTGGATTCGAACTGCCGATCTTTTGGTCAGCAGCAGAGCTCTTAACCATTAGCCACCAGGGCACCAAAACTACATTAAGCAGGAAAAATAAAAGGTTAAAAATGCGTATACTATCCTTGTTGTCTATATATTAAACGTATCTGCTTAACTACTTGAATGCCTCTTACATAATTTAAAGGCTATGTACCAAAAAATTAGCGTGTTTTATATCCAGATGATGGAATCACTCTTGCTACGTTCATTTACTAACTAAATATTTCCTGAGTGCCTACTATAGGTCAGGTGCTACAGTTGTAACTGCGAATCAGTTTGTCTTTTGTAAGCTTTCAACAATGAACACATACCAGTTTTGTAATAAAGAAAGTCTTATTTTAAAAAGTCAGTATTTGGAAGGGGAAGGGAAAGGAAATCAATGACATTTTAAATTTGAGTGAATATTAATCTACAGACAATGAGAAACAGCATACAAAAAAAACCCAGAATTTATGCAATTAAAAATCTTCTAGGTATGTTAAGTCAATGTCCTATATCTTGACCAACTTTGATAGTTTGACTTTGTTGCAATATCATGTTTAAGTATCAAGCAGATACATCAACTAGCACACATTCCTACTACTAAAATGCACCTACATCCTTGGCACTCTTAATTTTCATGCTGTTCTTAGATTTAGAACATCAGTGACAAGCAGCAGCAAGAATAAGACTTATTTATCATTAGGATCACACTAATCAAAATCTGAGTCACTGCAACTGATGTTCACTTCAGGGGAAAAAGTCAGATTAGTTGAATGATGTAAGACCACCAAGGGCAATGACAACCCAAAGTTTAGGGGCGCTTTACAAGAATCTATCTACAACACAGATATAACTGCAAAGCATTCTTAAGAATCCCGGAAATCCATCATCAACTTGGCAACGTTTGTTGAGATAATTTGTTATTTAAATAGTTGCCTCTTAAAAAATGTTCTGTAATTTCCAAGTTTTAGACTAGTGGTCTTCCAAACTAGTCCAACAGTAAAGTTTAAGGAAAAGCTTGCATTATAGTAGATGTTTCACCACGAAGAGGTCATGATCAGTGACTCAGGATGAGGCACAAGTCCCACCATACTTTAACATTACTGCGAAGCCAAATGGCAACAAACCTTTGGGATAGTTGACAACGTAGACCAGATTTCCCCAGCCAGCATCAGGGGCGTGCAGAATTCCTTCTACTAGGCGGACACCTCTCATACACTGAGATACTGGATTCCTGTAGCGCAGGCCACATGCCCCTGGAAACTGGGCTGTAACCGTGGACAGCAGCACTGTTCCATCATCTTCTGATGGTATTTCAATAGGTTCGTCATTCTCATCTTCGGTTACCCGAATATATTCAGACATCTTTAATTTTTCTTAAAAGGAAAAAGAGGTATGACTAACCAACACTCATGCCAGGGTAACTGTTTCCTTACAATTTGTTGTTAACTAATACCCCCCCACATCGTCACTCCATGACTTCCAGAAAAATCCCTGTCTGGACTCTTACACATATGAATTTTTCTTGAGAAATGAGACAAGAATAAGGGTAGTGATTTTCTATTAAAATGCGACGCCCTGCTAGGTTCATTCATTCACTAAATACTTCCTGAGTGCCTACTATGGCCAGATGCTGCAGCTACAACTGTGAAATCAGTCCCAAATGGCATGCTGGTTACAAGGGGGGCGGGGGTAAACAAGAGAAAGTAAACAAATAACTATTTTGATACAATCGTGATATATGCTACCAAAATGAAGTAAATAACCTTAAGAGGGCCGGGGAAGACTTAAAACTGGGTCAGACCAAGTCAGGGTAGGTGATGGCTAACCTGACACTTGAGGACTAAATAAGACGAGTGAGCCAGGTGAAGACAAGAGGAAAAAGTTGCTGTTTGTCACTTTGGGGCTTCCGCGAGCTCTCCAAACTTGTGTCACAAGGATAGCGGCGACAGGTCCTTTGAGATTCGGACCGCCACCTCCCAGAAAGCAATGCGTGACAGCCGAGGGAGGAGTTTTTAAGCGCGGCCCGGGCGGGGCCGCAAGGGGCACAAGGCCCAAACTGGCAGTGTCCAGCAGACTGCAAGGTACCGAAGGCACAAAGCACTGCCCGGGCCTGGTAGCCACGCCTAACCTCCGTCTCAGACTGCACGGCACCGCGGGACCAGCGTCCCTGCTTCGGCGCCGGGTGCCACCCCACGCTAAGCCCTAACGACGCTCCCGCGCGAAGCCGCTCGGACCGGACGAGGCAGGCACGGCCCCATGGCTCCCTCCCCTGCGGGGGCCGAAGCTGCTGCGTCCGCCTCAACTGTCCCAATGGGGAGCCCATCTAGCCAAGGTGTCCTCAGTGAAGAGCGTCCGCTACTCACCTGCTAGGCCGCTGCTATTAAGCCCAACAAGGAAACAAGCAGCAATGAATCAAACGCCAGCCCAGCTACCGCTTCGCGCTCACAAAATGGCGCTAGGGCCGCCTCCTCCCCACGCCGGCCGTCGTCCTCTCCCATCGAATCTCCGTTAAGAGGGGGAGGCCGCCTCACAGACACACAACAACTCTCTCCTTAGCGAGTTAGGGTCTTTATTGGGAGTCTGGTAATATAAATACGGTGTGAAGCTAAAATAAGACCACTATCAATGACTGAAAAGTTAAAAATGAAAAAATGTGAATGAGTAGGCTTTTGATGTCCCCCATGTAGCGTAACAATGGTTTTGCCCGACCAACCGCCAGCCCCAGGTCTCGGCTTAGCTCGCGCAGTTTCAAAGTGCGCGAGACTAGCATAGGGGCAGGGCCAGGAAGGGCAGGGCGGGGCCGGACCAAACGGGGCGGACAGGGGCGGGCCCGGGCCGGGGCGGGGCGAGAGGTCAGGGGCTCTCCGGGCTTGGGAGGGCAGGAGGGTCCCGGGCGGTTTGTCTAGAACGCCGGTTAGTGCGTCCTGTCTTCCCTTCCTTACGCAACCTGCAAACCTGGAAAGAAGAAATTTGTTTCTAAAATAACTGTTAATCAATAATAGCGCCTACTATGTGCCCTGTACTTTCAAAGTACTTACATATTTAATTCACCCAATGTTTTTGCGTGGTAGTTGCTATTGATGGAGCCCTGGTGGCGCAGTGGTTAAGAGCTCGGCTGCTAACCAAAAGCTGGGCAATTGGAATCCACCCGCAGCTCCTTGGAAACCCTATGGGGCAGTTCTACTCTGTCCTATAGGGTCGGTATCAGTCAGAATTAACTTGTCGGCAACGTGTTTGGGTTTTTTCTTTGTTTAGTTGCTATTGAAACTATCCTCATTTTACAGATGAGGTAACTGAGCCATAGAGAGGTTAAGTATCTTGCATAACGTCACCCAGGCAGTATATGGTGGCCCTGGGATTTGAACCTGAAGGCATCTAATATTAACACCAGCTCCAGCTCTCTAAGATAACAATACTGTATTTCATCTGTTTTAAGACACATATTTTGTTTCACATTTCTGAAATGAGAAATTCAGATATCAGTTACAAATACAGTTGAAGATGTGTCATACCAAATAAAAAGCCCCCAGAAACCCAAACTCATCGCAGTCTAGTAGATTCTGACTCATAGCGACCCCCTACAGTACAGAGTAGAACTGCCCCATAGGGTTTCCAAGACTGTCATCTTTATGGAAGCCAACTGCCACATCTTCCCACAGAGCAGCTGGTGGGTTTGAACCGCTCACCTTTTGGTTAGCAGCTGAGTGCTTAACCTGCTATTAATACTGCTGTTATTGCTATTAGTTATAAACAAAGTTTTTTCAGGTTTGGAGGTTGGCTAGAGGAAGGAAAGAAGGTGCCCTGGTGCCACAGTGGTTAAGTGCTTGGCTGCTAACCTAAAGGTCAGCAGTTCAAACCCACAAGCTGCTCTGTGGGAGAAAGATGTGGCAGTCGGCTTCCATAAAGATTGTTGTTGTTTGTTGTTGCACAGCTTTCAGCGTCGCAGCAACACGCAAGCCCCCACAGTGCGACAAACTGACAGATGAGAGGTGGGGGGTGGGGGGGATTTAGGGGAAGAAAAAGAGGACACGTTGGGCTGGAAACACTTTAATTTCTTAAAACCATTTAAACAAAAAAACTGTTGAGGTAGAGTTGATTTAGATTCATGGCAACCCCACATGTGTTAGGGTTTTCATTGGCTGATTTTTTGGAAGTAGATTGCCAGGGCTTTCTTCCAAGGTGCCTCAGGGTGAACTCAAATCTTGAACTTTTGGGTTAGCAGCTGAATGTGTTAACTGTTTGCAGCACCAGGGCCTTTAGTTTCTTAGTGGTGCATGAAATAATACAGTGTATCAGGTTCAAAGACATGCAGTAATAGCAAAGTTTTACACAGACTCTGGTCTAAGTGCCGTATATTTATGTATTAACTGTATAAGCCTGACAACAACTCTATAAGGTAGGTGTTAGTGTTATCATGGTTGCTTAACTGAAAGATTGGAGGTTCGAGTTTACCCAGAGGCACCTTGGAAGAAAGGCCTGGGATCTACTTCCAAAAAATCAGCCACTGAAAGCCTTATGGAGCACAGTTCTACTCTGACACGCTCATAGGGTCATCATGAGTTGGAATGGACTCAATGGCATCTGATTTTATTGTTGTTTCATTTTACAGGTGAGAAAACAGGCACAGAGATTAAGTAACGCTACCCAAATTCATGTGGCTGGTAAATATTGAAGCTAGGATTTGAATTCAGGCAGTCTGGCTCTGGAGCAAGTGAGTTCTACTGCCTCTTGCTTCTTACAGCCTCCTAGGGAATAAATAGTAAGTCCTGCAAGTCGATCTCTGATGCCTGCTGTTTGTGTTAACCAGATTATTCCTGAACCAATTTGGAAGCGTGAAGGAGGAGGGACTGGGGGTGGCATGTAATAAGTGACCTTTACTGGCCCCCAGGGACATCCCTCCATACAAGGGACAAGGCTGTACAGACAGCCCTGATGGTAACTGAGGCTTCAAAGCACTGGATGAAACAGTGGCCTGCATCATTTCACTTAATTCACCCAGCCATTTTGGGGGAGAAGTCAATTTATTATGCCCATTTTGCAGAAGAAGAAATTGAGGCTCAGGGACGGTGTAACTTGCCTGAGATCACACACCTACCTAAGGAAGTCACCCAGCCCAAACATTGTTGCCCCAGGTCTTTCAGACCCTGGAGCCATGCTCCATCCACCTCCCTGGGCTGCTTTCTGTGACAAGGTTGAGACTGAAGCATTTCGTGTGGACATCTCCCTGCAGCCTTGGGTGTTTGCAGAAGTTCTCAGTTGAGTTGGGAAGACCAGCAAACACCATCTTAAAGGAGTGAAATAACTCCTCCAGGAAGAGAATCAGTAAGGCTGGAGGGAGGCTGGCCCTAGAGTCTGAGTTCATCCCTTAGCCTCAGCTTTACAGTGCTGATTGTCAGAAGTTCTACCTGTTTGAAATGTAGAGTTTTGCAAGTTCTACTAGCTTGCTTGCTTGCTCATTTATAGCCCTTATAGACTTGATGTTGTTGTTACTGGGTGCCCCTGACTTCATTCCAACTCAGAGCTACCCCACGTGACAGAGTACAACTGCCCCATAGGGGTTTTTGGGCTGTAATCTTTTCTTTTTTTAATTTATTTTTTTAATTGTGTTTTAAGTGAAAGTTTACAGCTCAAGCTAGTTTCTCATATAAAAATTTATACATGCACTGTTATATGACCCTAGCTGCTCTCTATAATGTGACAGCACACTCCTCCTTTCCACCCCAGGTTTCCCGTGTCCATTCAACCAGCTCCCGTCCCTTTCTTTAGCTATAATCTTTGCAGGAGCAGATCACCAGATCTTTCTCCCTGGAGCCGCTAGGTGGGTACAAACTGCCAACCTTTTGGTTAGCAGCCAAGTGCTTAACCGTTGCATTACCAGGGCTCCTTAGCCCTTATAAGCTTGAATACACATTAAGCCTGTAGATTGTTGGAGGGCCAAAAAGTATCTGTTCACATCCATCTCCTATCTTTAGAGCATTTAGTAAATATTTCTGAAGATAAGGAATCAGAAAGGATTTACTGAGCACTTACTCTGTACTGAGCATTGTGGTAAACTAGCAGTGTAAAGATACACAAGAGTAGTAGGGGTAGGGACAGGTTGGGAGCCCAAGAGAGACGATAATTGGACTATAGTCCAGAAGGCATAAAATGAGGGGGACTAGAGCTGATCAGATGCTGAGAGTCTGAGGACTTCCCACTGGCTTCTGGAGAACTGGTTTCCAGCACCAGGACAAGGATTCTTAGTTGGAAGGAAAGGGCACTGGCGAACCAGAGTGATGGGAATGGGCCCCAGTTAGTAACTGAGTCTCTTGGACATGCCCTCTCATCTTCTGTGCCTCGCTCCATTTCCAGCTCTTCCAGCTCCATAAGGTGAACAGGAGAGGAGCTGCATTAGCATTTCTGAAAACTAAGAGAAATACCAAGGCAAGTAACTTCATTTCATCAAGATTTAATTTCCCCTTAATCCCTATGTTTTTAGATCCTGCCAGAATTAGGAGCTGCCTCCCTGACCGGTCTAGGTCTAACTTAGATTTTTCTAAAAAATTTTTTACTCCAAAATAGTTTGAAATGTAGAATAGAGTTGCAGGAATAGAACTACTGTGTATCTTTCATCCAGATTCACAACTGATAATATTTTGTCACGTTTGCTTTATCACTCCCTTTCTCTATATGCTGTTAGTTGCCATTGAGTTGGCTCTGACTCATGGAGATCACATGTACAACAGAATGAAACATTGCCCAGTCCTGCAACATCTTCACAATCTCTGGTATGCTCAAATCCGTTGCTGTGGACACTGTGTATTTTGAGTGACTTCCAACATAGGGAACTCGTCTTCTAGCACTATATCAGACAATACTTTGTTGTGATCCGTAGGGTTTTCATTGGCTAATTTTCTGAAGTAGATCTCTAGGCCTTTCTTCTTAGTTTGTCTTAGTCTGAAAACTCTGCTAAAACCTGTCCACCATGGGTGACCCTGCTGGTATTTGAAATACCAGTGGCATAGCTTCCAGCATCATAGCAACATGCAAGCCACCACAGTATGACAAACTGAAAGGCGGGTAGTGGTCTGTCTATATAGACATATATTTTATGTGTCTGTCACTTTGTCAGTTTAGGTGCCATAGAGTCAATTCCAACTCACAGCGACCCCATGAACAGAATGAAACACTGCCCAGTCCTGTGCCATCCTCACAATTTTTGCTATGTTTGAGTCCATTGTTGCAGCCACTGTGTCAATCTATCTTGTTGAGTGCCTTCCTCTTTCTCGCTGACCCTCTACCAAGCATGATGTCTTTCTCCAGGGACTGATCCCTCCTGATAACATGTCCAAAGTACGTGAGATGAAGTCTCGCCATCCTCGCTTCCAAGGAGCACTCTGGCTGTACTTATTCCAAGACAGATTTGTTCCTTCTTCTGGCAGTCTGTGGTATGTTCAGTATTTCTTTGCCAACGCCATAATTCGAAGACATCAATTATTCTTCAGTCTTCCTTATTCATCATCCAGCTTTCCCATGCATATGGGGAGATTGAAAATACCATGGCTTGGGTCAGGCATGCCTTAGTCCTCAAAGTGACATATTTGCTTTTGGACGCTTGAAAGAAGTCTTTTGCAGCAAATGGCCGATACCACCATGCATCTCTCAGTTTGTCGTACTGTGGTGGATTGCATGTTGCTGTGATGCTGGAAGCTATGCCACCGGTATTTCAAACCAGCAGGGTCACTCACAGTGGACAGGTTTCAGCGGAGCTTCCAGACTAAGACAGACTAGGAAGAAGGACATGGCAGTCTACTTCTGAAAATGCTGGCAGTGAAAACCTTATGGATAGCAGCAGAACATTGTTTGATATAGTGCCAGAAGATGAACCCCTGAGGATTGAAGGCACTCAAAATATAACTTGGAAAGAGCTGCCTCCTCAAAGTAGAGTATACCTTAATGACGTAGATGGAGCAAAGTTTTGGGGACCTTCATTTGCTGACATGGTAGGACTCAAAATAAGAAGAAACAGCTGCAAACATCCGTTAGTAATCAGAATGTGGAACATGTGAATTTCCTAGTATGAATCTACGAAAATTGGAGGTTGTCAGAAATAAATTGGAATGCATAAAGATTCATATCCTAGGAATTAGTGAGCTGAAATGGACAGGTACTGGCCATTTTATATATACATACATACACACACACACATATATGTACATATATATACTAACTATATATATTTATATATATATATATAACTGTATGTATATACCCCAACACATCTGTCAGTTTGTCATACTGTGGGGGCTTGCGTGTTGCTGTGATGCTGGAACCGGTATTCAAATACCAGCAGGGTCACTCATGGCGCACAGGTTTTGGCTGAGCTTCCAGACTAAGAAAGACTAGGAAGAAGGAGCCGATGGTCTACTTCTGAAAAGAATTAGCCAGTGAAAACCTTATGAATAGCAGCGGAACATTGTCCATATAATGCCAGAAGATGAACCCCTCAGGTTGGAAGGCACTCAAAATATCACTGGGGGAGAGCTGACTCCTCAAAGTAGAGTTGACCTTAATGATGTGGATGGAGTCAAGTTTTTGGGACCTTCATTTGCTGATGTGGCAGGACTCAAAGTGAGAAGAAACAGCAGCAGACATCCATTAATAACTGGAATGTGGAACGTACAAAGTATGAATCTAGGAAAATTGGAAATTGTCAAAAGTGTAATAAACATTGATATCCTAGACATTACTGAGCTGAAATGGACTAGTATTGGCCATTTTGAATTGGACAATCATATGGTCTGCTATGCCAGCAATAACAACATGAAGAGGAATGGCATTGCATACGTCATCAAAAAGAACATTTCAAGATCTATCCTGAAGTATGCTGTCAGTGATAGGGTAATAGCCATACACCTACAAGGAAGATCAGTTAATATGACTATTATTCAAACTTCCGCACCAACTGCTAAGGCCAAAGATGAAGAAATTGAGGCTTTTTACCACCTTCTGCAGTCTGAAATTGATCGAACATGCAATCAGGATGCATTGATAATTACTGGTGATTGGAATTCAAAAGTTGGAAACGAAGAAGGATCAGTAGTAAGAAAATGTAGCCTTGATGATAGAAATGATGCTGGAGATCGCATGACAGAATTTTTCAAGGCCAACCACTTCTTTATTGCAAACACCTTTTGTCACCAACATGAATGGCGACTATACACATAGACCTTGCCAGATGGAATACACAGGAATCAAGTCAACTATATCTGTGGAACAAGACAATGGAAAAACTCAGTATCATCAGTCAGAACAAGGCCAAGGGCCAACTGCGGAACAGACCACCAATTGCCCACATGCAAGTTCAAGTTGAAACTGAAGAAAATTGGAACAAGTCCATGAGAGCCAAAGTACGACCTTGAGTATATCCCACCTGAATTTAGAGACTATCTCAAGAATAGATTTGACATGTTGAAAACTAATGACCGAAGACCAGACAAGTTGTGGAATGACATCAAGGACATCATACATGAAGAAAGCAAGAGGTCACTAAAAAGACAGGAAAGAAAGAAAAGGCCAAAATGGATGTCAGAAAAGACTCTGAAACTTGCTCTTCAATGTCGAGTAGCTAAAGCAAAAGAAAGAAATGATGAAGTAAAAGAGCTGAGCAGAAGATTTCAAGGGGCAGCTCGAGAAGACAAAGTAAAATACTATAATGACGTGCAAAGACCTGAAGATAGAAAACCAAAAGGGAAAAACATGCTCGGCATCTCTCAAGCTGAAAGAACTGAAGAAAAAATTCAAGCCTTGAGTTGCAGTTTTAAAGGATTCTATGGGGAAAATATTAAATGACGCAGGAAGCGTCAAAAGAAGATGGAAGGAATACAAAGAGTCACTCTACCAAAAGAATTGGTCAACGTTCAACCATTTCAGGAGGTAGCATATGATCAGGAACCGACAATACTGAAGGAAGAAGTCCAAGCTTCATGAAAACTTTGGCGTAAAACAAAGCTCCAGGAATTGATGGAATAGCAATTGAGATGTTTCAACAAACGGATGCAGTGCTGGAAGCACTCAGTCATCTATGTTAAGAAATTTGGAAGACAGCTATCTGGCCAACTGACTGGAAAAGATCCATATTTATGCCTATTCCCAAGAAAGGTTATCCAACAGAATGTGGAAATCATTTAATAGTATCATTAATATCACACGCAAGTAAAATTTTGCTGAAGATCATTCAAAGCAGCTGCAGCAGTATATCAACAGGGAACTTGCAGAAATACAAGCTGGATTCACAAGAGAATGTGGAACCAGGGATATCATTGCTGATGTCAGATGAATCCTGGCTGAAAGCAGAGAATACCAGAAAGATGTTTATCTGTGTTTTATTGACTATGCAAGGGCATTCAACTGTGTGGATCATAATAAATTTTGGATAACCTTGAGAAGAATGGGAATTCCTGAACACTTAATTGTGCTCATGAGGAACCTGTACACAGATCAAGAGGCAGTAGTTCAGACAGAACAAGGAGATACTACATGGTTTAAAGTCAGGAAGGGTGTGCATCAGGGTTATATCCTTTCACCATAACTATTCAATCTGTATGCTGAGCAAATAATCCTAGAAGCTAGACTATATGAAGAAGAACATGGCATCAGGATTAGAGGAAGACTGCTTAACAATCTGTGTTATGCAGATGACACAACCTTGCTTGCTGATAGTGAAGAGGACTTGAAGCACTTACTGATGAAGATCAAAGACTACAGCCTTCAGTATGGATTACACTTCAACATAAAGAAAACAAAAATCCTCACAACTAGACCAATAAGCAACATCATGATAAACGGAGAAAAGACAGAAGGTGTCAAGGATTTCATTTTTTCTTGGAGCCACAATCAACACCCATGGAAGCAGAAGTGGGAATCAGAAGATGCATTGTACTGGGCAAATCTGCTGCAAACGACCTTGAAAAGTAAAGATGTCACCTTGAAGACTAAGGTGCGCCTGACCCAAGCCATGGTATTTTCAGCCACCTCATATGCATGTGAAAGCTGGATGATGAGTAAGGATGACTGAAGAAGAATTGACGCCTTTGAATTGTGGTATTGGAGAAGAATATCGAATGTACCATGGACTGACCAAAGAATGAACAAATCTGCCCTGGAAGAAGCACAAAGGACATCATGCTTGGTAAAGTGGAGGGTCAGCAAAAAAGAGGAAGACCCTCAGCAAGATGGACTCACACAGTGGCTGCAACAATGGGCTCAAGGACCGGGCAGTGTGTTTTTTTCTGTTGTACATAGCGTTGTTATGAGTCAGAACTGACTCGACAGCACCCAATAACAACAACATATATATATAACTATATGTATATATGGCTATATATACATATAGCTATATGTATATAACTCTCTCTCTCTATAAAACTGTATATACTAATATATGTTATTTATATTTCTACTCTCAAATAAATACATATATTCATTTGAGAGTTAGTTGTAGACATCATGCCTCTTTGCCCCTAACTACTTCATTTTATATCTGCTAAGGACAAAGACATTGTCTCATACAACCATAGTATGATTATCAAATTTAGGAATTTTAACATTAATATAACGCTTTGTTGTTGTTAGTTGCCATCAAGCTGGCTCTGACTCATGGCGACCTTATGTACAATAGACGAAAACGTTGCCTGGTCCTATGCCATCTTCATGATCATTGATATGTTTGAGTCCATTTTTGAGCCTATTAATATACCGCTATTTTCTAATATATAGTCCATTTAAAATTTTTACCTATTGTCTCCTGCCCCAAAACAAAACAAAACAAAAACCACATCATTTGACTAATTTTTCTTTCTGATCTAGGCTTCAATCCAGGAACACCTTTTCATTTAGTCATCAAGTCTCTTTAATCTCCTTTGATCTGGAATAGCCTTTCCTTGTCTTTTATGACATTGTCATTTTTTTTACTCTTTTTTTTATTATGGTCGATATATATGTAATAAAACATTTGACATTTTTAACAATCTTAACAATTTTAACAATCAGTGACATTAATTATGTTCATAATGATATTGCCATTTTTGGAGAGTTCAGACTTGCTTTATTTGGTGATATGTCCCTCAATTTTGTTTGTCTGGCATTTCTTCATGATGTGATTCAGGTGATAAGTTTTCGGCAAGAATAACTCTAACATGATGATGTGTCCTTCTTCTCTATGACATCAGGAGGCACATGATGCCTGTTTGTCCATTACTGGTAATGTTAACTTTGGTCACTTGGTTAAGGTGGGGTCCCCTGGTATTCTCCACTGTAACGATACCATTTCCCCTTTTGGAACCAATGACTAATCTGTGGATAGATACTTTGAGGCAATGTAAATATTCTATTTGTCATCAGATTTTCACCCAGTGGTTTTAGGATCCATTGATGAGTCTTGTCTCATTAGTTATTACTACAGTGGTTGAAAAAACGATGCTTTTCTAGTTCCATCATTTCTTCAAAATATTAATAAAATAACACGGAATGTTGTCTTAGGCCAGGTTCTCCAGAGGAGCAAAGCCATGTATGTATAGAGAGAAGTTTATTTCAAGGAAATGGCTCATGCAGTTGTGGAGGCTGGCAAGTCCCAAATTCTCAGATCAGGTGGCAGGCTGGGACTTCTCCTGACTCACGTGGTTGTGGCAGCTGGCGAATCCAACATCTGCAGGTCAGGCAGCAGGCTGAAGACTTCTCATGTCCCAAGAACCAGAGGTCAGAGGATGACTAGATGAATGCAGGATCGAAAGACAGTGAGCCTTGCTAGAGCATTTTTTTATATCACGAATGCAGGCCACACTCCCAAGGAAACTCCTCTTCCAACTGATTGGCTGCTCACATCAGATCATAAAATGAGAGGTGACACATAGTGCCTGCCAAATCACTGAGAACTATAGACTAGCCAAGTTGACGTATAATGTTAACCATCACAAACGTCCTTCCATTTATTTAGGTCTTCTTTAATTTCTCATAGTAATAGTTTATAGTGTTCTGTGTACAAGTCTTTTACTTTCCTGGTTAGAAATAATCACGGGCAACGGAGAGCTGTGATTAAAAGCCATACCCTCAGTAAAAACAGTTGCTGTCAAGTTGATTCCAGCTCATGGAGACCCCGTGTGTGTCAGAGTAGAACTGTGCTCCCCAGCGTTTTCAATAGATGAATTTCAGAAGTAGAACACCACCTTCGCATTCCTGAGATAAAACTCACTTGATCTTGATGTATGATATCTTTAATCTCTTTTAATCTAAAATGTCTCTTTTTAAAAATTTTATTTATTTTGTTCTTGTTGTTGAGAACACACACAGCAAAACATACCAATTCACCAGTCTCTACTTGTACATTTCAGTGACATTGCTTACATTCTTCGAGTTGTGCAACCATTCTCACCCTTCCTTTCTGAGTTGTTCCTCCCGCATTAACATAAACTCACTGCCGCCTAAGGTTCCTATCTCATCTTTCTAGTTGCTGTTGTCAATTTGGTCCCATATAGAGAGTTCTTAAAAGAGAATGATGCCCAAATCTGGCATTTTTTTACTAGTTATGCTAAATTATTGTTTGGTTTTAAGAAGACTTCGGGGAAGTTTCCTTTTTTAAGTGCAATATTCACTACTTGAATCCCAATGTAACAGTTTTTATTATTTTGGTAGCCATATTTAATTTCTTTTTTTTTAAGGATTCTTTTTTTAATTGTGCTTTAAGTTAAAGTTTACAATTCAAGTTAGTCTCTCATACAAAAATTTATACATACATTGTATGTGACCCTAATTGCTCTCCCTATACTGTGATAGCACACTCCTCCTTTCCAGTCCAGATTTCTCGTGTACATTCAACCAGCTCCTGACCCTCTCTGCTTTCTCATCTTACCTCTGGACAGAAGCTGCCCATTTAGTCTCATGTATCTACTTGAGCCAAGAAGCACACTCTTCACAAGTATCATTTTATGTCCCATTGTCCAGTCTAATCTTTGTCTGAAGAGTTGGCCTCAGGGATGGTTTCAGCTCTGGGCTAACAGAGAGTCTAGGGGCCATGTCTTCTGGGGTCCCTCCAGTCTCAATCAGACCATTAAGTATGGGTTTTGTTTTGTTTTGTTTTTTACCAGAATTTGAGTTCTGTACTCTACTTTTCTCCTGCTCCATCAGGGACTCTCTGTTGTGTTCCCTGTCAGGGTGGTCATTGGTGGTAGCCAGGCACCATCTAGTTCTTCTGGTCTCAGGCT
>NW_004444069.1:7483167-7552284 GCF_000243295.1 Trichechus manatus latirostris | reverse complement strand
TTGACCTAGATGTCCCCTGAAAGCATGGTCCCCACACCTCCACCCCTGCTCCTCTGTCCCTTAAAGTGTTTGAGTGTATTCAGGAAGCTTCTTAGCTTTGGTTTAGTCCAGTTGTTCTGACTTCTCCTGTAGTATGTACTGTCCTTCCCTTCACCTAAGATAATTCTTGTCTACTATGTAGTTAGTGACTAACCCTCCCTCTCCCTTCCCACACTCATAACCATCAAAGAATGTTTTCTTCTGTATTTAAACCTTTTCTTTCATTATTTTCTTACGGTATTATTTAGCTAATTCCTCTATCCCCTATTGTTCCTGCATAGTGGATGTTAGGTTTAAAGAAATGAATGGGTTAAACGTCATGGCCAGAAGACTTCACGTGCGTCTCATTGCACCCCTCCAGGAGACGCATAATATCTGGCTGCCTTACTTTCAGCGATGCTAAGTTTGGTCTCTTGGTTAAGATGGTAACAGCCAGATCTCTCCACAGAAAATGTATATTTCCCCTCTTTGCAATTTTCAAGTAATCGCTGGATGATACATTGACCCAGAGCAAACATCCATTTCCCTACCACCTAATGGCTTTAGAATCCATGGATGATCCTGGCCTGGTTCAATTATTTCACTGGGGGTTGCAACGTGGTGATTTTAAAAAATACTATCATTCTCTCCACGTTGTTTAGCGGGCATTCTTTTGTAAAGAACTTTCCTTCATCAACTGGGGATGACTACATCTTCTCCTAAAAAGACAAGGTAAATGCTGAAACCTTTATTTATGAATTTTCAGAATAAAAAACAGTTAAGCGCTTGACTACTAGCCAAAAGTTTGGCAGTTCAAACCCATCCAGAGGCACCTTGGAAGACAGGCCTGGCAATCTAATTCCAAAAGGTCACAGCCTTGACCCCATGGAGAAGTTCTACTCTGCACACGTGGGGTCGCCGTGAGTTGGAATTCCCTCGACGCCAACTGACAACAACAATGCAGAAAAAGAATACACCATACCTGTCGTTGCCTCCAACCTCTGTGATGCAGGTGACCTAAGGATAAGCTAGTCCCCCCAGCCCCACCATGGAGTGGAACATGCACCTGCTCCAGGATTTGGAGAAGCCAAAGGAGCAGCTGTACCACGCAGAACTATATTGGCGCTTGAAGTGAAAGGAAAAATATATATTCCCTCTATACACTTATCAAAATAGCCTCCCTTTCTGAATACAAAATTTTTTGGACAATTACATTTTTTTATTGTGTTAAATATGTATGTAACAAAGGAGCCCTGGTGGTGCAATGTTTAAAGCACTTGGCTGCTAACAGAAAGATTGGCGGTTTGAACCCACCAGCCGCTTCGCAGGAGAAAAGACCTGGTGATCTGCTCCCATAAAGATTATAGCCTAGGAAACGCCATGGGGCAGTTCTACTCTGTCCTATAGGGTAACTAAAGTGTCGGAATCGACTCGACGGCACACAACAACATGTATGTAACAAAACGTGCCGTTTCAACATTCCCCACATGTACAATTCAGTGACATTGTGTTCGTCTTGTTGTGCAACCAGCACCATAATCTGTTTCCAGATTTTTCCATCACCCTTAACAGAAGCCCTGGCGCAAGTGGTTAATGCACTCTGCTGTCAACCAAGCATAATGCTAGCATAATGTTGCCAAGGTTCATCCAGTTTGTAGCACCTCTGAAAAAGCCTCTGAAAAAAGACCTGGTGATTTACTTTCAAAAAATCAGCCATTGAAAACCCTATGGAGCACAGTTCTACTCTGACACACATGGGGTTGCATGAGTTGGAATCAACTCAATGGCAACTGGTTTGGTTTTTTTTTTTATATTAACAGAAGCTCAGTGCCCCCTTAGCAATGAGTGCCCCCTTCCGCCCTCCCTCCTGCTCCTACCTTATTTTGAAACAAGTAGAAAATGTTAATAAATCTCTACAATCATAAAACATGACTACATATAAATCTTCATGTTGCCCAATCTATCCACATGCCGTTGTCAACCCTCATAAATCCACTTGGCTGGGGACATGATGGCCTTGTGACTCTGAGAACCACTGGTCAATTGGATACGGCTGATCCTGTTGCACAATCATGTAGGCTCACAAAGCAAACAAACATCAACGGCCTGCCTTTATTTAAAATTTTGTATTTTGTACATCATGAATTTTTGGCATTCATTTTGGTTTTTTAAATAGTGCACTAAAATATTATTTATCTGGATCACTTTTTGGTAGCCCCTTGCATTTTGTTACCGAGGCAAGTGCCTCACTTGCCTCACCCCAGTCAGTCCTGGCCCTGAGGAGGAGACTCAGTGGGAGCTGGAAGAACTGCAGGCCCAGCTGCTGCCCCAGGCCAGCAAGGTGAGTGTCTTAATTTCCTAGTGCTGCTGTAACAGAAATACCACAAGTGGATGGCTTTAAAGAACAGAAATTTATTTTCTCACTGTTCAGGAGGCTAGAGGTCCCAATTCAGGGCACCAGCTCTAGGGGAAGGCTCTCTCGCTCTCTGTCGACTCTGGGGGAAGATCCTTGTCTCTTCCAGCTTCTGTGGCCGCTGCGTTCCTCCCTCCTTGGCAGTCTTCACGTGGCATCTATCTTCCCCTCTTCGTGCTTCGGTCTGTGTCTAATCTGCTATTTCTATAACTCAGAAGTGATGAGGTTTAAGACACACCCTATATTGTTATGGCCTCATTAGAATAACAAAGACAACACTATTCCTAAAGGGATTACATCCACAGGTATAGGGGTTAGGATTCCAAGACATATTTTGGGGGGACACAATTCAGTTCATAATAGTGAGCCCACGGATAAGTGAAGATACATGTAAGTGTACCTACCCTACACCGTCTTTCTGAGTTTTAAGACAGCTGCTCCTTTATTTCCAACTTCCAAATCTCATACAATTTTCTCTTGTGGCAATCTGTAACCCAGAATCATACAGGGAAGGGAATTTGGGGGAACATAGCTGATATGGTACAAATCTACCACAGGAGATCAGCCAAATTTTGTGGGGGGCCTTTCAACATCAGTATCTGATCTGTAGATATTTTTTCTAAGGCAGTTCAGTATCTTCTGAGAAAGATCTTCTAGTTTCCTGCCTTGTCATTGATTCTAGAAGTGGATAGGGAGTTTCTGTCCATTCAGTGTACAGTCCTTCATTAACTAAAAAAAAAAAACCCTTTCACAGTTTAGGAAGCTAGAAGTCTGAATTCAGGGTACAAGCTCTAGGGGAAGGCCTTCTGTCTCTGTCAGCTCTGGAGGAAGGTCATTGTCATCAATCTTCCCCTGGTCTAGGAATTTCTCAGCACAGGGACCCCGGGGTCCAAAGGATGTGCTCCTCTCCTGGCTCTTCTTTCTTGATGGTAGGAGGTCCCTCCCTTTCTGCTCACTTCTCTCTCTTTTTATGGCTTGTAAGATAAAAGGTGATGCAGACCACACCCAGGGAAACTCCCCTTACATTGGATCAGGGCTGTGACCCGAGTAAGGGTGTTGTATCCCACTCTAATCCTCTTTAACATAACCTAATCTTGCCTCATTAACCACAGGCATAGATTAGGATTTTCAACATATAGGACAATTACAGAGATCACAACCACGCAATACTGGGAATCATGGCCTAGCCAAGTTGACGTATATTTTTGGAGGACACGGTTCAATCCATGACATACGCATAGCATAAAATTTACCATTTTCATCATTTCAAAGTGGAAAATTTAGTTGCTTTTGGTATATTCACAATGTTGTGCAACCATCACCACTGTCTAGTTCCGGAACATTTTCTTCACCCCAAAAGGAAAAGTGCTCGGCTGCTAACCAAAGTTAGCAATTTGAATCTACCAGCAGCTCCGTGGAATAAAAGACCTGGCAATCTGCTCCGGTAAAGATTACAGTTTAGGAAACCCTATGGGGCAGTTCTACTCTGTCATATAGTGTTGCTATGAGTCAGATCAACTCAATGGCACGCACACAACAACAATAGCAGCAAAAGGAAACACCATATCCATTAAGCAGTCACTCCCTATTCTCCTTTCTCCCCAGCCTCTGGCAACCACTAATCTGCTTTCTGTCTCTATGGATTTGCCTACTCTGGACATTTCATATAAATGGAATCGTACAATATGTGCCCTTTTGTGTCTGGCTTCTTTCATTTAGCATGATGTTGCCAAGGTTCGTCCAGGTTGTAGCATGTATCAGTACACCATCCTTTTTTATGGCTGAGTAAGATTCCATTGCATTCCATTCCATTTTCCATATGGCACCTCTCCTCATCTCTGGGCCCGGCTCTCTAACACTGGATCTTTTCTGGTTGAGTTTCTCAAGAGAGTCAGCCTTTATTTGCCTGCTGGTGTCTGGAGGTGGGTACCTGGGGATCTAACTGCCCCTTAAACAGACTTTCAGGCAAGCCCTAAGTTTTTATTTTAATTGTATTTTTGATGAAGGTTTATAGAACAAATAGTTTCTCATTAAACAGTTAGTACACATATTGTTTTATGACAATGGTTAACAACCCCACAATATGTCAACACTGTCCCTTCTCAAGCTTGGGTTCCCTATGACCAGCTTTCCTGTCCCCTCCTGCCTTCTAGTCCTTGTCCTTGGACTGTTGTGCCCCATTAGTCTCGTTTTGTTTTATGGGGCTGTCTGATCTTTGGCTGAACAGTGAACCTCGAGAGTGACTTTATTACTGAGCTAGAAGGGTGTCCAGGGGCCATACTCTTGGGGTTTCTCCAGTCTCTGTCAGGCCAGTAAGTCTGGTCTTCTTTTGTGAGTTAGAATTTTGTTCTACATTTTTCTCCACCTCTGTCTGGGACCCTCTGTTGTGATCCTGGTCAGAGCAGTCAGTGGTGGTAGCCGGGCACCATCTAATTGTACTGGACTCAGTCTGGTGGAGGCCGCGGTAGTTATGGTCCATTTGTCCTTTGGACTAATCTTTTCCTTGTATCTTGTTCTCTTCATTCTCCCTTGCTCCCAAAGGGGTGAGACCAGTGGAGTATCTTAGATGGCTACTCACAGGCTTTTAAGACCCCAGACGCTACTCACCAGGGTAGAATGTAGAACATTTTCTTTATAAACTGTGTTATGCCAATTGATTCAAGACCTAAGTTTTAAGCCCTGAATTAATGCCTCTTTCTTCTGCACCTGGTCCTTTTTATTCCTGAGCCTTTCTGGGGTTCTGCTAAGTAAATTGGCTTGCTTCTCATGGGTATCCCTTCCCAGTGAATTAAATTTGACTTCCTCCTCACTATCCAGTCAGTTACCATTCTTCTCTCAGCTTTCCTTCTTCCTAAATTTGACTCAGGGCCATAGCTGTCTTCTATTTTTCCTGAAGATGGTGTTGGTATCTGTCGTAGTTATCTAGTGCTGCTGTAACACAAATACCACAAGTGAGTGGCTTTAAAGAACAGAAATTTATTTTCTTACAGTTCTGGAGGCTAAAAGTCCAAATCACAGTCATTACAGTGTCAATTGCTTCATTTTCTCACAGTTCAGGAGGCTCGTTGTTGTTGTTAGGTGCCCTCGAGTTGATTCTGACTCATAGCGACCCATGCACAACAGAATGAAACCCTGCCCGGTCCTGTACCATGCTTACAACCATTGTTATGCTTGAGACCCTTGTTGCAGCCACTGTGTCAATCCATCTCGTTGACCGTTTTCCTCTTTTTCCCTGACCCTCTACTTTACCAAGCATAATGTCCTTCTTTAGGGACAGGTTCCTCCTGATAACATGTCCAAAGTAAGTGAAATGAAATCTCACTATCCTTGCTTCTAAAGGGCATTCTGGCTGTACTTCTTCCAAGGCAGACTTGGTCATTCTTCTGGAAGTCCATGGTATATTCAATATTCTTCACCAATATCATAATTCATAATTTTTTCTTCGGTCTGCCTTATTCATTGTCTAGCTTTCGCATGCGCGTGAGGTAATTGAAGATAACATGGCTTGGGTCAGGCGCACCGTAGTTCTCAAAGTGACATCTTTGCTTTTTAATACTTTAAAGAGGTTTTTTTGCAGCAGATTTGCCCAGTGCAATATGTCATTAGACTTCTTGACTGCTGCTTCCGTGGGTGTTGATTGTGGATCCAAGTAAAATAAAATCCTTGACAACTTCAATATTTTTTCCATTTATCATGATGTTGCTTATTTGTCTAGTTGTGAGAATTTTGCTTTTCTTTATGTTAAGGTGTAATCCATATTGAAGGCTGTAGTCTTTGAGTCTTTAGGAGGCTAGGAGTGTAAATTCAGGGTGCTGGCTCTTGGGGAAGTCTTTCTCTCTCTGTTGGCTCTGGAGGAAGGTCCTTGTCTCTTTTGAGCTTCTGCTCCTTGGCAGTCTTTATGTGGCTTGGTATCTCTCTTCTCTCATCTCTACTATGCTCATTTGTTTAATTAATCTCTTTTATATTTCAAAAGAGATGGACTCAAGATACACCCTACACTAATCCTGCCTCAGTAATATAACAAACACGATCCATTCCCAAATGGGATTATAACCATAGGCATAGAGTTAGGATTTATAACACATATTTTGGGGAGAAACAATTCAATCCATAACAGGGGTGTAACGGGGTGCACACTCCACACTGTTCCATACCTGGAGGCTCAGGTATGCTACAGGAGAGGGGCACCAAGGAGCTCCTGTCACCACTTTATAGTGTCCAGGGGTCCCCCTGGCCCTCACAGTTGTCCTCAGGTCCACACAAGGGCACCTGAGAGAAGCAGAGCAAAGACCCAGACACAGGGTGCCACATGAGGGATGGGTAGGAGGCTGTTGTCATGGTCCCTCCTCCTACAGACACTGGCTCGGTTTCCTGGGCTTGGGCGTTGGAGGTGAGATGTCTTTGTCCCCCTTGCAAGGTTCCTGAAGGGTCCATCTGGAAAAATCCCAAATGCCCATTAAAACTAGGGAAGTCACCCTGTGCAGGTGGGCTCTGGACTCTGACTGAGCTGGGCTTGAATCCCCACTGGGTGACACCAGGCAAGTGTCTTAACTTTTTGGAGACTGTCTCCTAATGTGGATCTCACTACATACAGGCCCTTCTGGTGGTCTGGTGAAGCCTATGGAACTTGTGCTGGGTTGGATAGAGTTCCCACAAAATTCATGTCCTTGCTGGAACCTCAGAATGTGACCTTATTTAGAAAAAGGGTCATGACAGGTGTAATTGTAATTGTAACACCACTCAGAAGTGGTTAGGTTTAGGACTCACCTTACTGTGGCGTGACCTCATTAACATAACAAAAGAAAACCCCTGTTTCCAGACAGGGTTGTATTTACAGGTACAAGGGTTAGGACTTCCACATTTATTTTGAGGGACACAATTTAATCCATAACAATAGTGATGAACATAGAAGATATTTGTAGTAGCTGTCATGTTATATGAGAATACCTGTGATTTCTATTGAGGACAGAGTCATAGAGTGGCAATAATGCTGGGGCTCATGGAGTACATTCATAATGGAAGCAAATGCTAAATTTCAGTTAGAAGTTAGTGAAAATAAAGATGTCTTTTCTCCCCCCACATTCAGGTTTAAGAACCCCCTGAATTCTATACATGAACCCTAGGGGGTGGATGAACCCCAGGTAAAAAACCAGTTGCCATTGAGTCCATTTCCACTCATGGCAACTTATGTGTGTTAGAGCAGAACTATACTCCATAGGGTTTTCAATGACTAACTTCTCAGGAGAAGATCACCAGGCCTTTCTTACGAGGTGCCTCTGGGTGGACTCGAACCTTCAGCTTTTCAGTTAGCAGCTGAGCGTGTTAACTGTTTGCACTGCCTAGGGACTCTGGACCCCAAGTAAGAGCCTCTGAATGAGATGCTCCTCGTCAAGTACTTAGAACTGTGCATGACTCAGAGAAAACCTGTGGCCATCGAGCCGATTCCGACTCATAGTGGGCAAGGTAGAACTGCCCCACGGGGTTTCCAAGGCTGTAAATCTTTACAGAAGCAGATTGCCCAAGAGTGGGTGTGTGTTCAAACCGCCAACATTTTAGTTAGCAGCCAAGCGCTTTAACCACTGTGCTACCACGGCTCCTTAAGGCACTCAATGAATGATAGTTCTGAGGAGGAGGAAAACTGGTTCCCCTACTTGGAGGGCAAGGATAGTTAAAGATTTACATTCTGCTCTGGGGGAAGGAACTTCCTCCCGGGAATGGATGAAATCACTCCTTCTAATAGAGCAAGGAAGAAAGTTGTGTTTCTATATCACAACTCACTGACCATTCATTTCCTGCTTCCCAGGCAAAGAAGTGTCTAGTTGCCTTGTGCAACTGACTAATCAGGTAGACCTTCAGCAAGCCTGGGAATAGTCTATTAAATTTTGACTCCCTCATCTACAAAGCGGTTATACCCATTGCCATCAAGTCAATTCCAACTCATAGCAACCCTATAGGACAGAGTAGAACTGCCTCATTGGTTTTCCAAGGAGCGGCTGGTGGATTTGAACTGCCGACCTTTTGGTTAGCAGCTGTAGCTCTTAACCACTGCACCACCAGGGCTCCAAAGTGGCAATAATAGTGCCAAATCTCACAGAGATGGGCGGATTTAAAATGCCTAGGAAGCTTGGCAATTGGAGTTAGTATTCTTGATTAATCTTTGATCTCTAAGTATGAAAGGAAACTAGTGAGTGTGTCAGTGGTTGCTGCGTTGGAAAAACTGGCTTAGTGGATACAAGAGCCCTTAGTTTAAAAAGGATGTCACAATTTCTCATTTGCGAGAGAGGAAGGGTGTGATTAGACCGACCGCCAGGGCTTTGAATCTACTGAGTAAAAGCAGTTTTGAAAATGTGATTTTCCCAAATGCAGAAGTGAAATCTGAGCTCAGCTGAAAAGGCCCCAGTGCAGCTGCCTTCTCTAAGAATACGCAAGGCCAGAGCCCCCACTGTGTTTAGGGGTGCATGTGTATAAGGGTGTATGTACAGATATAGGTGTAAGAGTGTGTATAGAGTCATATGTATTTAAGGATGTGTGTGTGTAAGGGTCTATAGGGGTATATATGTTTAAGGGTGTGTGTGTAAGCATGTCTGTAGGGGTATGTGGGTATGTGTGTAGGGGTGTGTGTGTGTCTGTGTGTATAGGAGGTATGGGTTTTGTTGTTGTCGTTGTTAGCCGTCATCAAGTCCTCCCCTGATTCTTGGCGACCCCACGCACAACGGAACAAAGTGCTTCCCGGCCCTATACCATCTCCATGATCAGTTGAGGATCGGACTGTTGTGATCCATAGGGTTTTCATTGACTGATTCTCAGTAGATCACCAGGCCTTTCTTCCTAGTTCATCTTAGTCTGAAAGCTCTGCTGAAACAGGGTCAGCATGGTAACAACACGCAGGCCTCCACTAACAGATGGGTTGTGGCTGTGCATGAGCTACATTGACCGGGAATTGAACCTGGTTCTCCTGTATGGAAGGTGAGAATTCTGTCGCTGGAAACCTACTTTTCAATTCCTGCTTCCTCGTCTCCTTATAAGGTTTAAACAAGAGCTCAGGGTGGTCCTCACAGGATCTCTTGAGTAAGTCGTGCACCAAGCATGTTTGCACTGGCCTTAGCATTCCGGTGTGAGGCCTTAGAAGAAGGACAGAGCATCCAGGCCCCCTTCCGGCACTCTTTTGAGAGTCCCTGTGAAGGTTTTATCAGCTGTGTGTTCCACTCTTGTTGCTTCTGTTTGGTGTGACGAGGGCCTCCAACCTGTGCCCATATAGACCCTGGTGACAACCAGCCTCCACACACCACCTGGGTCATGAATTCCAACTTCATGTCTTCTCAGGTGGCTCATGATAAATCCAGACAAATGTGGGAATACAGGAAAAGTGGATCAACAGAGGGATGAGTTAAAAAGGGAAACAATCTAAAACAAACGTAGCAATAGATTAATAATGTATGTAGAATCTAGGCAGTGGGTATATGAGTGTTCACTGGTCATGTCTAACTTTTCTACATGTCTGAAAATTTTCATAATAAAATGTTGGGTGTTCCACTGAATTCTACATGTAAAAAATGTTGACATGGCAAATGTTTTGTTACATACATATTTACCACAAAAAAAAAAAAGTGGGATGAGAGAGAAGAGATGCAATCAAAGAAAGGGATGTTGTCCCAAGACCCCAAAATTTTTATGCAGCTAGGATGATTTTATTCTAGCTCAGTTTTTTTTATTAAAGTAAAAAATGATTAACAGAATTAACTGGATTCTAAAAATGGAGTGGAGAGATATATTCCTGATCTTTAAATCCTGCCACAATCTTGCTTGCTTTGAGTGGGCAAAACAAGATGGTGGCCAATTTTGGGCCACAGCTGGAACAGAGGAGAATGGCCTTGTTGATGATTAGGGCAGCTCCTGGCATGCAGTAGATGTTTAATAAGTAGTTAGGGCCAACTGACTAGCAATATTGCATAATTTACTTACTTGTGTGATTATGGTCTGTTTCTCCTACTCGATCCAAACCCCATGCTAGAATGTCACCTTCATGAGGTCAGGGATCGTTCTTGTTCACCTCTGTGTCTGATTTGGCACATAGTGAGTGCTTAATGAACACTTGTTGACTGAATGAATGTCTACTAAATTTCATACTACTAAGCATATTCCCTACTACTCCGAGAGACCCCATCTGCCCTGCAGTTCGTTTATTCATTCCTTAAGCATTTTTGGAGAGCTGCTGTTTCCCAGTATTCTGCTGGCATTTTGAAGTTCCTTGACCTTCAGTGGGAGCCCTGGTGGCGCAGTGGTTGAGTGCTCGGCTGCTAAATGAAGGGTCAGCAGTTCTAAACCACCAGCTGCTCTACGGGAGAAAGATGTGGCAATCTGCTTCCGTAAAGATTACAGGCTTGGAAACCCTATGGGGCAGTTCTACTCTGTCCTGTAGGGTTGCTGTGAGTTGGAGTTGACTCAACGGCAATGGGTTTTTTTTTGGTCTGACTTTCAATGGGGGGAAACTCTGTGGGGGGGAAACAGGCACACATATAGATAAAGCAGAACAGCTAGAACCAAGACATACACTTTTTTAATATTTACTTTTTATTGTACTTTAGATGAAGTTTTACAGAGCAAACTAGTTTCTCATTAAACGATTAGTACATATATTGTTTTGTGACATTGATTACCAAGCCCATGACATGTCAACACTCTCCCCTTTAAGACCTTGGGTTCCCCATTACCAGCTTTCCTGTCCCCTCTTGCCTTCTCATCCTTGACCCTGGGCTCGTGTGCCATTTAGTCTCGTTCTGTTTTATGGGCCTGTCTAATCTTTGGCTGAAGGGTGAACCTCAGGAGTTAAAACCTATTGAGTTAAAAGGGTGTCTGGGGGCCATACTCTTGGGGTTTTTCCAGTCTCTGTCAGACCAGTAAGTCTGGTCTTTTTTTGTGAGTTAGAATTTTGTCCTACATTTCTGTCCAGCTCTGTCCGGGACCCTCTGTTGTGATCCCTGTCAGAACATTTGGTGGTGGTAGCCGAGCACCATCTAGTTGTGCTGAACTCAGTCTGGTGGAGGCTGTGGTAACTGTGGTCCATTAGTCCTTTGGACTGATCTTCCCCTTGTGTCTTTGGTTTCCTTCATTCTCCCTTGCTCCAGATGGGGTGGGATCAGTGATGGCTACTCCCAAACTTTTAAGACCCCAGATGCTACTCACCAAAGTAGGATGTAGCACATTTTTTTTAATAAACTGTGTTAGGTCAGTTGAGCTAGATGGCCCCGGAGACCATGGTCCCCAGCACTCAAACCAGTAATTCAGGCCCTCCGGGAGTTCGGATGTGTCCATGAAGTTTCTATGACCTTGCCTTGTAGAATCAAGACAAATTTCCCACCTGGAAGGGCATTAGTTGCCATCTGGTCCTAAGTCCTCATTTTGAGGACGCGGAAACAAAAGCACAGGGAAGCGAGGTGATTTCCCTAGATGGTTAAGTGGTTAACGGCAGAACTGGGGCCAGGATGAGGCTTCTGACTTCTGGTTTGGCTCCCTCTCCCCTCTTATTTGTAGCCTTGCTTTGTGGCACTTAAGCATTAAATACTTCTTTAAAAATATCTAAAGACAAAATATGAGGCAGTGGTGGCTCAGTGGGAGAATTCTCATCTTCCATGCAGGAGACCTGGGTTCGAGTCCCAACCAATGCACCTCATGCGCAGCTACCACCCATCTGTCAGTGGAAACTTGTGTTGCTCTGATGCCGGACAGGTTTCAGCAGAGCTTCCAGTCCAAGACAGACTAGGAAGAAAGGTCTGGCAAGCTACTCCTGAGAATCAGCCAATGAAAACCCTATGGATCACAACAGTTCGATCCACAACCGCTCATGGGAATGGCGCACGAATGGGGAGTGTTTCGTCCCACTGTGCATGGGCTCACCATGGTGGGGGCTGACTCCATGGCAGCTAACAACAAGAAAGACAGGATACAGGAGTGCAGTGTAAGTCTAGAAAGCTTGCAGAAAGATAGCTGAGCATCTCAGGGAGTGTAGGAACAAGGTTGGTGGGAGAGTGGGGTACAGTTTCTATGAAAAGGCAAGTTTAGGGGCTGGAAGAAGCAGGGTATGTGTGAGGGAAGACAGTTATATCTCTTGAAGGGATGGTGGTAGTAGGTTCTCCGCTGGTCTCCCTGCGTCTTCCCTCACTCCTTGTTGTGGATTGCATTGTCCCCCAAAAAAGACATGTTCAAGTCCTAACCTCCATCACCTGTGAATGTGAATATTTGGAAATAGGTTCTTGCAGATGTAATCAAGTTAAGATGAGGCCATACTGGATTAACTCATGGTTGTCAGGTCGATTCCGACTCAAAGCGACTCTATAGGACAGAGTAGAACTGCCTCATAGGGTTTCCAAGCCTGTAATCTTTACAGAAGCAGATTGTCACATCTTTCTCCCATGGAGCAGCTGGTGGTTTCGAACCGCTGACCTTTCAGTTAGCAGCTGAGCACTTAACCACTGGACCACCAGGGCTCCAATTAGGGCCTACTATAATCCAATGACCGGTATCCTTACAAGAAGAGGGAAATTTGGTCATAGGGAAGGAGGCTATGTGATGATGGAAGCAGAGACTGGAGGGATGCAGCTATAAACCAAGGAATGCCAATGATTTCTGGCAACCACCAGAAGCTGGAAGAGGCAAGGAAGCATTCTTCCTGGGAGCCTTCAGAGGGAGCATGGCCCTGACAACACCTTAATTTTAGACTTCTAGTCTCCAGAACCATTAGACAGTAAAGTTCTGTTGTTTGAAGCCACCTGGTCTCCAGTACTTTGTTACGGCAGCCACAGAAAACTCATACAACTGTTTCAGGCCATTCTAACACAGCAGCCAGAGTGGGCCTTTAAAAATCACAAGTTGCTTATTTCCCTCCCCTATTCATGATTTCTCTTGCCTCCAGTGCTTTGTTCAGGAATTCTCCATCCATTCTCTCAGAAACTCACCAAGCCGTAGCACACTGGTATGGCTGCTCTCAGACTCCTCTGGACTCTGCCTGGACGGGGGTCAGAGTAGGTTTCTGGGAACCCCAGCTAAGAGAGCAGGACTGCTCCTCAAGTTAAAGTAAGCTTCTCAGCTTCTTTCCTTCATTTGGTCCAGAGACAGCCTTCTACAAGCTGAGGTCATGGTCCCAGAGTCCAGCTTGACCTTTTACTTCGCAAAGGTGGGTGACTCAGCAGATCAATCTATTTTCATCCTCCGATCATCGTTCTGATCTACTGTCATCCTCCGATCACCGTTCTGATCTACCGTCATCCTCCGATCGCCGTTCTGATCTACTGTCATCCTCCGATTGCCGTTCCGATCTACTGTCATCCTCCGATCGCCGTTCTGATCTACTGTCATCCTCCGATCGCCGTTCCGATCTACTTGTCATCCTCTGATCGCCGTTCTGATCTACTGTCTTCTGATCATTATTCTGATCTCCAGCTCCCAGGGCTAAACTAATTAATCTCACTAAGGGGAGGGAGTGCTGAGAGGTGTTGACGCCTATCTGTGCTTTCTGGCACCTGGGTGACCCTTGAGCCTACACTGAAGGGAAGGTGGGAGCCGACTTTTATTTATGCTGTTAGAACTGCTTCTGGATCCATTCTTATCAGGGCAGGAGCAAGCTACAGAGTCAAGGATGGGGGGACCCCCAGCGGTGGTCTGGTAAGTGCGCTTTAGCCAGGTCAACTGGAAAGGGTGATGGTGATCATCGTGGTCATCATGGCATTGGGAAAGGGGAGCACAGTGCTGAGAAGCCCCACACCCCTTGGAGCAGAAACCAAATATTCTCCAACAGAATCCTGAAGCCCTCAGTCCAAGAGGGAAGAGGGGCCAAATGCATGAGAGTCGGCCGGGTCTGTGGGTGCTTGGGGAGGTGGAGGTTGGCCGGTGGGAATGGCCCCCCTGCGTGTTTATTCCCACCCTCCTCAGTTTCCACATCATCCCTTATCCCAGAGTTGGAGTCATCCCAGCTTGTGAAAGATTTCCAGGGTGTGGGGAGAAGAAGGAGCATTCCTTGTTTTTCTTGGAGGGGGTCCTTAAAACAACTTAGGGTTCAAGTTGACCAGGTGATGTTTGATTTCAAGGAGCTTTCATATGACAGAGGCCCTGGTCACAAACTATTGAATTGCAAGGAGAAAGATAAGAGCTGCCTCCCTCCCCAGTTGAGATCCACTTTAAAGAGATTCTTTGAAAAGCTCCTGTGAGTGGGAAGTGAGGCCTCCAAAGGGAGCTCGAATGTCAATGTTAACAATAGTTGGCTGTTGGCTGGTTCACTGCAGGGTTTTTGTTTTGGAAAGTGAGGTTTGAAAGTCTGAAGACTGAGTAGAGGCAATGGAGAAGCTGAGTGGGGGAGGAAGGGAGGAGGAGGCTTGGGCACTGTCCCCAGCACAGTCCCCACAGTCCCTGGGATCCACCTGCTTCTTACAATGCCCACCAAAGGACTCAGCTTTGGGGAATAAAGACCCAGGTCTGCCCAAGGCTGGGAGGGCAAGTTCAGGGGGCTGCCACATCTGGGCTACAGAAGTGAGGGGGCAAAACCTGAACCCACATCTTCCTCCTAATCATTTGTCAATTTTCAGCTGCTAACCAAAAGATAGGGAGCCCTGGTGGTGCAGTGGTTAAGTACTTGGAAGCTAACAGAAAGGTGGTGGTTCAAGCCCACCAGCCGCTGCTGGGGAGAAAGATGTGGCAGTCTGCTTCCATTAAGATTACAGGCTTGGAAACCCTATGGGGCAGTTCAACTCTGTCCTACAGGGTCGCTATGAGTCAGAACCAACTCGACAGCAACGGGTTTGGTTTGGTTGGTTTAGGAAGGTCTGGGCCTCTTGCAAGCGTTTTTGGACAGCTTTACTGACTTATAACTGCAGAGATGGGAATTCCCCCCAGGAATGGTGCTAAATGTCAGAGACAGCTGCTTCTCTTTTCTCCTGGTTGATTCCTCTGCTCTAGTTTCAGATTTACTCGCCCTTGGAGAACCTTACTTCAAGCCCAATTGCCCCACGCAAGTCTTTGTTTTGTGAATTAATCAAGTAATAATAGCACTCCCCCGCCACCGGGAACCAGAGGAAGCTGGAAGCAGCTTTGGCTGCCAGAGAGTTGGGAGGGCCTGGGACCAGGCTGCCTCCTAGGTGAGGGCTGCCGCACTTGTTTTTGAATCCAGTGAATGAAGTCAGCTAGTTGAAGGTTTCGTTTGCCTTCGCTGGCCCTCCACTTGACCAAATATGATGTCCTTTTCCAGCAAGTGGTCCCTCCGGTTGATACGTCCAAAGTAAGTGAGTCGAAGTCATGGACAGAGTTGTAAAATAGCACAAAGAAAGGTAAAGACCCATAGAATCAGATGGGTCCGTTTTCCCTTGAAGAAACCTAGTAATTTTGGGGGTCTGTTTCAACATCTTTCATAATTTTTCTCATCACCTTAAGTGTACAGCTCAATTCATTGTTCCAAAGCAAACACACCCCGATAACTACCACTCAGGGTAAGAAACACAACATCACTGGCACTTCAGAAGGCCTTCTTGGGCCTCTTTTCAATCATCCGTTATCCCTTGCCTTCCTCCTCAAAGAATTTCCAAATCTCAGGGCTAGTTTTGTCTATTCTTGAACTTTCTATAACTATAATCAAAGAGTATTTCTTCTTTTATGACTGGCTTCTTTCACTCAGCAAAATGTTTTTGAGATTCGTGTCCGTTGTTGCACAAATCAGTAGTTTTTATTGCAGTACAGTCTTCCGTTGGGTGAATAGACCACCGTGTATCTATTCTACTGTTGTGGGGCATTTGGGCAGTTCCCAGTTTTGGGAACTAACTGATAGTTTTGCTATGAACAATCTTGTACATGACTTTTGGTGTACCTGTGCTTGCATTTCTGCTGGAGTAGAATTACTGGGTCATAGGGTGGAGCAGCTTTGGTGGTACAATGGTTGACTGCTTGGTTACTAACTGAAAGGTTGGTGGTTTGATCCCACCCAGTGGTCTGCTCCCATAAAGATTACAGCCTAGAAAACCCTATGGGCTCCTAGGAATATATCCTAGAGAAATAAAAGCCATCACATGAAGAGAGAGACATATGCACACCCACGTTCATTGCAGCATTATTCACAATAGCAAAAAGATGGAAACAACCTAAGTGCCCATCAACAGATGAATGGATAACAAATTATGGTATATATGCACAATGGAATACTACTCAACGATAAAGAACAATGATGAATCCGTGAAATATCTCACAACATAGATGAATCCAGACAGTGTTACGCTGAGCAAAATAAGCCAATCACAAAAGGACAAATATTGTGTGAGACCACTATTATAAAAACTCCAGAAAAGATTTACACAGAGAAAGAAACAATCTTTGATGGTTAAGAGGGAGGGGAGGGGTAGGGAGGGGAAATCACTAGCTAGACAGTAGACAAGTGCTCACTTGGATGAAGGGAAAGACAATACATAATATAGGGAAAGTCAGCACAACTTGACCAAGGCAAAGGAAGACACTTAGAGGAACAGGAGGAAAAAAAAGAGGCAACCACAGTAAATACTATAGCATATACCACCCTACAACAACAGTAAAAACCAATAATAACTTATAAGCAGATACACAGGCAGATACGTATGCTGAATAGGGTAAGGAGGGCATATAGGAGTATACCCATGTACATATACAGGTTAGACTGTGGATATTTTTACAGACATATTTGCATGTACAGCATGTATATTCATATATATAATAGAGCACAAAGGGGGCACAGTCATAGAAGCTTCCTAGACACATTCAGACACCTGAAGGGACTGAGTTACTGGGGCTGAGGCCTGGGGACCATGGTCTTGGGGACGTCTAGGTCAACTGGCATAACATAGTTTGTAAAGAAAATGTTCTACATCTTACTTTGGTGAGTAGCGTCTGGGGTGTTAAAAGCTTGTGAGTGGCCATCTAAGGTATATTTATTGGTCCCATGCTGTCTGGAGCAAAGGAGAATGAAGAAAACCAAAGACACAAGGAAAATATTAGTCCAAAGGACTAATGAACCACAGCCTCCACCAGCCTGAGCCCAGAAGAACTAGATGGTGAGCGGCTACCACCACTGACCACTCCGATGGGGATCATAATAGAGGGCCCCGGCACAGCAGGAGCAAATTGTAGAACAAAATTCAAATTCACAAAAAAGACCATACTTTTTGGTTTGACAGAAACTAGAGAAACCCCTGAGACTATGCCCTCCTGGACAGCCTTCTAACTGGGAATTAAAGCCACTCCTGAAGTTTACCTTTTAGCCAAAGTGGTGCGGTAGTTAAGAGCTCGGCTGCCAACCAAAAGGTCAGCGGTTCGAATCCAGCCACTCCTTAAACGGGGCAGTTCTGCTCTGTCCTATAGGGTCACTATGAGTTGAAATTGACTCCATAGCAATGGGATAAAACAAACAGCAACAAACGTGAGGAACGTGCTTCTCAGTTCAATCAAGTATACGAAAACAAATGGGCACAGCTGCCCAAAAGCAAAGACGAGAAGGCAGGAAGGGACAGGAAAACTGGATGAATGAACACGGGGAACCCAGGGTGGAAAGAGGGAGAGTGCTGACACGTTGTAGGGATTGCAACCAATGTCACAAAACAATTTGTATATAAATTTTTGAATGAGAACCTAATTTGCTCTGTAAACTGTCACCTAAAATACAATAAAAAAATGTTGTTTTTTTTTTAAAAAAAACAAATCCTATAGTCACTTCTACTTGTTACATGGGGTCCCTATGAGTCGAAATCGACTTCATGGCACCCGACAACAACCAAGGGTGGGCGTATGTTCAGTTTTGGTAGATTCTTCCAGACAATTTCCCATTGTTGTTAAACCACTCGGCGCTCCCTCCAGGAGGCAGGTGCTTTCTCCCTGCTCCATGTCCTGCCATCTCTCCCTATTTCTGTCTGTCCTTCTTTCCAGCTGCTGGCTCCAGGATTGTTATCTAAGTTCCTGCAAGGAAAACCTCCTCCCCAGGTAGTTTAGATTCTTGCCTACAGTGGTTTTTAAACAGCTACCGTCTCAGAAGGCAGAGGGATTCTTTTAAAACATGTGAGGTCCTGGCGCTTTCCTGCTCAGGGTCCTCCAATGTCGCCCATCATTCTTAGGATAAAATACCAGTATGCACCTCAACTCCTGGATTGTTCTGTTCCCTGACTGCCCCTCTCACCTCATGCCCATCACTTGCCCCCTTGTCACTGTGCTGTAGCCACACCAACCTTCCTTCATTCCCTAAACACACTAAACTCATTCCCTACTTCAGGACATTTGCACCTGCCGTTCCCTGTGCTGGGAATGTCGCTCCCCAGACCTTTGCATGGGACTCCTTGGCACACCATCTCAGCTCAGATGTCACCTCTCAGCAATGTCTTGTTGTGAGCCATCGAGTCTATTCCAACTCATAGTGACCCTATAGGACAGAGTAGAACTGCCCCATAGGGTTTCCAAGGCTGTAATCTTTTGTGGAAGCAGACTGCCACATCTTTCTCCCATGGAGCAGCTGGTGGGTTCCAACCACCGACCTTTCAGTTAGAAGTCAAGCTCCTAACCACTGCGCCACCAGAGTTTCTCAACAATGTCTTACCTGACAGGAAATTTGGAATAAGCAAAAAAAGATTACTGGGTGTCTCCAGTGGAAGTTATGCATTGTCTAGAACACACCCACCCTTCTGGCCATCTGATTCTTCTCTTTCTTGCCTTTGAGCTATTTGACAGTTGTGGAGAACTGATGGCAGTGCAAACAATTCTTGTCTCTGGACACGCATGTCAACTGCATCAAGAGAGGTTCAATGGATTTCGCGCCTCCACTGCGGAAGAAGCCAGTTTTGTGGCTATTTGCAAATGAATTTCAACATTCCTGATCTATAAAAGTGTCTGTTCTTTGATTTCTCTTTCGAACTGGTTATAACATCTGCCCGATTCCCTCACTAATCATGAGCTAAAATCTTTAACAACAGGTTTATTTTTTATCTGAAAGTCAGGATGTTAGATGTTTTGAAAATTATCTTTTTTTAAAAATAGACTTTATTTTGTAGAAAAGCTTTAGGTTTAGCGAAAAGCCGCACAGAAAGCACAGAGAGCTCCCACCTACTCTCTCTCCCCCTCCACACAGTTTCTCCTGTTATTCACCTCTTCATTCCTGCGGTACATTTGCTATAATTGAACCAATATTCATGATTATTATTGATGGAAGTCCATAGTTTACATCAGGGTTCATTCTTTTTTTCTATTGTTTTATCGTGGTAAAACAATACGTAACAAAACATTTGCCAATTCAACGTTTTTTACAGTGACATTGATTATGTTCATGGTGTGCAACCGTCGCCACTCTCCATTTCCAAATTATTCCACCACCATTGACAGAAACTCAGTGCCTCCTAAGCTAAGACTCTCTCTTCCTTTTTCCCTCCCACCCCTGCTAACCACTAATAAACTTTGGTCTCTATACATTTGCCTGTTTCCTATAAGTGGGATCATACAATGTTTGTCCTTTTGTGGCTGACTTATCACTCAGCATAAAGTTTTTGAGGTTTTCCATGTTGTAGCACGTATCAGGACTTTATTTCTCTTTAGGGCTGAATAATATTCAATTGTATGTATGTGCCACATCTTGTTTACCCGTTCACCTATTGATGGACACTTAGGTTGTTCCCACCTTTTGGCTATTGTGAAAAGTGCTGCAGTGAACATTGCTGTACAGGTTTCTGTTTGCGTTTCTGCTTTCAATTTTTCTAGATCTATACCTAGGATTGGGATTGCTGGGTCAGATGGTAGCTCTATGTTTAACTTTTTGAGAAATCGCCAAACTGTTTTCCACAGCCTCTGTACCATTTTGGATTCCCACTAGCAATGGGTGAGGGTTTCGGGTTACCCTTTGAGCTGTACATTCCTATGGGTTTTGACCAATGCTCAATGTCACGTGTCATTTCACACTGACCTCCCCACCTGAAGTAGTCTCCAGCCAGGCTCTCAGTTTTTATTCTCTTCAGAACTTGATCATCATGTGACGGTACTTTGCTCATGTCTTTCTTTACTTGATTATGGTTGGTCTTTCCCTGTTTTGGTCTCTGCATGTGGGAGGCACTCAAATACAATAAACCCTGCGAAAGCCGGAACCCGTGTAAGGCGGAAACCTGTCAGAGAAGGAAAACTCAAATATTTTCCACTAATAGAGAGGGATAGAAAAGTGGTAAGACTGTATCTTGTCAAAGGCAGAAAACTTGCAAGACTCAGAAAAACAAGGCAGTCCCATTGTTTTCCGGCTCTCACAGGTTTCACTGGATAATTGATGGAACAAGTAAAGGCAAAGCAGGCAGCAGCGGCATGTCCTACCACACCCTTCTGTCCTCTCCTGCAGGGCTGTCTGTCTTGCCTGTGCTCTACCTGCGGTGTTCCCATGGACCCTGCCCTTCAAGTCAAACAGGGACAGACCCAGCTCAGCACTTGAAGTTTTGACAGGTAAAGAAATTACTTTTTTATAGTTTCCCTTAGGCTCCGGGCGTTTCCCCACTGAGCTGACTGATCACCAACCTGTGCGTGACATTTGGGTAACTTCGGAAGTGAGAAAGCCTTTGCAGAAGTGTGGATTTTAGCTTCTCGTTCTCTAGTGAGGAAACAGGATTCCAGGGAGGCCAAGTGCTGGAGGTCATGTGCTGGATGGTGACAGAATTAGGATGTCCTGATTCACAGGTCAGAGCTTGTTTCAATAATAAAAACCAGAACACAGAGCTCTTGTCATGCGCCAGGCCTATCTTCAGGGCACTGTGTCTATTAACTCATCCTTACCACAGCACAACTTGTAGATGAAGAGAATGAGGCCCAGAGAAGCGAATGGCTTGTCTAAGATCCCACAGCAACAAGGGGTAGTAGTCAAGCGCCAGAGTCTCCACACACAGCCACTATACCAAATAGAAGGCCCTACAGGAATAGCACATATTGTTGAAGGATTATTCCAGGCCTGGCCCCGTGCTAAGGGTTTGACATGAATCATTTCATTTTATCTTCTTGATACCAAATGTTCTTGTGGTTGTTGTTAGATGCCGTTGAGTTGGCCTCTGACTCATGGCGACCCCATGCATAATGGGATGAAATGCTGCTCATTCCCGCGTCATCCCCATGCTCGGTTGTGGTTCAGACCACTGTGATCCATAGGGTTTTCATTGGCTGATTTTTGGAAGTAGATCACCAAGCGTTTCTTTCTAGTCCATCTTAGTCTAGAAGCTCTGCTGAAATCTGTTCAGCATCACAGCAACAAACAAGCCTTCACTGACAGATAGTGGCTATGCGTGAGGTGCATTGGCCAGGAATCAAACCCAAATCTCCCTTATGGATGGTGAGAAGTCTACCACTGAACCACCTGTGCCTCATAATATACAATGAGGGAGGTGTTGTTACTGTGTCCATTTTGTAGAAGAGGAAATGGAGTCTTGGAGACGTTAAATGACTTACCCCAGGTCTCATCCAGGATCTGAACCCCAGAACTTGGTGTTCTTCCTGGCAGCTTAAATATCTCTTTTGAAAGAGGAATTAACCCAATAGATAAGATTTTTTTCAACTTCCCGTTTCTCCAGTTGTCAGATTACTCATGTCTAGAGTAGGTTTGATCTAAGTGCCCTATCAACTCTACCCTGTTCGGGAGGCCTGGGCAGGGCTCTCTTTGGGAAATACATCACATCCAACAAGATTCCACTTAATGTAGCCAGACTATCTCACTTGATACTATTGTTCCATGTGATTACAGAAAACTCCAGTATACCTGGAATGAAAACAAGAATTTTCATATATATTACATATTCACCATTTTATTGATCATAAACATATTTATCATGTGTCTATAGATGCCAGGCACTGGGTAAGGTGTTGAGGTACTGTGTTAAACAAGTTAAACATAATTTACACGTTTTCATGGAGCTTATAATTTATGTGTTGGGGGAGAGAAGAAACAGATAAATCAGCAGGTCATCATCATCACCATCACCACCCCCCCATCATCACCGCTATCACCATGATGCCATCTTATATTATAGCCACCACTGTCATGGCCACCGCCACCACCATCATCACTATCATTTTGTCCTGTCTAGTCATAGCTGTTTATTGGACAAATATTTACAGAGCAGCCACTGTGTGTCAGACTCTGGTCCATTGAAGGGCTTTGGGGATAGAGTGGTGAAGAAGATAGACAAAGTCCCCACCCTCCTGAGCATATCTTCATTCAAGTGGTAGAAACATACAGAAATCTTGTGAACAACCCAAAAGACTCACTGCCGTTGAGTCAATTGTGACTCATAGCAACCCTATAGGACAGAGTAGAACTGCCTCATAGGGTTTCCAAGGAGCAGCTGGGGGATTCAAACTGCCAATCTTTTGGTTAGCAGCCGATCTCTTAACCACTGCGCCACCAGGGCTCCAAGCAGATAACATAATTTCCAACAATGACGTGGGCTATGAAGGAAACAAACACCAGACCAAGGTAGAGAATGGTGGAGTGGTCAGGGAAGGCCTCCTAGAGGAGGTGACATTGAAGCTGAGACCTGCAGCATGAAGAGGGGGGACAGCCACGTGAAGGGCAGGGAACAGTGTTTCAGACAGTAAGACCAGTGTGTGCAGAGGTTCTTAGTGCAGAGAAGACCAGCTTGGCTGGAGTGTGGTGACGGAAGAGGACAGACAAGTGGGCAGGACTGTGGAAGTGTTTGGATTTCACTCTAAGGGCAGTGGGGGGAGGCAATGGGGGGCTCTGAGAAGGGACTTACATAATCTCATTTATATTTTAAGATCCCTCTTGGCTGCTGTGTAGAGAATAGGTTGGGGCCATGGTGGACAGAGGCAGGCGCGGGCAGTCACTGGGACACTCCATACTGCTTCTCACCTCAGGCCTGTGCACAGGCTGTGCCCATTACCTGAAGTTCTCAGCTGAGCTTCAAACTCCACGAATGGGCTGGTTTGCCCCACACTCCACTTTTATGAGTCAGGTGACATGTAAACAAGTTTCTAGCCAGGGCTTATTTATGTCTTTTAAATGACACATGGGTATCACATGTTTGTAGAGTGCAGATTCAACCCAGAGCTCCCATTTTCTCCATTTACTCTCCCAGACAACGGGAGGCTGGTTCACAGTGATGACCCTGGAGCCTGTCGGGGGTTAGAGGTATCTCTTGTAATCACCACCATTACATTAGGTACATATCACCATCATCATTACATTGGGTTCAGTATTGTTTCAGGTCATGTGTATCCCAATGTTTATTCAATTTCTCTGATACTTAAATTTGTTTGACTATATGATGAGCTGGAGAACATTGGTGGGGAGTTTAGGCCCGAGGTCCTGCTGCTCTGGGACCATGGACAAGTCCTTTCACCTCTGGGTGACCACATTTATCATCATGATAAGAGCTTATCCTGAGAAGAGCTGGCATCTTTAGGCATATGCTCTCTGACAGGCACCCTGTATAGACCTTTATACACATTTTACGCATTCAAGTTTCACTCCACCCTATGAACTAAGTCCCACCATCACCATCATCATCACCACCTCCTCCACCATCATCACCACCATTACTACGATCACCACCATCAAAATCACCACCTTCACTATCACCATCATTGTCATCTTCATCACCATTATCATCACCTTCCCCATCACCATCATCACCAGCATCATCATCACCATCGATTCACAGAAACATGGAACAGAAGTGGGATTCTCTTACTATTAAGTCACATGGCTTCCTATCTCCCTCTGTAAAACACCGCGGTTAGATTTTATGATCTCTAGGACTTCACCACTCAAAGTGTGGTCCCTGAACCAGCAGCATCAGCATCACCTGGGAGCTTTTTAGAAAGGATGAATCTCAAGCCCCACCTCTGACCTACTGGATCGGAATCGGTGTTTTAACAAGACGCCCAGGTGATTTATAGGCACATTGGCATTTGAGAAGCCCCACCCTAAGGTTCTTTCTCCTCTGATGTTCTGTGAACTGTGACGTCTGTATGGAGTTAAGGGTCACTCTCTGTGACGACCATGTAACTCCTACATGCTCTTTTCTAACCATTCCACTGAAGCAGGCCTGGGAGAGAAGTCCTTCCTCCCTTCTCAGGAGTATCTTCTTGTCTGCAGAGGTCGAGTGCTTCTCAGACTACATGGCCCTGTGGATCCCGAGGAGCCATGTGGAGGGCTTGAGGCAGTGGCTGGGCAGAACACTGCACTTGCCAGGTAAGGGACGGTCGTTGGCTGGGCAGGGCCTTTGTCTAGGGAGAGACAGCCCCCCCGCCCCCACCTTCTGTGTACATTCCTCACTCCCTTTGTGTTGCCTTTCCTCTGTCTGGAATGTGCTTCCCCATTGTTCAGGGCTGGTTCTTTCCTGTCATTCAAAACTCTGCTCCAATGCCACCTCCCCTGAGACGCCTTCCTAATTCTCTATCTCAAGTACCCCCGCCCGCCCCCAGCCACAATCTCAGCCTATTTTCTTCTCAGCACCCATCACTACTTCAAATGATTTTCTACAATTGTTTGCTTACATGCTTGTCATCTGCATGCCTCCAACAGAAGGCAGCTCCATGAGGGCAAGGCCCACGTGTTTCTTGTTTATTACTGAATTTCCAGAATGGAGAACACCGCCTGGTACTTAGGAGATACCCAACAAGTATTTGTTGAATCAAGCAACAGCCTGGAACTGTAGTAGATGTACCTATTTGCTGCTGATATGCTCTGAAATCTAAATCACCCAAGAAAAGAAGTGGACATGAGGAAAAAGGGGCAATTCTTACACACTTGAAATGGGTAGCCATTTCGTGCTTGGTGGGGGAAATAAACCAGTAAAAACCAATTGGTGTTGAGTCAATTCCGACTCATGGCGACCCCATGTGTGTCAGAGTAGGACTGTGCTCCATAGGGTTTTCAGTGGGTGATTTTTCTGAAGTAGATCAGCAGGCCTTTCTTCTGAGGCACCTGTGTGGACTTGAACCTCCACCCTTCTCCTTAGCAGCTGAGCATGTTAATCATTTGTACCACCCAGGGATGGGGGGCAGGGATAGTAGGGGGATAAAAAAAACCCAAACCCATTGCCGTCGAGTCGATTTTGACTCATAGCAACCCTATAGGGCAGAGTAGAAATGCTCCATAGGGTTTCCAAGGAGTGGCTGGTGGATTCAAACTGCCAGCCTTTTGGTTAGCAGCTGTAGCATGCCACAGCTCTCAACCACTGCACCACCAGGACCCCAGTGGGGGGATAGCACACCTAAAATAGCAAAAACAAGGGAATAGTGTCATAGAAACCTTCCAGCCATGAACTTGCCAACAGAAAAATTAGGAAGAGGGCCACGAGGTGATTACCTGGGACTTTCTGGAAGGAACAAGGGTAGAGCGATACCTAAGTGACTGCTTCCCTCTGCATCCTCCATTGCCAAGGGCTGTAGAACAAGCCCTCAGCGTTCTTTTCCTCTTTTTCACAGGAAGAGAGAAATTGAGGAGAGTGGCTTCTTATCTCTCCCAGAGTCTAGGGAAACCTCTCAGGGGCCCTGTTCACTCTGGAAATTCTTGAAGCACTTTCTGAGAGTGATGCGGCTTATATCTGGCCTGGGAGGGTCAGCCGCTGAATGGCCATGACGCCTCGGGAGCTGTGTTCGTGTATTAAAAGACCACTTTTCGAGGAGAAATGCTGTGGATACATTAAGCTGTCGCTTCTTCTTTGGAGGGCCATTATTAATGGAAAACAATAGATTAATAGTTTTAAAATGCTTGTTCAATAAGTAATTTTTATGGCTCTGGATAGAGCCCATTAAACATTTCTGTGTGTTATTATAAAGAAGTTTTAAGCGTAAAATCATAAAGTCAATAATCAGAGAATTAGTCACAGCGGCCAGCCACAGGCCATTAGTTCTAGGCCCTGTCAGAGAAACCTGTGGCTTTCGCGGGTGAGTTTTCATGTCACTCGGCAGTGCTGGCAGCGCCAGGTGGGGATGGAGAAATGACAGTGCCTGCTGCCTTTCATAAACTTGGGGGGACAGCAAGCAGGTGTGAGCAGCAGGGTGCCAGGCAAATATTTACAAAGTGCAAACGTGAATGCAAAACGAAAACGATCCAGGTCAATTTGCACATCCAGACTGAAATACTTTATTTCCCCAGCGAGAGCCTGCCTCTGCCAGGGGCTCGGCCTTGATCTCTTGCTAAAGATAGAGGTGGAAGCTGCGTGCTTTTAAAAGAAGGCAGCTCACCCAAGAATCCCCCACAGAAAGGCTTCCAAAGCCGCTTTCTGAAATAGCATATTCATCTCTCAGCAAATACTCAATTAAGAGTCAAGTATTTGAAAATGAAACAGTGAGCTTTGAAAAATGGCTTTTAAAAAAAATCCCGACCAAAGCAATACAAGTTAATTACGGAAACTAGCAAAAATCCAAAGAAGATAATAAAAACTACCCGTGATCCCTCTACCCAGAAATTTCACTCTTTATTTTTTTACTCATTCAACAAATGTTTATTGAGAACCCTCTATATGCTAGGCACTTCTCCAGGTAATGATCGAAACAGACAAATACCCCTGACCCCATGGAGCTGACATTTGGGCGAAGGAGGCAAACTATAAGCATAATAAATAAGTAAGTTAGATATTAGGTTAAAAAAACCCACCAGTTGCCTTCGAGTCAACTCTGGCTCATGATGACCTCATGTGTGTCAGGGTAGAACTGTGCACCATACATAGGATTTTCAATGGTTGATTTTTTTGGGAGTGGATCGCCCAGCCTTTCCTCTGAGGTGCCTGTGGGTAGACTCCAACCTCCCACCTTTTAGTCAGCAGCTGAGCATGTTAGCTCTTTGCACCACCCAGGCACCCTGGATGGAAGGCAGTAAGTGCTACAGAAAAAGAAAACAGGAGAACAGGATAAGGGCAATGTTAACAGGGCAGTCAGGGTGGGCTTCATTGAGAAGGTGATACTTGAGCAAAAACTTGAAGGAGGTGAGGAAGTGAGAGAAAAGAGTGCCAGGCAAAGGGCACAGCCAGGGTAAAGGCCCTGGGGTAGGAGCGTGCCTGGCATGCTTGAGACATAGCAGGGAGGCCGGTGGGGCTGGAGAAGGGTGAGGGAGATGAAGAGAAGTGGGCCAGGGGGCCAGGGAGGTGAGGGACAAATCGCGAGGGACCTTCAAGGACTTTGACTTTTACTCTGAGGGAAAAATGGGAAGGTTTGAGCAGAGGAAGGACATGATCTGACCTAGTTTTTAACAGGATCTTGCCAGCTGCCATGTGGACAGTAGACAGTAGCAGTGAAGGAGGAAGCCAGGAAACAGGAGAAGAGGCAGCTGCATAAACCCAGGACAGAGTGGGGAGAAGGGCCAGACTCTGGATGGTATTTTGAAGGTAGAATCAATGTGTTGATGTATAACTTTCCAGGCCTTTCCCTGTTAGTGTTATCTTTAACCACTACAAGCAAGAAGCTTCTGGGCAGAGCAGCCCTTTGGTTTATACCTGGGTATCTGAGATTTCTGACTTCGCCTGGGGAAGTAGCCTAAGGAAGCCCCACCCACATTTCCGTCCCTTTCCCCTTACAGGGACCTGGAGGACCCCCGGACGCCTGGATCCTTTTCTTGCCAAATGTGGCTACTTCCTGCATCCCGACCCCAATGGCGACTTCATTTTTCGAGCTCTGTACTCGGCCTGCTTTGTGCAGAAGGAGGTGGGTTTAGGAAACATTTTTTATAGGGCGACTTGAAGCTGTCTTTTGGAACGTTTCCATTCGGGGAGACAAAGAGAGCTAAGCCTGAGCACAGATGTTAGGTAAGGAGGCATTGTACCATTATTCCTCTGTAGAAAACTACCCCATGCCTGGCACTGAGCTGAGGGAGACAAGTGGGTGAGACGCAGGCTCTGCCCTCACAAAGCTTACAGGCATAGACATCAAAAGCCATGTTAACCCAGCTCAGATGCTTCCTCCTCCAGGCAGTCTTCCTGTTAGCAATCACTCCTCCTCTGTGCAATGCACCTGCTCTTATCACTGCACCTGCCCCCCACCCCCTGCTCATGTAGCTATCTGCCGACTAGATTTGGAGTATTTAACCTATATCTGAAACGTTGGCCTCAGAACCTGCCATACCGTAGGTGCTCAATAAGTGCTTAATAAAGTGAACAAATGGCGCTATGGAGTTCAGCAGAGGCTGAGTTACCACAGAGCTGGTGGAACGGAAGATTCCAGGCCCCCCACTTGCATGGACTCCTTAGGTGTTCACAAGAGCTTTGCCCAAACATCACTTGACAGTTGACAAAAATTAGCTCCTTTGACCTTCAGAACTGTCTCATAGGAAGACTTTCTTATTTCCATTTTACAGATGAGGGGGTTGAGGTTCAGAGGAGGCAACTGACTAAGCCAAAGGCACAGGGCATGTGGCCATTACTGGCTCCGAATTCAAGATTAGGTCAGGCTCCTTCTGCTACCACATGACCTTTGTAAAATTTGCAAAAGTGAGGTATTTGTGTATTCTGTTTCTTAAAGAGCCCCCCCCCCCCACCAAATTGCCTGAGCTCCAGGCCCCACACGACCTTACCCGAGGGAAAGCTCAGTCAAGGGAGGGAGCTTGGGATCTGGAGTCCAAGCGGTAGTCCTATGCTAGTCAGATGGAGACAGGGGGAGCTGATGCTTCCTGGGGTGGGGGAGCAGGTGGGGGAGGAGAGGCTCTGGTGTTAGCAGGCTGATGGCCTGGGGGCCTGGAGGTTCAGCTTCTACCACACTCTTGTTGCTTTAATCCCACTCCCTGGCTCCTAAGAGGGTGTAAATTGCCCCAACATAAACAACCAAACTAGTCGCTGTTGAGTCGATTCTGACTCATGTCAATCCCTTGTGTGTCAGAATAGAGCTGTGTTCCACAGGGTTTTCAATGGCTGATTTTTCAAAAGTAGATTTCCAGGCCTTTCTTCCGAGGCACCTGGGTAGACTCAAACCCCAACCTTTCTGTTACCAGCTTTGCCCTTAACAGTTTGCACCACCCAGGGACAAACAGCTCCATGGACCCTCTTATTTTTCTTTTTCTTCTCACCTCCATTTCCTCTTTGCTTCATTTCTTTACTCCTTCCTTGTCCAAGCCCAGAGTTCCTCCTGAGTGGAGTTTAGGCCAGAAGAGGAGGAAGAATCTACAGGAACTATCCTATTCCTCCGCTTTCTCTTCCTCTCTGCCATCACTCCTCCTCTTTGGCACCCCCTCCCACACACACCCTTTTCAGGTCCCCACCATAATTCTTCCTCTGTGGCTGAATGAGGTCAGCCCCATGTCCTTTGTGGGACTTGCTGGTTTGACATCTCTGAAGCCCCATGTTATATACATCCAAGTTCCGGAAGGAGCCCAACCTGATCATAATTGAATCCAGTCCCAAGAATGGCTGTATGCCATGTGCCTTTGGCTTAGTCACCTCCTCTGAGCCTCAACTGCCTCATCTGTAAAATGGGAATAAGAAAGCCTTCCTATGAAACAGTCTTGAGGGTTGAAGTAGCAAATTTTTGTTAACCGTCAAGGGACGATTGGAGGATTTTCTCGTTCTGTCTGACCAGACTTAAACTTCCTGAAATCTACAAATGTCCCCCAACCTCAAAGGCTTCCGTAGTAGGGGCTGAACTGCCACAGCCCAGAAGCCAGACTCAGATCTGAGTCCCTGCTGGCCTCGGGCCCTCTTCTGTGAGACCTGCCGACTTTGGGACAGTTAGTGTTAATCACTTTTGCTGTGAATAGTCACTGACCTATAATTGCAGCCTATTAACTGTATTTCCCTCTTTCATTTGCACACATGAATCTCATCCTATTTCCAGAAAGCAAATTACAGGTTGGAAATCAGAATATTTCAGAAAAGGGTAAGAAGGTTGGAGCAGCGTGATGGCTATGTAATGAAGTGTCCGATGACTACGCCAAGCCTGGGCCAAGTGTGCGTCCACTGCGGGCCTACATTCGTCCAGGTAAAGGGCTCAGAGGTCTGAGGGGCATCCCAGGCGGGGATTCCCTCCAAGGCCAAGGCCGGAGGTGGGGCCTCTGAGCCCAGGAGGTGGCCCCAGTGGAGAGGTGGTGGCTGGAGATGCAGGGTGGCATTGTTCTGCTGGCTGATGTTTGTGGCACTCACTGGGCGGTGGGTACCACTAAGCTTTCACCCGTGGTATCTCCTTTCTCCCCCATGCCCAGGTTTGTGGGAGAGAAAGGTACAGGGGCAGAAGGGGGGTGTCTGAACAACAAGAGGTGAGATAGGATTGCAGAGTGGGGAGGAAAGGTCCCTGAACTACAGTATTGTTCTCATCCAGGGGACAGTGGGAGGACCCGGGCTATCAGCCAAGCCACAGAATTGTGTTCTGTGTTCTTGCCTTCTCTCTGGATTAAAGAAACTTGCTATTTCGGATGCCCATTCTTGACCCTGGGTAATGTCAAAGAATTATAGACTTTTTGCCATAAAAGGGACCTCCAATCCAATCAGGTGTAATGTCCCCATTTTAAAGGTTAGGAAGTGGAGGTTTCTTCCAAAGTCCAACTGTGAGCGCTTTCACTGCCTTGGGGGCTCCTTGAAGACAGGTTTCTCTTTAGCCCCAGGAGAGCCTCTGTGAGCTAAAAAGGCTTGGTGGGAGGGGGGTTACAGATTCAAATGCCTGCAGAGGCCGAGCCCCCATCAGAAATGAGTGGGCAAGACAGAAGCGGGGATAAAGAATCCTATTCCTGTCTTTATTTATTTAGCGAACACATACGTACCACTCTGTGCCAGGCACTATTGTAATCGCTTCACAAATATCAGCTTACTTCATCTTCACAGCAATCCTAAGCAGTTGGTGTTGGTGTTGGTTGCCTTCGAGTTGATTCTGACTCATGGCAACCCCAAGTGTTAGAGAGTAGAACTGCTCCATAGGGTTTCCTTGGCTGTAATCTTAATGGAAGCAGATCTCCAGGCCTTGGTACTGCTGGGTGGGCTACTATTACCCCCATTTTACAGATAAGCAAACTAAGCCCAGAGAGATGAGGAAGCTTGCCTGAGGTCCCCCAGCTGGTGATGGCAGAGGTGGCTTTGACCTGGCAGAGGGTAGGGCTGTGGCAAGCTGGAACAACCATGTCCCCCAAACTCAAACCCCCCCCAGAGAGGTGCCACCCCACCCGTCCAGTTTCATCTTGTCAAATTTTCCAACTTTTCAAAGAAACTAGAAATCTGTAATTATATGTAAAATCTCCTAATTTCAAAAAGTTGACTTAATTTTTTTCTTTAAATACTGCATGGCTCAAACAAAACATGGTGGGCTGAATTTGGCCTGAGTGATGCCAGTTTGCAACCTTTGCTCAAGAATATGAGGAACATGGGACTAAGGAAGGAAAGAGGAGAGAGAAGGGGAAGGGAGAGAGGAGGAAAGAAGGAAAGAAAGGAAGAGATTGGAGCAAAAAGGCTGCTAATAACAATTACCATTCACTCAACAAGCATTTATTAGTGGTTAGGTGCTATGGCTGCTAACCAAAAGGTCAGCAGTTCAAATCCACCAGGTGCTCCTTGGAAACTCTGTGGGGCAGTTCTACTCTGTCCTGTAGGGTCACTATGAGGCTGAATCGACTCAACGGCTACAGGTTACGTGTCAGGCCAGGCCGGAGCCCTGGTGGTGCAGTGCTTAAGCACGGGGCTGCTAACCAAATGGTCGGTGGTTCAAATCCACCAGCCACTCCTTGGAAACCCTATGGGGCAGTTCTACTCTGTCCTATAGGGAAACTATGAGTCGGAATCGACTCTATGGCAACGCCACTAAAAAAGAACATCATGTTTGGTAAAGTGGATAGTCAGCGAAAACACAGAAACCCTCTATAAGATGGGATGGTACGGTGTCTGCAACAATGGGCTTAAACATATGAATGTTTGTGAGGATGGTGCAGGACCAGGCAATGTATCATTCTGTTACCCATAAGGCCACCATGAGTCAGAGCTGACTCAAGACAACTAACAACAGCCGTGCTGGTTCAGTGGTAGAATTCTCGCTTTCCATGCAGGAGACCCGAGTTCGATTCCCAGCCAATAAACCTCATACACAGCCACTATCCATTTGTCATTGCAGGTTTGTGCGCTGCTATGATGCTGAACAGGTTTCAGTGGAGCTTCCAGACTAACTAGGAAAAAAGGTCTGGCAATCTACTCCCCAAAATCAGCCAATGAAAACCCTATAGCTCATAATGGTCTGATTTGCAACCAATCATGGGGACGACTCAGGACCGGGCAGCATTTCATTAGGTTGTACATGGGGTTGCCATGAGTCGGGGGCAACTTGACAGCAGCTAACAACAACAACATGTCAGGCACTGTGATGGTGCCAAGAGAACAATCTTGGATATGACATGGTCTCTTGCTTCCAGGAAGAGCTTATAGTTTGACTCTTATCAGGTCTGAATTTAAAAACTAGTGTGTGTATACGTGGGGGTAGGGAGCCACAAACCACTGCCATCTTGGACAGCTGGGTAGACCTCTCTGAAACTCATTTGCCTCCCAACCTTAAGGAGCAGGGGCTGAGTAGACAGGGCTTTCTCTGCCCACCCCTCTTCTCAGTGGCACACAGAGGCCATGCCAACCCTGGTGTTGGTCCTCATAAGAATTACTGGGCCCTACCCCAGAATTCCATCAGGACTTGGGTTTGACATTTCAGGGCTGGTTATTTCTCCCTCTGCACTGGGCCTGTTATTCTGGGAGCTGCCACCAGGGGGCCGATGTTGCCGATGTCCGGCGGCTCTGGGCCAAGTTGCTGAGAAAAGCGGGACCCTCTCTGTCCCTATAGGCCCTACCTTTGCAGCTCGGACTCCCGAATCCCCACCATCTTTCACCACCTAAGATGTCTGAGCGTGCAACAGCCCCGCTTGCCGGAACCGGGACGCAGCACGCGGCAGAAGCTGGGTCTTCGCTACCCCACTCTCCTTCACCCCTCCCCCCGTCCCAAAACCTCATCGAATTGACTGATTCATTCCTCGTGGCTTCTGCAGCCGCCGCTTCCATGGCTGGACCTTGAACTTGCATTAAGTTTTAATTAAAGCCGTTTCCCCGGCCTTGCCCTTGGCTAAATGCAGCTGTGGGCACAGGGCACATAGATATTTAATACTCTGCCTCTCCCCGCTGATGGCGCAGGGTGCCCAAGGGTGTACCCGAGCCGTGCCCCGCACGCAGCCATCCGCGCGCTCGTTTAAGTGTGCCCACAGGTCCCGAGCAGTAGGCCGGCAATAACTATTCATTGCCCGGGGTTAAGTGTGCCCAGGGGCACCCGTAAACTCAATGCAGTGATTAGCGATTGCTCCCAGCGCAGGCGACTGGAGGTCCTGCGGAATGTCCGAGGGCCCTAAATATAGCCTCCCCCAGCCTCGCGGGCACGGCATTGAAGGGCACCGGCCGCGATCGAGGCGCTCACCATCCAGCCTGTCCTGCTTTTCTTTTAGCACACCTGTTTCCCTCCTTCTGCAAGCCCAGACGCCGGGGCTCCCCCTCTTTTCCTCCAGGTCGCAGTGCACCCGACTGGGACGTGGGAACAAAGGCACAAGGCTTTGGGGGTTGAAAGGGAACACGCCGAATCATCTCCTTTCCAACACCAAACCACAGCATCGGTCCCCATTCCGCCCTCTTCCCTCCCAAGTGAAGGCGGCACGTCCAAAGACAGGGAAACCGCGGAGACTCACCTAGGGCTCCCTCTGCTGGTAGGAGGGGGGACCGCTCTTCCGGTGAGGGAGCAGCAGAGCCGGGGACCTTAGGAGTCTGAGCCACCTTGGGGGGCCTCCTTTCTGCTGGTAAAGCAGGAGCCCTCTCAGCCCGTGTGGAGGAGTCAGGGAACTTGAGGGTTGTCAAGGTGATCCATTCATCTCTGGCCTCAGTTTCCCCTTCTTGTACGCCAGGCGTAGGCGGATGGTCTCTGAGGGGCGCTTTGCTGGTCTGTGACTCTCTCCTTGTGCCACGACCTCCCTGCCCAGGTCTGAAGCAAAGGCAAAGGGGAGACTGGAGAAAGCAGAAAGAATCGAGAGAAGAGCTCGGCTAGGTGGAGGGCGCCACTGGCTGCAGCCAGAGCTCCAGGGAAGGGTCTCCTCTGTGAAATGGGAAGAAGGGTGCTACCGGCAGGGGTCACTGCGAGGCTCTTCCGTGGGAGAGTGACCAGCTGTTTCAGTGTGCCCCAGACTGTCCCGGTTTTGGAGTCCTCTCCCCAAAAAACCAAAAACCAAAGTTGTTGCCTTCAAGTCAATTCCGACTCACAGCAACCCTATAGGACAGAGTAGAACTGCCCCATAGGGTTTCCAAAGAGTGGTTGGTGATTTCGAACGGCTGACCTTTTGGTAAGCTGCCGAACGCTTAACCACTGCACCACAGGGCTCCCCTGGGTGGTGCAAATGGTTAATGCACTCGGCTGCTAACCAAAAAGTTGGAGGTTCCACCTGGAGGCACCTCAGAAGAAAGACCTGGTGATCTACTTCCAAAAAATCATCCACTGAAACCCTATGGAGCACAGTTCTACTCTGACACATGCGGGGTCGCCATTAATGGGAGATGACCTGATGGCAACTGATTTTAGTATTGAAAGTCCCACATCCAGGGAAACCCTTCAGTACTGGACAAATTGGGACGGTTGGTCACCCCAAGTGTGGTGCCATTTGGTGAGAGTGCTCAGTTCACAGACTCACTCTCTCAACCAATGGTTGTTAGACCGGAAACAGAATGAAAAAGGGCAAGGAAGAAATGAGTGAGCTAGGGAGAAAAGCAAGATGGAAGAGGAATCTGGGGAAGCAACCCCAATGGCAAGTGAGCCCTGAGTGGCAGCCCCACTGCACGCACAGCCTCTCTTGGCTGCACCAGCTGTGCCCGGGACCCCAGCTGCCCCCTCGGCTGGGCCCAGGGCAGCAGCTGAGGCAGCGACATTTCTCTGGGTCTGTTGACACTCAAGTCACAGAACATAAATGATTTTCTTGTCTTAATGAGCAAACAACCCGGCTGGCACCTCTTTCTTGCCAGCCTCCTGCTGGGGTAATTGCCAGCTCTTATGTGCTTAGGCAGAAATGTTTACTCACTCACCTTTCTTACCGCTTGCCAGGGAGATGTTGCCTCCTCTTTGTTCTGCAGGTCTCACGGCCACTGCCCCTGGGAAGCTCCAGTGGACAGGTAGGTGGGGCAGGAGAACTTTCCCGAAGGTGGTATCCCATTCATGTAGGCCTGATGCTCAAAGGTGCTCGGAGGCGGAGAGTTTGCATTCCCCTGCCCTCCTTTAGAGAGAATCAGTGGACAGTGCCAACTCTTCCAGGGTGGTGTCTTCCCAGTAGTAATGTGACGCCTCCTGGGACCTTCCAGGCAGAGATCTGAGGCCTACCAAGAGGAACCCTGAGAAGGGGACCCCCGCTTTGGGTGGGAGGTTGGGCTGGAGGCCTCAGAGTTCCTTCCCACACAGATTCTCTGTTTGGGGACTTTAGTGACGGAGAGCTCACTTCTGTGCAGGGCCACTCATTTCCGTATTGAACAGCTGTTTTCGGAACTTTCCACTCGCTGCCTTTTCTCTGCAGCCTCCCAGGAGGAGCCAGTCCCTTCTCTGTTTCACTTCCTTTGGGATATTTGAAGCCAGTGAGCATGCTCTTCCTCAAGTCTTCTCCCGAATTCCTCCAGCCAGTCCTCCTAGGATGGGAGCTGGGGACACCTCCCTTGCCTTCTCCCACCAGCCAGACACCCACCTTTATTTGAGGCCCTGATGGCCAATGTCCTAGTAACCAAAAAACCCTAACCCACTGTCATCAAGTCAATTCCAACTCATAGCGACCCTATAGGACAAGTAAAGCTGCCCCCATAGGGTTTCCAAGGCTGGCACATCTTTCTCCCATGGAGTGGCTGATGAGCTCGAACTGCTAACCTTTTAATGCTTAACCACTGTGCCACCGGGGCTCCAATGTCCTACTAAAGCATGGCAAGTGGAACTGAGGACAAGATTCCAGGGGTGCCTGACCTGGGCTGAGTATGGGTTGACTGGACGACATTGCTGTTGGGCTAACAGCTCATTCATTGTTCCTGCCGCATTGTGCACCTACTATGTGCCAAGCCCTCCCCCAAGAGGTTTGCTCCCCAAAAGTACAAGAAGTGGAGGTGTCCAGTTTGCCTTCCTCCCCGAGTGGCCTGCCTACCCTGCCTCCCGGTCCTGCCTATCCTCCCGATGGCCTGTCACCTTCCTGAGTGTCCTCTGAAGTGTCCCTACTCCTCACCCCCCAGTGACTGGCTCTCCCTGGCCAGACAGTTTATGAGTGGGTTCCTGTGTCTCTAGCCCCCATGGCTGCTGTCCCTTCAAGGGGAGCTGGTGGCATCCCTGGAAGATGCCAGCCTGATGGGATTGTATGTGGACATCAATGCCACCTCCATCACCATTCAAAGCCCAAGGCCAGACCTTCTTCAGAGGCAGGAGGTGAGTGGTGGGCAGCAGGCCCTGCCAGGGCAGGGGGCTTCCGAGGCAGAGGGCTCATCCACGTGCTGGTGGAAGCAGCGGCGAGGCCCTGAAGAACGCTTTGCTGTACCTCTGGTGCCGATTCAAATGTCCACCTGTGAGGCTGGACAGATTTAGGCAGGCAGCTTTGAAAATTGGGCCCCATTAGTGTAAAGTGCTCCACTCAGCAGATGAGGGGCTTCTGCAATCATGTATTCTGCTCGTACTGATCATGGTGGCAGGAGCGTAATTACCGTCTCCTTAAATAGCCCAAAGTTGCCGTGTAAGAGAAGACAGCTCACATGACATTTGCTCTGAGCTCTCTTCTTGCTAAAAATATCCCAGCAAAATAATATTTCCTGGTTGCAGCGGGAGCAGTGGTCCCTGGCCTGGGCTCCATAACACTTGGGGGTTAATCCAGGGAGTGGTCCGAGGGTGGGAAGTGGAAGGGCTCTGTGGAGGGAGTTTGCTCTGGAAAGAGCAGTGTTAGAAGCCACAAGGGGACACTCCTGCCCCAGCAGGTGCTGAACACCTCCACGGAGCTCCTGCCCCTCTGGCTGGTCAGTGGCTACTCGGCCTATTCTTTAGAAGTCACTTGCCCACCGGGTAAGACGCAGGAGCGCACCTAGTGTCCACCCTTTCCAGCTTCATCACTATCTCGTCTAGTGCTCCTCCCTCCTCTGGGCACCTTATTTTCGTGGATCCCACCTCACCTCTCCTCTTCTTAGCCCCAGCCTTGGCTGGGCATTTCTGAAATTCTTGGGACAAAGAGGAGTTTGGTCTTGCTGGAGAGGGTGGTGGTGTGGTGGAGGGGCGGGATGTGGAATATGGACGAAAGTAGAATCATCAGCTAGGGTGTCTCAGCCTGTGGTCTCCAAGCTCCTAGGAGATCCCAAGATGGGATCCAGGGAGTCTGAGAACGCTGGGAACTATCCACAAAGGTGGGAGAGGGTCTGCGGCCTTCATCAGACTCTCCAGGGCTCTAGGGTCTCACCGTGCCCCGATCTTGATCATGCATATTATAACCATTTTGTTCAGCCTGGTATGACACCATTACTGTGTGCCTTATGTAATATAGAGAGGCTGAGAACCTGGAAGACCACTTCCTATCTCCAGGGAATTTCAATTCTAAAGAACTCTGTGCAAAATTAGGTGGAGCAAAGGCTTTCTCCTGTGTGGGCAGATCAGCGATGACTAAGACTTCACATTCATATAGAATTTTATTATGAAATGAGTTTCACAATCCTGGCTCTGGTGAGTTTAGGGCATTGGGGATGGTCTCGCCAAGCCCCAAGACATCTCTCCTCCTGTTCATGATGTTCGAAATCCCTTTATTTGGAGACAGATGCTTTCATTTAGCAACTGCAGAGCTGGCTTAAAATGCCCCTTGAGAGAGCTGACACAACTAAATTCTTGCTAAAGTGTAAACAACTGATATGAGTTGTATTTCTTAAAAGCAGCTTTGGTAATGGAAGGGGCACCAGGCTAGGTCACTGAGGCGGAAGACAGTCTTGGCAGAGACATTTCAGCAGTTTCTCGGGCAGCACCCTTCCTGGCATTGTTTTCCTTATTGACCTTTGCAAATGGCAGGATCACCTGGAGTTTGGGGATGACTTTTTTTTTCTCTTCTTCACGAGTGCAGCCAAGTTCCAGCACAGACAGTTGTGCCAGGACACCGAGGAATCTCATGTCACTGACTTGTGCTGGCCACAGGCCTGGCCCCTGTCTAAGGTCCTGTCTACATACTCAAGGAGTGTGTATTTTTTGTGCCGTGTGTCCTTCCCCATTCCAGTGTCATCCCGGTCCGAGTTGGAGGTCTTAGTTCATATCCCCAAGCAGAGACTGGGTCTGGTCAAAAGAGGTGGCTACTTCAAGGAAAGCCTGAGCCTACAGTTCCTCCGAGTCCACCAATCCAGCACCTTCACAGTTACCGAGAGTCGAGATTTTGTGGTGGTCAGCATCCTGGCAGCTGAGGTGCTCCGGGTCCAGGTCAGTGTCCTGGTGACATCTGCAGTCCTGTCCCTTCCTGAGGCTCCTTCTCTTTTGGGTCACTGATACCATGTGGGGTCAGAAACAGGGAGAGCAGATCTGTGGGACTGGCTGAACACGGACCTTGGCTTGGTAAGCCTCTGAGGCTAGGCCCTCTTGCCAAGCTAGTTCCTTGGGCACAGAATGCACCCTGTCACATGGAACTAATTCCTCGTTGCCCCACAGCAATGCCAGGAGGGCCAAGGAGCCCCAGGAACACAAGCTTTCTATAGGGTAGACCTGAGCCTGGAATTCAAAGAGATGGCCACCCCAGTCCTCTGGACAGTGGAGAACTTCTTTCGATGTGTAGGTAAGTGAAGCACCATGAGGGTGTGCCTGCTTGTAATAGGCACACGCTGCATGAACCCCTTTTCCTTGGCCCTATGATTTTTTCTCCTGTGATAAGGCATCCCTTCCTGGGCCCGACATGTCCCACACCTAACCAAGTAAACAATGGTGTTAGTCACACTGGGGGGAACTGGGGGGGCATGGGAGCGAAGTGAGGGCATAGTCACTGATTCTGGAGTTAGACTGTTGGGCAGGGGAAAATGACTTTCGAGCCAGCTGCAGGACCTCAGTGACTCACTTAACTTTGTTGAGCCTCAGTTTTTTCATCTACTAAATGGGTGTAATATATAGTACCTGCTTCATAGAGCTGTTGTGAAGATTGGATGAGAATGGAAGTGAGGAGCTTAGAAGAGTGTCTGGCACAAGATGAGTGATTTCCATTTTAATCCACCCAGAGATTTCTGTGTGGTCCCCAGTTCTTCAGGTCACTTAATAGACAGCTCGAGTACTTGACAAAGAGTAGTACATGATGCAATTTATTTCTCAACCCAAGAGAAAACATCGAAACATGGTGTGTGTCCTCTGTGCCAAGATGCTGAATTCTCATCTTGAAAGGGGCTTTGGGGGCTATGTCCTCGGTGAAAGCACAGCTACCAGACAACCTGGTATTCACACATGCAAAACCACCAGGAGCAAAACCCATTGAAATACAGCATAAGGAAATACACATAATTCACAAACGATGTCGATCACTTTCATCTTATAATCCCTAACTGTCCTCAATAGAAGACAGACGTGAAGGAGATTTAACTCAGATGTTAATAGTGCAAGAATGCCCCGTTACCAGGATATGATGTTTCGGTTTTAAAGATTAAAAGGGGGACTGCCTACCACATCTAGCCACAAATTTAGAATTAAAAACAAAGGAAAAGGCAGCATGGGGGAGGGTGGTGAGTTCAAACATTCTGTTAAAAATGGAAATGTTTCTTGAAAGTTTTTATACATTTTGGCTGTTTTTATTTTAAATCTCCTGCAGCTATGACACTGATTTCCAAAAGGGAGGGCTAGAAGTTTATCCGACAAAGATTCACTAAGTGTTTAGTGCGTGAGGCCCTGGCGGGAGCAGAGGGCACTAAATTCAGTCCTTACTCTCAAGCAACGTCCAGTCTGGAAGGTGAGATAAGAAATGTCCAGAGAATTAAGATGGAAGGCAGGCAGGCCTAGGAGAGATGCCAAACAGCTGATGATCTTTGTCCTGGGCTTTGAAGAGAGAGTAGGTTCTTGATAGGGAGATAGTGAATAAAATACAGAAATAGCTCAGCAACTGCAATAAAAAACATTTTAGGAAGATTTTTTTTGCCTCTCTGGAAAGATTTACATGGGGAAAGAATGTTCTCTTCCTCGTTTTATTAATTTAATATCAGCAGCCACAATAAATCTCTCCTCTCCCTGGTTCCCAGCACACCTTCCCTGCACCTCCCCTGCAGCTTCTAGAACTTTCCATTCTGACTATAGTTATTGGTGCAGTGTCTTGTTTCTCCCTCTGGTCTGTGAACTCCCGGAGCTGTGTCTTGTTCAGCTTTTGATTCTTCCCTGTCCTTATCATGCCGCCGTGCCCATGGCAAGCCCTTCATAAGTGCTTGTTCGACTGAATATACTCACTGGGAATTTTTGAAAAATGTTTTAGGCAAAGAACATTTCTCTGGGTAAATATATGACTAGAAAGTTGAAATAGTAATATGCTGGGATTGTCTTAGCTCACTATGGTTACAGATTTTTTTATAGGGTCCTGCTACCACCGCACCCCCCCCCCCCAAAAAAAAAAGTGGTTAGAGCCTTTAGGACAAATTCTACTTATTTAAGATCATACATGTTAGGAACAGTGGAGGAAATGGAGTGCCCAGCCTGGAGAAACTAAGGGGTGGTTTAGCTATGAAGTCCTTCGGTGGTGCAAACAGTTGACACGCTTGGCTGCTAATCGAAAGATTGGCGATTTGAGTCCACTCAGAGGCACCTTGGAAGAAAGGCCTGGCGATCTACTTCTGAAAAATCAGCCACTAAAAACCCTGTGGACTGCAATTCTACTCTGATACACACAGGGGTGCCATGAGTCAGCATTGAGTCCACAGCAACTGCTACTGGGTTATCTATAGCTGTTTTCACATTTTAAAGCAGGGGCCACAGATGGAAATGCCTCTAGGGGTCAGGCAGGGAACGTAAGAGAATGAGGTAGCCTGAGGATAGCAAACCCCCATAGCTCAAGTGTAGGCTGATAAACAGTAGCGATGCTCTCAGTGTCAGGTGATGATAGGGAGTGGTGAGGACTCCCGTGAACTGGAAGTCTCCAGACCCCTGTAAAGACAGCAGCAACTTCCTTCCAAACCAGCTGCCTTTGAGTCATCTCTGACTCATGGTGACTCCATGTGTGTCAGAGTAGAACTGTGTTCCATAGGGTTTTCAAGGGCAGGTTTTGGGGAAGTAGATTGCCAGGCCTTTCTTCCAAGGTGCCTCTGGGTGAACTCGAACCGCTAACCTTTGGGTTAGTAGCCAAGCGCATTAACCGTTTTTACCACCCAAGGATTCCAGCCCTTCCTTAGCTGGAGCCAATGCCTGCCTGGCAGGGAGGCAGGCAGTGTGGCCAAAGCTGACTTTCCACAAGAAGCTGGAAACCTGGCTCGCTATATAGAAAAGCTCCCAATTTAAAATATTTGTAAATTAATTTTAAAAATAGCTAAAACACTGCAGGGCAAACCAAACATATCTAGGGGTTGCATTTGACCTGTGCGCCAGAATCTGTAAGCTCAAATCCAGGGGTTCCCAATTGGGGGTGGTTTGTCCCCCAGGGGACATTTGGCAATATCTGGAGACATTTTTGGGTATCACGATTGGTGGAATGGTACTGGCCTTTGGTGGATAGAGGCCAGGGATGCTGCTATACATTCTACAAAGCATGGGGCACCTCTTCCACACATAACAAAGAATGATCTGACTCAGAATGTCAATAGCACCAAGGTTGACTCTAACTTGAAGGGGTGCAGGTGATGAGCACTGCCCGAGTCTGCGTGGTCCCCAGGGCTGGGCCGATGTACTTGGCCTCACAATAAAGAATGACTCAAAGATGAAACTGGCTGGTGGCATTTGATCGGGGCGAGGAGACCGGTCAGATACTCTTTGCAGAAAACCTGAAGTTCTGTGATTCAAAAATATACTTTCATGCCCACCTATCCTCAAAAAGGACTCTGAGTCAAAGGTCTGTGAAATCCAGCCCATGAAGACAGTTCCTAACCCAATGCTTGAATGTGGCCTCTGAAGTCTGCGTGCCTGTCTGTATAAAAGGGGATACACATGGCTACTACAGAAGAGGGTGGGAGGATTGTGCTTCGTTAGGAGGAGGGCTGATCTCAGCTTCCTTTCCGGCAGGTTCAGGGACGGAGTTGCCTGCCTCAGCTGCCACGCCAAGGACTGCTCCCTCCCCCGAGTCCCCAGGACCAGAGACTCCTCCAGCAGGTATGCCATCTGCTGCCTCTTCTCTCTTCCAAACTGCAGGGTCAGCTGCCTGAGGGGGCCTTGGGGAAGAGCTTTCTCAGGCCTTGTGTACTGGCCTTCTGATGGACTGCCCGGTGCAAGTCCATCTCTGTATCCTCTGACTACATTTCCTCCAAGTGACCAGCCCCACGAGGCAGAGGTGGGCAAGCCCCGTCTCTTTCAACTCCGTTTCCTCCAAAGAGAGCCCACCCTGACCCCTGGTCGTGACACCTCCTCAAATTAAGAAGGTTCCCCATAGAAAGTTGGAGATGCCAAGAGCTCCCGCCTGAGGGCACCCCTTGCCCCGATGTCCTGCCTGCTCTGCAGCCTCCCAGTGCCTTGAGAGTGGTTAGAGGAGGAGGGTCAGAGGCTGTGCGCAGAGGGAGGAAGCCCAGACATCCCCCAGGGGCCCTGAGGCGGGACCCCCAGGGCCAGGCTGGAGAACCAGCTCCCATGGGTCCTTCTCTGGTCCGCAATCCTCAGGGTGTGCGAAGCCCACATGCTCTTGTTCTCAATGCTTTCTCTCTCTCCACTGCTCTCTCACTGAAGAAGGGGCTTGGACTACACCTGCAGATGGCCAGACCTGTGGGAAGAAGCTGGGCGTCCACTGTCTCCGATTTCCCCAGGACGACACAGGCTCATCAGGGCCCCCAGCCCTCCTGGGGGAAGCAGGGCTCCCCGGAAACTCCTTGCCTTCAACTATGCCCTCCTCAGAATCCACAAGAGCTGTCCAGGCTAGCTCTGTTTCCCCAAGTCCAGTCTCCCCAGCCCCCCCGGCCCTGGCCATGCATTTGTCCTCAGAAGTCACCCTTCCTCAACCACCGCTCTGGAGGTTTGAACACTCTCAAGTGTCCCCAGTCTCAGGACCATCTGTCACCCTCGCTGAGAGTCTTAGAACTGTAAGGCCTGAGTGGGGCTCCACCCAGCCACCAGGAAGTCCCCTTGTGCTGGGATGGTGGTCAAGGGAGGATATGGCTGCAACAGAGCCCATCCCACGGGAGCCTGACCAGGCCAGTGAGGAGTTCCAGCCATTGATGAGGCCCTCAATGACCAGCCCTACTAAAGAGGCATCGGGTTCCTGTCATTCCCCCAGGGGGCCCCAGGAAACATCCTCCATAGGGGAGGCCACTGGGCTACCCCAGAAGGGGTCTGACTTGCCCCAGGAGGGAGCTGGAGGGCACCTGGACCTGTGGTCCCCAGAACCCCATCAGGACACAGAGGTGCCAGGACTCACCACCCTGCTGGGAAGGGTTACCCCTTTCACCATCCCAACAGTGAGCACACCCAGGGTGTAGGGGCAACAGCTAGACCCCAGTGCCTCTCCAGGGGCCTCAGGACCTGAGCCCCCTGGAAGGCACCAGGTGGACCCAGCAGAACCCGTTCCCTCCCTTCTTCTTGCTGAGTGGCTTCCAGTGGAACACAGCTGCCTGACAGCTCGTCTGCGGAACCCTCTGGCGTCCACCTCGATGTGACACTCTGTCCCTAGCCAGGTGGTAGAGGGGGAGAAAGGGGAGGCTACACACACATCCAGTCCTTCATCTCTGCAAGCAGGGAGTCAGTCCATAGACCCCCACAGAGATGTCCTCCCCTAGCCTGGTGGAGCTTGGACACTCTTCCCCTGCTGGCCAGGGAGCCTCACCCCAACAGGAGCCGATGGAGCCCATGTTGGCAGCCAGCCCTGAAAGTCAGGGCCCCCCACACACACCTCATAGCATCATGGGAGGGGCTTTCTGAGGGCTCCCCCTTGTCAGGCCTCCGTGGAGGCTCCGAGGATGAGTCCTGGGAGCCCCCAGGGGATGCCAAGTGCAAAGACGTGGGGGTAGTGTTTGGGCCTCCCGGAGGGAGCAGGATATGAAAGCAGGACCATGAAAGTGCTCTCCCCAACCTGCCCAGCTGTGTCTCCTTGCTTTCCTGCTCCCTGGCTGCGGTCAGACATCAACGTGATGGGTGCCAGCTCTGCAGCCGGGCTGCTGGGACTCAAGTCCCTTCCCTCTTCAGCTGTGTGACGTTGGGCACATCACTCACCTCTCTGTGCCTCAGTTTCCTAATCAGTCAAATAAGCATGAACAACAGTTCCTCCCCAATGGGATTTATGAGGGTTAAGTGAAGCAATGGCCATAAAGCCTTCAGCAAAGGGCCTGACCAGCATGTGCTCAGAACCTGTTGCCATCCTTATGTTGCTATTGCTGCTGGCCGCTCCCAGCCCAGGCAGAAGGGACAGTTGCTCACCCAGAAGAGTAGGAAGGCCTGTCACCGTAGTTCAGACATCTCTGGGGGTGGTGGTGATAAGATCCTGTGGTGGGTGGACCCCAGACCTCAGGGGACTGTGATCCCAGGTCTCTAAAGGACCCTATAGGGAAGGGGGAGGATTGGGATATTATTACTTCATTTTTGTTACTAACCACACCCTTCCTCCAGCTTCCACGGCAGCAGCTGGCACCCTGCTCACTTTGGCCAACCTAGTAATCCCCAGTGACCCCCAGTGCTCGCCAGCTTTCTGCCCACTAGCCCGGCCTGGCGCGACTAGCCATGGCTGGGGCACAGTGGCCTGAGCCAGAGCATGGCCCTCAGTGCTTCTCTGGGAGACCCCCCTGCCAGGGCGAACCCATCACTGAAGTGGGATTTGAAACGCAGCCAAGGCAAGGAGGCCTCCGGCAACGCCCGGAACGCGCACAAAATAAATAAATAATCAGGGTTGTCTTGGCTGATAAACGGTCTCTACCTCAAAGACGACTTCTCCCCCCACCCCCACCCACTGCCCCCTCCTTCCTCTTCTCTGGGCAGATCCATCCCAGGCAAAAGCTTAATAGCCCCATTTAAGGCTTTTCCTTTTCACCACGGAATTGAGCTGCTCCTGCCATTACGAGGTTTTCAGCTTCTCTCTGAAATCAAATTACTGACTCCATTTAATTTTTTAAAAGCTCGGATGGTTTCCCTTCTTGAATCGAAGCTGTGACTCCAAGGCCAGCCCCGCCCCCGCCCACCCTGCCAGGCGTTCCCCTGCGGGCAGCGCTGCCCAGGATGGCAGCCCCCCGCCAGGGCAAGCCTGACACCTAGAGGGGAAGCCGGCAGCAGGAGGCCCGGCCCTGGCTGGTGCCCCAACCACGTGGGGAGAGCAGAAGACCTCAGCCTCCCCCAGGCCTCAGTCAGGAGCACATGACTTCGGGGGTACAGCTTTAGAGGCTGGTTTTCCCAGTGGTTAGTGCCCAGCATGGATGTAATGGGCTCATTGTCTGGGGGTTCCCCAGACTCCCAACTGCCTTCCCATAGTGCAAGCCCTGGACCTCATCACTCAACAAATGTGTATGGAACACCTCTTCTATGCCAGGCACTGGTCCAGCTCTGTGGGGGCAGCGCTGAGTCGGACAGAGAAAGTCCCTCATCCAGGAGCAAAAGTTCTAGTGTGTCCATGCGTGTGTATGTGTGCATATGTGCAATGTGCGTGCATGTGTGCAAGTGCATGCCCATGTGTGCATGTGTGCGAGTGTGCGTATGTGTATGTGCGTGAAGAGCGGTGGAGATTGACGATAATTCCAGATAACGCTGAATGCTCTGGAGAGACCAAAACAAGCAACTTGGGTGGGGAGCGGCTTCTGGGCTGCTTTGGGTGGGACCGTCTGGGGAGGCTCCTCTGAGAAGATAATGCTGACGCAAAATGGAGGCAGGACCTGGTGGAAGGGCATCCAGGCAGAAGGGAGGGCAAGTACAAGGCCCTGAGGTGGGTTGCGGAGACAAAAAGTAGGTCGGTGATGCTGGATGGAGGGAGCAGGAGGAAGTAGAGGGTGGAGAGGTGAGCCTGAGGGCTTGCACGCCACAGGCAGGAGTCTGGATTTTATTCCAGCCTCAATGGTCCTCAGGCAGAGGAGCAGCCTGTGATCGATGCTTTAATAGGCTGACTGGGGAGTGGATTTCAGAGGGCCAAGAGCAGCAGCAAGGGGACAGGGGACAGGGGACCTGGATGAGAGAGTGGGAATGATGGAGGGTCGACCCAGCACACTGCAAGGAAAGGTGATTCAAAGAGTTTGTCTGGTGAGCGGCTTGTGCCAGCCCTGCATCCAGACGACACAGTAGCGGTGGCTGCCAGGTGAGGCTTGAGACATAATACATCTTCTATCCCACAACACTGCGAAAGGCTTCCTGCTGGGGATGAGTCTCTCTGTCTCTCTTTGCCTCTCTGTCTCTGTCTGTGTCTCTCTGGTTGTCTCTGTCTCTTGTTTTGTTTTTTTTTTCTGTCTCTCTCTGTCTTTTTTTTTTCAGTCTCTCTGCTTCTGTCTCTGTCTGTCTGTCTGTCTCTATCTCCCCCACCCCTTCCCCTTCTCCTTCTCTGCAGAACGCCCCATCTTTGGGAGATGGTAAACCAAGGGCAAGAGAGAGGAGAGAGAGAATCCTATAAACTGACCCTTTACCAAGTCCTTCCCGTGTTTAACCAACCTGCGCCCTTGGAGACAAGACAAAGGGAATCAAGTTAATGAAATCACCAGGCTTCACCTGGCATAAATGGCTCTTCACCCCCAGTCGAGCAGCGATTTGCAAGGCGGAGAGGGTCTGGGCATTAACTGTTCTGGGCACTCTTCCCAGCTCAGCGCACCACGCAGCTGGAACAAACCACTTCACTTCTCTTCCTTCACCGGCTCCAAACCCGGCTGGTCATGTTTAATTAGAAAGTGCTCGGGTTTAATTAGAAAGTGCTCCTGTTCTCCCCCAAGACATGACAACTCCAGATCTTGACGAGGGTTTCGGGTCACCTGTGTGGCCCCTGTGCCCCTCCGGGCCCCTGCGTGCACGTGTGTGAGTGTTTGCCTTGCCTCGGGGGTGTCTAGGTTTCCCACTGAGACCTCCGAGGCCTTACAGTCATTTGTTTATGGCTGATGCATCTGCCATCAGTCTGCACATCCTGGCACGGGGTGACTCTTTCCCTTGGGGCCAGCGCCCTGCTGGGCGGAGTCTCAGACAACCAGGGCCATTGGGGGGTTAGGTGTCGGGTGGCTGCCCACCCTCAGAGCCTTGGATTCCCATCTTCTTTCCTCTGCTTTGACCCTGTGCATTTATTGTGCTTCTCTGCTGTTACACGGAGCCACCAGATCCAGTCTAGTTTCCCTTTTGGTTTTTCCTCCTTGACCACAAAACCTATTTTCATGCCCTGCCACAGGCACACTCATTGGTTCTTCCTTGTTGAGGGTCCCAAATTCCCAGATTCTGGATGTTTCCCACGGAAGGCTTCTTCCATCGCAGCACGCTCGTTCAGCCTTCGAGGCAAGTCGCTGTTAAGTATTTGAACATTACTTAAACCGGAATGGTAATCATCAACTTAGTAATCCTCCAAATGACAGCAAAACCAGAGAGGAGGCAGTGTGGTGGCAAGACCTTTCTTCTGGGTGTCGGGAGACCAGCTCTACCCACCCACGCCCTGTGACCTTGACAATCGGCTCACTTCTCTGAGCCTCAGTTTCAGCATTGGGCTGTTTGCAAACAGGAGTGGGTAGCCTGGCTATATCCAACCTGGTGACAATGTGGGGTCATCCCTTGAACATGAAGGTGGTGAGTTAAGGGTCACAAACACAGCTCTGCGAGAACCCTCACTTCTGCAGCTCCATCCTCCCAGGTCAGCCCAGTCCCACACCACCTATCAACGATTGGGCTGATCGAAGGTCTAGTGTCTCGGGGTGGGGCCTGCCCGTGACATCAGGCCATGCCAGGTGGGATGATATGAACAGATGCTCCTCCTTGCTCTACATGAAGTCCTAGCTCCTCTCCCCACCTAGGCTTGGCCTCCCAGATCTCAAAGCCCTCAGAGCAGCAGTTCTCAAAGTGAGGCCCTCAGAGCAGCAGTTCTCAAAGTGAGGCCCCCAGATCAGCAGCATCAACATCACCTGGGAACTTCTTAGAAAAGCCAGGGATGGTGCTCAGCAGTCTGTGTTTTAACAAGCCCTCCAGGTGATTTGGATGCACAGTAAAGCTGAGAACCACTGCCTGGGAGAATCTGTGCCTGGGCCCCTCCCCAAGGCCACGGATTCCTCTGCTTCCATTATAGAAGCAGATTCTGTCAGGTTCGAATCCTTGCTGAGAATTTGCATTTCTAACAGTTTCCCAGGCTATGCTAATGCTGCTGGTTAGGGACCAATTCTGAGAACCATTAGCAGAGGCACTCCTTCACCTTTGTAATAGATTGTCTAATTAGCTCCATACCCAATATTTTAGAACAGTGATTCTCAAAATTCATTATACATGAGAATCACCTGGGGATCTTGTTAAAATGTAGATTCTGATCCAGTATATCTGAGATGGAAACGAAAATTCTCAGCAAGGGTTGGAACCGAAAGGAATCGGTTTGAAGTCCCAATCCCTGACGTTTATAAAGCTTACCCAGACTTTTGACCTCCCTTGCTCACTGCATCTAGCACCATTGCTTTGAGGAAGGCATTGCTCTTCCCGTTTTACAGATGAGGAAACTGACGCTCAGTGTCTTGCTCAAGGTCATACAATTAGTAGGTGGCAGCAGGAACCCTGGCCTTCTCATTCCAAAGCAAAGGTTCTGTCTCCGACACCTTGAGTATCCGGGGCCCCTTCAACCAAAGGAACAAACGCATGTCCATAAACGAGGAAGGAAGCCCCACCCCCACCCCCACAGCGCTTCCAGCGCTCTCTCTCCCTCGATTTCCAGTTGCAGCCCCAGGAGAAATCATCCAGGAAACATAAATTTTGTTTGGCGGCTAAGAGCTCTGAAAGCAGTTCCACGTCAGGGAGATGGGACTTTATTTCTCAATGAAATAGGCTTTTTATGGTTGGAATAAAAGTGCCAGGGGAGCCTAATGCCAGGAAGTAGCGAGCACACTTGATAAACTTCTTTGGCCAGGGTGGGGCTGCCCGGGGGTGGCGGGCAGAGCCGTCCACGTTTCCAGGTGCGTGTTTCTCCGCAGGTTACAGCCTTGTAGGAGACCGGGGTCCTCCGCCGAGACCACGCAGCTGGAGAAGATCTGACCTCTGGACCCATGCGAGCTTCTTCGCGGGGCCGCTCATCCTAGGAGAGGGGCTGCAGTGCAGAGAGCGGGCAGCAGGGGGCAGCATATCCCACCATTCCAGCCCTGCCTAGTGGGCGCTGCCGGAGGGTGGGGGGTTGCGGGAGGGGGTCTCTGAGGGTCAACTCTCAAAGGAGGTCAGCAGTGACCCTCTCCTGCAGACTTTCCTCGTCCCTTCAACACTTTCCACCCCAGCCCTTTCAGAGCAAGACAGTTTGTCACCCTGATTCTGTCCGTAGCCATGGCCCCAGATTCAAATCATAATGGAGGTGGGAGTAGTTGGGGAGTGGGGCTTCTCCATCCCATTGTCCACCCTGTGGTCAGTTTCTTCACGCTTCTTCGCCCTTTGCCTTTGACCTGATTAAACCCTTGATTTCCTTCTGAGGGGCTTCTTGAGGGGTCTGGTGTGTGTTTGGGGGGGGTGGGGGGTGGCTTTTGTGGGGTTGGGGCACAGCCTTCATGGCCACCGGGGTAGGAGAAAACCCTGAAGGACAAAGAGAGAAAGCGCAGAAACCTCTTCATTTGAGAAGGTGTGTGATTGGCAGGTTTACGGCCTCGGGAAGGTGCGTGGTATTCCGCACAATCAAGTCATTTTTAAAAATAATCTCCCTGCTTAAGTCGTACACGCTGCTAATTGCATTTTAATAAGTCTCTTAAAATCTTGCCATATTTTTTAATATCCTAATATTAGGTAAGTGATTGCGGGGGACACTGGAGGGCATGGGGAGTTTATATAACTGGAGGGAGGGCTGTAATGAAGCTTTATGGGGGGGGTGGCAGCCACCACGCTGCCTGTGATGTGTGTGTATGTGTATGTATGTGTCTGTGTCTGTATGACATGTGTGTGATGTGGGGAGGTGTGAGTATGCGTCCATGTGGGAGTGTGTATAATGTGTATGTGTTTGTGTGTGTGTCCACAGACCTGGCTTCCTCTGTCTGCAGCCCTGGATGGCCAGCCTCAAGATGGAGAAGCCCACACCCATCCCTTCTTCAGCTGCAGTATCAGAAAGCGCTTAACTCCTCTGCTATCTCCAGGTCTGGCAAATTCTCTAGTCATGGGGTGGAGACAGGCTTCTCCCCTTTTGATTCCCTGGCCCCAAACTAGAACATCTGAGCTGGAAGGGACCTTTGACTTAGCTCATCCTATCGTTTGTTCTAAGGATGAAGTTCCTAAGCCCAGAAAGGCCATGTGACTTGCTCAAGGTCATGGAATGGGAGGTGGACTAAGGGGCAGAGGAAGACCACCGTTGTTCTCCTTCTCCTGGTCCGGGGGCCTGGGTGGTCCCGCTCACAGTGTCCTTGTGTATACATTGCTTGTTTTAACCTCACACTGGTCAGTGACACGGTGAGGTGTGCGTGTGGGAGGGGGGGAATTGCCATTTACTGAACCCTTACTACATGCTAGAGGCCTTGGGTGGTACAAACGGTTAACGCTGCTAGCTGAAAGGTCCACCCAGAGGCACCTCGGAAAAAAGCCCTGATGATCTGAAAAGTCACAGCCATTGAAAACCCTGTGGAGCTCAGCTCTACTCTGACACATATGGGGTTGCCATGAGTTGAAGCTGACTTGGCTACAACTGGTACTAGTACTGGTACTACATACCAGGCAATTTGCTGAGCACTTTCCCCCAAATAATCTTAGGGGGTAAGCACATTAGGGTCCTCAGTTGGTCCCACAGCTAGTGAGTGGCAACGCTGGGATCTGAACCCGGTAGGCGGACTCCTGTGCTTGGACTCTTAACTGTGATTGGACAAGAGGCTGAGCTGAGGCCACAGCACTTCTGGCATCTTCAGGCTGAGGATGGTGAGGACCGCGCTGGAGCAGCAGGGAGACTGGCACAGGGCTGGGAAGCAGGAAGTTGGGTCCTCGTCTCTCTCTTGCTCTCCACCCTTCCATTACTACAGGGCAGGGTCCCAAGGCAAAGGGCAACATTGCGCCTTTTCTTTCGGGCCTCCACTGGCCCTGGGCTTTCTCCTTCCTCCTCCTCCTCCTCTCTACACGCCACCCGCCCGGGTGGGAGGCACATGTTGAGGGAACTTCTGAACAGGAAGTCAGGGTTCAGGTCGTCCCCAATCTCTTCATGTGGTTTCTTTAATCCCTGGGGCTGGGTTTCAGAAGCGTTTTACAGTTTCAGTTTTACAAAGCTACGCTCCCTTTAATGTTGGTGTTTTTCAGGAGGTGGGGGAGAGTGACTTCAGTCAAAACACGTGTGTTTTACACCAGCCAGCTGCAGCTCGTGCGGGCCAGGGAGGGGGGCAGCAATGTGGCCTCCAGGCTCAGTGGGGCCCCTGGGTGGACGAGAGGGTTGGTGGAGCTGGAGCCCATGTGCCTGCTCTCCCTCGTTTCTCCCGACTCTGCCTCTGCCTCCCTTCCCACTTCCTTCTCTCCTGGCCTGGCTCCAGTGGGCTGGGGCACCCTGCTTACAGCCCCCTTCCCACCTGGTACCCCCTCTAGGAGGTGCGGTCATCACATCCCCTCATGCTTCCCAGACCACTGACATGCTGATATTCCCTTCATGCCTTGGGTCATCTCCTACATCCACCTGGATTTTTATTTACTTACTGGTTGTTACCATTGAGTTGGTCAACGGTGACCTTCTGTACAACAAAACGAAACATTGCTCAGTCCTGCGCCATCCTCACGATTGTTCGTATGCTTGAGCCCATTGTTGCAGCCACTGTGTCAATCTATCTTATGGAGGGTCTCCTTCTTTTTCACTGACCGTCTACTTTACCAAATATGATGTCCGTTTCTAGCGATTGATCTTTCCTGATGACGTATCCAAAATAAGCAAGACAAAGTCTCGCCATCCTCGCTTCTAAGGAACATTCTGGCTGTACTTTCTCCAAAACTAATTTGTTTGTTCTTTTGGCAGTCCACAGTATATTCGATATTCTTTGCCAACACTACAATTCAAATTTACTCACTATTTTCCCTTAAATCAATACACTTTTTTTCCCCACTTACATAACCAGTTGCCATTGAGTCGATTCCAACTCATGGCGACCCAGGTGCGTCAGAGTAGAACTGTGCTCCATAGGGTTTTCAAGCCTATGACCTTTCAGAAGCAGGTCACCAGACCTTTCTTCCTAGGCACCTCTGGGTGGGTTTGAACCAACAACCTCTCAGTTAGTAGCCACACTTAACTGTTTGTACCACCCACGGATTCCTTGCCTTACATAGACACTACCTAAGCAAAACTATCCACGAAATTGTGAGTTCGATATGCTAGTTATATCTATCTGGTTGAATCCACAATAAAACAAATCTATAACTATTAAAAATTTTAAAAAGGCTGTGGACCATCTACAATCATCTCATGAGCCCTGCACACTTCAGGAAATCCTGCGTTATATGAGCCCCTTCCCTCGGAGAGAAGCTGTAAGGCCTCGAGGTGAGGGGACCTCACAGGGCTGGTAAGATTCTGCCTCATTGCTCTGCCTCCAAGGCCATCAGTCGTCCTGCTGCATCGTGGCCTTTAGGACCGGCTTCTTGGCCTTGGACTTTCAGGCTTTGGGACCATCCTGGGGTCCCTCTGAGCTCACCCAGGAGAGGGGCTAAGTTCCTTGGCAGTGCAGAACAGAAACTTTGGAATCAGACCTGGGTCTGAATTCTGGCCACACCACTTCCTAAGTGTGTGACTGTGGGAAAGGTGCCCACCACCTGGAGCCTCTGTCTTCCCGTTTGTGAAATGGGCAGACCACACTGACCTGGAATAGTAACTCCAGGATGAGATACAGAGTCTGGAAAGGGCTGTAGCACAGGGTCCTGCAAACCTACTGGTCACTCATGAGGCTCAGGACTCGACTCCAGGCCTGGCTGTGCCGTCTCTCCTTCCTTCTCCTGGGAGGCAGCACGGTGTCAACAAAGAGGGGACTGAGGTAAGAGGCATGCCCTGGGGCAGGGGGGAGGCGCCTCACAGACACCCTCCCCATGTCACTGAGCAGTGTGAGGTTAGAACAAGCAGAGTGTGTGCAAGGATGCTGTGACCAGGACTGTAGCCCCTGGGCCAGGAGAAGGAGGATGCAGTTGATTGGAGACCTCTGAAGGCTGTGGACAGGGGCTAGGGCGGTCCATGTTGCCTGGGTTGCTAAGGGGTCAGGGCTTACAGAGGCACACCCCTGGTGAAGCCGGTGCCCTAATCCCTGCTGGCCCTCTAAGCTTGACCGCTACTTGCCCTACAGTTATTTGAGAAAGGGTTTGCGGGTTCTGCAGGCCTGGGCCATGGGGAGGGCCTGCTAGGGCTCCCAGGTGTAACTTTGCCTCCGTTATAATCAGTGTGCCCCAGAGCACGATGACTGTGGTCTGGGCCTATTGCTGGGCTGCCGATCTTAGTCCAGAGAGGTCAGTGGTCAAGGTTAGTGGTCCTGTCTCTCCTAGGCCAGGGGCTGACCTAGGAGAGCGAGGAAGCAGACCTCAGGCTAGAGCAGAGAGGGACTGGCCCTGGAGGTGGGCACCAGGCCAGCATTTGATTCTCTTTCCTCAATGCCTGGTAGTGGTTAAGAGGAACTGAAGGAGGTGGTAGCAATAATAACAGTAATGATGATGATGATGACAGTGCTGGATGACATGTACTGAGCATTTCTATGTGTCAGACACAGTGCTAAGCATCACTTCATCCAGTCTACTCCATGAGGTGCATGTGAGCGGGGCTCCCAGAACCATGCTCGGCACACAGTAGGCCTTCAATAAATATTTGTTGAATTCAAGAGGCTTAGGAATTTCTGGGTGGTACGAAGAGTTAATGTGCTTGGCTGCTAACCCAAAGATTGGAGATTCGAGTCTACCCAAAGGGACCTCAGAAGAAAGGCCTGGTGATCTACTTCCAAAAAATCAGCCATTAAAACCCTATGAAACATATTCTCCTCTGACACACATGAGGTCACCATGAGTCGGGGTCAACCAGACCGCAAGTGGTTTTAGAGAGGTTAAGTGATTCATCCGACTCTCAGCCACTGTGCTGTACTGTGCCTCTTCTAAGGGCAAAAAAACCCCCAAAAAACAACCAAACCCATTGCCATCCAATCGATTCTGACTCATAGCAACCCTGTAGGACAGAGTAGAACTGCCCCATAGGGTTTCTCCAAGGAGCAGTTGATGAATTCGAACTGCTGACCTTTTGATTAGCAAGTGAAAGAGGAGGCGTGGGCAGAAGAGAGATTCGGGGCAGAAGGTTTTCCCAGCCCTACATATCACACATGTCCCCTCTTCTTTTTTTTGTTTTTTAAATGTTTTCCCATACAAAAAATTATACATCCATTGTTATGTGACCCTAATTGCTCTCCCCGTACTGTGACAGCACACTCCCCCTTTCCACCCTTGATTCCCCATGTCCATTCAACCAGCTCCTAACCCTCTCTGCCTTCCCATCTCACCTCCAGACAGAAGCTGCCTGTTTAGCCTCTTGTATCTACTTGAGCTAAGAGGCACACTCCTCACGAGTATCACTTTATGTTCCACGGTCCAGTCCAAACCCTGTCTGAAGAGTTGGCCTCAGAAATTGTTTTAGTTCTGGACTGATATGGAATCCAGGGGCCATGCATGCTTCTGGGGTACCTCCAGTCTCAGACCATTATGTCTGGTCTTCTTACTAGAATTTGAGTTCTGCACCCCACCTTTCTCCTGCTCCATCCAGGACTCTCTGTTATGTTCCTTGTCAGGGTGGTCATTGGTGGTAGCCGGGCACCATCTAGTTCTTTTGGTCTCAGGCTGATGAAGTCTCCACTTTATGTGGCCCTTTCTGTCTCTTGGGCTACTACTTTCCTTGTGCCTTTGGTGTTCTTCATTCTCCTTTACTCCAGGTGGTTGAGACCAGTTGATGCATCTTAGATGGCTGCTTGCAAGTTTTTAAGACCCCAGATGCCACTCACCAAAGTAGGATGTAGAACATTTTCTTAATAAGCTTTGTTATGCTTATGAAAGCATGGTCCCCAGAGCCCTACCCCTGCTACTCTATCCCTCAAAGTGTTTGATTGTATACAGGAAACTTCTTAGCTTTGGTTTAGTCCAGTTGTGCTGACTTCCCCTGTAGTGAGTGCTGTCCTTCCCTTCACATAAGATAATTCTTATCTACCATCTAGTTAGTAAATAACCCTCCCCCTCCCTCCCCACCCTCATAACCATCAAAGAATGTTTTCTTCTGTGTTTAAACCTTTTCTTGACTTTTCATAATAGTGGTCTTATACAATATTTGTCCTTCTGTGACTGACTAAATTCACTCAGCATAATGACCTCCAGCTTCCTCCTTGTTATGACTCACGGCTTCATCGTTGTTCTTTATCGTTGCATAGTATTCCATTGTGTGGATATACCATGATTTGTTTATCCATTCATCAGTTGATGGGCACCTAGGTTGTTTCCATCTTTTTGCTGTTGAGAACAGCGCTGCAATGAACATAGGTGTGCATCTATCTATTCCTGTGACGGCTCTTATTTCTCTAGGATATATTCCAAGAAGCGGGATAGCTGGATCGCATGGTACATCTATTTCTAGCTTTTTAAGGAAGCGCCAAATTGATTTCCAAAGTGGTTATACCATTTTACATTTCCACCAACAGTGAATAAGTGTTCGAGTCTCTCCACAACCTCTCCAGCATTTATTATTTTGTGTTTTTTGAATTAATGCTAGCCTTGTTGGCTGCCCCCTCTTCTTGAAGGGGGCTGCCACTCACCGGTTTGGGTGGGTCTGTTGGAGGGCAGATCCCCCAGGACTGAGGGTGCCTCCTCTGTCTACTCCCCCCTGCCCCGAGAGAAACACCCTTGGCCTGGGGCCTCCTCGGCTCTCCCTGGGGCGGCACACTGGGCGAAGGGCTGGGCCCTGGCTGGCTGCAGCTGCGCGGGGGCCCAGGGAGGAGCGGAATCAAAGGCAGCCGATGTGGGCCCCGCTTTCATCTCCCGGCTTCAAAGAGGAGCAAACCACTCTGTCCCCGCGCCAGGCGGCAGTCAGCTCCCTCCGCGCGCGCGCGGCCCCAGCCTGTTCTTCCCTCTGCCCGCCTCCTCCTTCCCGGAAAGCCAGCCGAGCCTTGGTCCCAGGGGCACCCCAGGGGGGCCCTGATTTCTGGCTTGTGCAGGAGACACTTGGCAGGGCCTTCGAGGAAGAGGAGGCTCTCCCAGGCGGTAGGAGCAAGGGGCTGGGGATCTCTCCTTGTACAAGACCGGTGCGGTACAGGCGGGAGCTGGGGGCATCATACACCCAGCGCGCCAATGGCAGATCAACCTAGAGCCGCAGGGGGCAGAGGGGGTGCACGTAGCCACCGAGCACCTGGTCTGTGGCGAGTCCGAGTGGAAGTGTACCGTCAGAGTAAAACGCACACTGGCTTTCCCAGACTTAGTATGAACAAATGAATGTAAAATATCTCATGGATAATTTTTACATTGATTACACACCGAAAGGATCATCTGTGGGGTTAAACAAGATGTTATTAAAATTAAATTCACCTGTTTTTACTTTTTCACATGTGGCTACTAGGAAATGTAAAATTGCATATGTGGCTGGCTTTAATTCTGTTGGACTGCTCTGCTCTAGACAATATTCCCATTTTGCAGATGAGGGGCCAGAGGCTCAGAGGGGTTTTGGCACATTGCTCCCAGGTGGTGCTGAGTAAAAATCTCTGGAATGACTAACTGAAGGAAGCAAGAGAGGGAGGGAAGGAAGGAGGAAGGAAGAAAAGGAGGGAGGAAGGAAGAAAAGGAGGGAGGAAGGGAGAGAGGGAGGGAGGAAGGAAGGAAGGCAGGAAGGCAGGCAGGCAGGCCTAGAGCTGGCTGCTGGGGAGACACAGATGAACACTGTCCCTGTTCTTGCTCTCAAGAAACTCCCAGTTCAGAGTCCATTCCAGTGAGGGAGAAAAGTGGTGAGTGACTCAGAGACCCCAGCTCTCTGGGAGACCCTGGGCCATTGACTAGTGGGGCTTAAGAAGCTCCTGGGTCCAGATCCTGGCTTTGCTACTTATCAGTTTTTACTTAACCTTAGATCAGTAACTTAACCTCTTTATGTCTCAGTTTTCTCATCTGTAAAATGAGGATAATAATGATAATAGCATCTACTTCATGGGGTTGCTGTGAGGATTAACACACGTTAACACAACATTACAGACGCAGATGGGGCCTGGCTCATGTTAAGCGCAACGTGTTAGCGATTAGTTATGAAGTGGGGTAAATGCTATAGAGCATGTATCACCTGGTCATGGCCTGCAGGCCTGGGAGGGCTGAAGGGGGACAGTCCTGCACTGGAGAGAAAGCCTCACTCCCGGCTAAGTCCCTACAGCCTGGAGGTGGGTGCAAATCACTTCTTTCCCCTCAGATCGCTTCTCTGGATCCACCTGGGCAGGTGCCTGAAGTACCTCCTCTCTGGCGTCAGTCTCCCTCCATCTCCTCCTGTCCCATCATCCCCTTTGATCTCTGACACCCACCATCCTATCCCAGCTCTGTCCCTGAGCCCCTGGAAGTGGCTTTAGGACTGTCTTCTTTGGAGCTGGAAACACTGGTGGCGCATTAGTTAAGAGCTACGGCTGCTAACCAAAAGATCGGCTGTTCGAATCTACCAGGAGCCCCTTGGAAACTCTACGGGGCAGTTCTACCCTGTCCTGTAAGGGTCGCTATGAGTCAGAATCAACTCTACAACAATGAGTTTGGTTTGGTTTTTTTTTTGGTTTCTTTGGAGACACACTCCCCCCCAGGCAAACACATATTCTCTTGTTCAGGCCACCTCACAGGGTAGACAGAGCCTCCTCTGCTTCCTCTTATCAAGAGCCTCCCAGGGTGGTTGAGTGGGAAAAGGAAGAGCCCACACCATGCCTGACACTCTGCAGGCCCCCCAAGGCGGGCGAAGGGCACCAGACAGAGGTGGACAGTCGGGGTTCCTAGAGGTCTGGCCGGATCTTGAAGAATGTGGATAGACCCTTGGAAACCCTGGGGAGCCAGGCAGGGAGCCAGCCAGAGCAAAGGCCTGGGGCACATTTGGGAGATAGTGGATGACCCCTCATGTTTCTGGTGGGGCTCAAGGGGAGACCCACAAGGCTGTTGGGGACCCCATTGTGGGTAACCTTGAAGGCCTCATCGAGGACTGGCAGGTAGACGGGGACAATGGGGATTGACTAAGCATCATCATGCTTTGGCAGGACTTACTGAAGGTCCAGGGAGGTGGCGGGGCCGTTTCCACAGCTGGGGGGTGGGGGGGCCAGGGGCTCCCAGAGACGGTAGCAGGAAGTGGGACGATTGGAACCAAACAGGGCCGATGTGAACCAGATGTGATTAAGGTTGGGGGCTCCTGCAGGAGAGAGATGTTTTCCTTTCTCCATTGAAGCTAGAGCTGGGGGAGGAGAAGGGTGAGGCAGGTACCTCCGCCCCCCACCTCTAGGCTAGTGTGGCAATGGGGCAGCCACAGAAATGTAATGAGAGCCACACCCAGGAGGTGATTTGCATAACTGCTCCCAGGTTGCCCCAGCAAATCTTATGGAGGGAGCTGGGCAGGAATCACGGTGGTGGGGGGGCAGCCCCCAGCCCAGCCCCACCCTCCCTCAGTCTGCAGACCCAGGGATGCCTGGAGCCTTCAGGCCAAGGGATTCAGGCTCTGGTCTCCAGAGGGGGCTCCTTCCTAGTCTCCTGCTGCCCATGGGGGCCCCATTCCTGTTCAGCGTCATTATTCACACTCCACTTGCCTGCTCCAGCCACATCTTCCTCCCTGATCCTCAGATTGTCTCCAGCACTTTCTCTGGGCACCCAGAGCTCCCCTGTGTTTATTGCAGTGGGTTGTAACTGCCTTTTAGTATAAGCTAGTGGGACCTCCCCACTGCACTCAGCACTGGGCTGAACAGGGCAGTGCTTTGGCCACTCCCTCCAGCCCCTCCAGCCTTCCCCAGACCCTTCCTCATCCCTCATGCCCACCCTCTCACCGGACACTCTATTCCTGGGAAGAGTTTGAACTTTATATATATATTCAATTCGTTTTTAAAATCATGTACATCATTCAAGAATAAAGGCTCATTGCAAAAATTATAACCCATACAGAAGCATAGAGAGAAAATTATGGAAGGCCCGTTTTACCTGAGCCAGCCCCCAATCCACTCTCCCCTACCCCCTGGCAGCCCCTGTTAGGCATGGTGTAGGGCCTTCCAAATCTTTTTTTTTTCATACAACAAACATTTATTATCTCACACCATTTCTAGAGTTAGGAATCCAGGAGTAGATCCTGCATGAGGTGTTACAGTCATGATGGTGGCCAGGGCTACTGTCATCTGAAGGTCTGACTAGGGCTGGAGGGTCTGCTTCCAAGCTGGTTCTCTCACATGTTCATCACTGGCTGTTGGCTGGAGGCCTCAGTTCTTCACCTCGTAGACCTCCCCATAGGCTTCTTAGGGTCCTCATGACATAGTGGCTGGCTTCCCCCAGAGCAAGTGATTCAGAGAAAGAGTAAGAAGAAAGCCACAATGTCTTCTTTTCTCCCCCCTTCTAAATCTTTTAAAAAGGCATTCACACGTATACATACACATACATAGGTTTGTTTGATCGCAAACTGAAAATGAACCACACATCTGGCTGTAGGACTTGATTTTGTCTCCTCTCCCCAAATGTCCAGGAGATCTCTCCATATCATGACTCAGAGACTGACCTCCTTTTTTTGAAGGACTGCATAGTATTCCATATGTAAGTTGCTTCTAGTTATTCCGGTGAGAAGCAGCACCACAACAAACATTGTTGTTCATGCCTCTTGGAGCTCCTTGGTGAGTATTTCTGTAGGCTACCGTCCTAGAAATGGAATTGCTAGGTCAAATGTTACGTGCATTTCAAATATCGACAGATGGTATGTATTGATCGTTTCATATCACCACTTCTTACATAGCCTTTGTGCTCAAGAACCTACAGGGCAAAGTCCAGACGCTGCTGTCTGGGGTTCAAGGCCCTCCACAGCCCCACCCTCCTTCTCCCTCCAGTTCTGCACCCCCATATCCATGTTTTTCAAACTTCAGGTTGTGACCCATTGATGGGTCAAGAAATCAATTTAATGACTGCCGACCAGCATTAAAAAAAAAAATGAAATAAGATAAATTAGTATAGAAAACATCAGAGTGCATTGCATGTAGTAAGGGTATGTACTGCTTTGTGAAACTTAAAAAAATTTTATTTTTAAATTTTGGTGAAAGTATACACAGCCAAAGAGACACCATTTCAACAATCTCTACATTACAATTCAGTGACATTGGTTACATTCTTCACCTTGTGCTAGCATTCTCTCTGTCCCTTTCCAAATTATTCCACTGTCATTATCTTAAACTCACTGCATCCTAAGCTTCCCATCCAACCTTTTGAGTTGCCCTTGTCAGTCTGATCTTACATAGATAATCCTTTAAAAGAGCACAATGGTGAAAGTAGATGTACTTTACTAATTAAGATAACCTGTTTTTTGGTTCAAAGAAGACTTTAGGGGATAGTTTTGGTTTAAAGTTTAAAGTTCAAAGATTATCTCAAGGCAATAGTTTCAGGGACTCATCCAGCCTCAATGGTTCCAGAAGATCTGGATTCCATTGAGAATGTGAAATCTGTTCTGCATCTCCCCGCCTTTGATCAGAATTCTTCTATAGAATCTTTGATCAAAATGTTCAGTAATGGGAGCAGGACACCATCCAGTTCTGGTATCATGGCAAAGGAGGCAGTTGTTGCTTTGTAAAACTTTTATTTATTTCTTTTTATGTGTATATGTGTCACAATGCAAAATATACTTCTTATCCTGAGGTCATGGTCAGCGTCCAGAAATACTGCCTACATTTCTTTACCAGACAAATCCCCTAACATGCCCAGCACATTCTTACCCCCAAGCCTTCGCCCACGCGGGCCTTCCTATTGAGGTGCCTTCTTCCTTCTGCTTCCTTTGCCTGAGTCTTTCCCATCTTTCAAAGCACAGCTCAGATACTCCCTCTATAGGAAGACTCCCCTTTCCTCTTTAGTCCACAGGGATCTCTCCCTCTGTGGCTCCTATAGCACTTTACGGCTCAACCTCTCCTATGGCAGCTTAGTGCACGCTGCCCTGCAGGGCAGGTGACCAGACCTTCTGACTAGACAGTAAGCTCCTTGAGGATGGACCCATCCTACGTTTGTCCCCATGCTGGTGTCATCATCATCATCATCATCATCATCATCATCATCATCATCATCATCATCATCATCTGTCCCCATGCTGGTGTCTCAGAAGTGCCAGGTCCAGGCTCACTGATAATAATGAGGATAATGCTTTTGCTGCTGTTTGTGGTGATGTGCTGGTGACTATAACTGGTTGTCATATTAGGGGACAGTTTTCATGCTCATGTGGCTGTCCAGCACCTTGTGAACCCACTTCCTAGATTTAAGGCACCTCCCACATTATGAGTCCTGCCCTCCAAGGTATAATCAGAAATTCACTTTTCCAGCCTCCCTTGCAGCTAGAGTGTAAGCATGTGACTAGCCTCCACCAATCAGATACAGCCACAGGTATTTGATTTGGAAGAGAGGTCAGGCTTTGTGCTGATAAGCGTGGTGGACCTTGGTGGAGAGGTGGTGGTGGGGTTCCAGAAGGGGCATCTTTGCCAATTTTGGTGGTTTGAGCTGCCATGCCTGTGCTCAGTGACAGTAGCAGATGACTCCCCAGCTATGTCACCTGGGTGCTATTCTGTACTGCCTCTGGAGTTAACTAATTACCTAATATTCTTTTTTTTTTTTTTTAGGTTTGCCGAAGTATAGTTTACATACAATAAATTCACCCTTTCTATATGTACAATTTTACAAATTTTAACAAACTTATGTAGTAGCATAGCAACCACCACAATTAAGATACAGAACATTTCTATCACCCACAAAAGTTCCCTCATGCCACTTTGTAGCCAATCCCAGGGGTGTGCTAGAGTGGCTAACTCCAGTTCATGAGAGCCAGTTGTTAAATGTTCAAGTACTTGCAAGCTGGTTGTTCAACACAGTCATCATTAAGTATCAAATTATATAAACTTACAATTAAATAAACTATATTAAATACATACATACTCGAAGCTCATCACTTCCTGTTTTACTACATCATACTATTTATGCTCTTGAGAATATCTATGTCTATTGTATCTGTATGTTGGAAATACTATACAATGGTGTGTTACTGTACATCTCTTCCCAACTCTGAGTTCAATGAGCTCATGTTGGTAGTTTGATATTGGCCATGGTGGGAGTATTTATACCAGGAAAATTGGCAAATGCTACAAATCAGATTGTTTTTTAAGAATTTATTTTATTTGTTGTTGTTGTTGAGAATATACACAGTAAAACATAACCAATTCGACGATTTCTACATGTACAATTTAGTGACATTGATTACATTCTTTGAGGTATGCAACCATTCTCACCCTCTTTTTCTGAGTTGTTCCTCCTCCATTAACATAAACTCACTGCCCTCTAAGTTTCCTGTCTAACTTTTTGAGTTGCTGTTGTCACTTTGATCCCTTGTAGATCGTTCTTAAAAGAGCTCAATGCTCAAGGCAGACATGTTTTACTAGTTAAGCTAAACTATTGTTTGGTTGTAAGAAGACTTCAGGGATATTTTTGGTTTAAGTTTTGAAGATTACCTCAGGGCAATAGTTTCCATGGCTCCAGAAAGTCTGGAGTCCATGAGAATTTGAAATTCTGTTCTGCATTTTCCCCCTTTGGATCAGGATTCTTCTATAGAATCTTTGATCAAAATGTTCAGTAATGGTAGCTGGGCACCATCTAGTTTTTCTGGTCTCATGGCAAAGGAGGCAGTTGTTCATGGAGGCAATTAGCCTCACATTCCATTTACTCCTCCTATTCCAGACTCTCCTTCTTCCTTTGATTATGATTTTTTGTTGATTGTTTAGACATATTAAAGTGATGGATAAAATGCTAATAATGCAGATTAAACTTAAAAGAGTGTTGGGTCTGTAGCCATTACATTGTGAATAGTACAAAAAATTGGGGAAATATTCTTCCAGTATTTAAAAAATACTATCTGATTCAGCAAAGAAGTCACTCATGTTATTGATGAATGAATGAAGTTCTGATGTATGTCTTAGTTGTTTTATTTTTGACTTAACTTTTGTCAAATGATGCTTCCCAAATGTCAGCAACACAACCTGTTGATAAGACAAAGCTGAGTTTATTGCTTACCATCGTCAGGGAGAACCCCTCTACAGAGCTCTGTCAGTGTCACAAGGTAGAAAGGCAAGGGAGGGGGAAGGATTTTATTGAGAACTGGAAATTTGGTTAAAGGAAGATCTTTCAATACAGGCCAGCACCCATCTGTCAGTTAGTTGTACTGTGGTGGCTTGGGTGTTGCTATGATCATGGAAGCCATGCCATTGGTATTACAAATACCAGTAGGATCATCCATGGTAGACAGTTTTCAGCAGAGCTTCCAGACTAAGACAGACTAGGAAGAAATGCCTGGCAATCTACTTCCAAAATTTAGCCAGTGAAAACCTTATGGCTCACAATAGAACACTGTTTGTTCACTTGCTTTGGACATGTCATCAGGAGGGATCACTAGAGGAGGACATCATGGTTGGTGAAGTAGAGGGCCATTGAGGATGTGGGTGACCCACAGTGAGATGGATTGGCATAGCAGCTGCAACTATGGACTCAAACATGATAGCGATCGTAAAGATGATGCAGGACTGGGCAATGTTATGTTCTGTTGTACTTAAGGTCTCCCTGAGTTAGAGCTGACTCGACTGCAGCTAACGACAACATTCAATACAAGGGCTTGATTAAGACTGGGTTAAGGTCACAATAAAACAGTCCAGGATTGTGAAGACAGCAAGGTGAGGATTTTCTAGGCAAGGGATTAAAAGAATCTTAGAATGCAAACTCTCTGTTGATACTTTCCATTGAAGAGTTGATGTGTCTTTTGGGCAGTTGCTAGAATGAACTATCAAGCCATTGCCTGAGTAAGAGCATCTGGGAACAGCAATTAGACAATGGAATAGTAAAGCCTTGTTCATGTGAACTGTAAATTGTGTATTGGAAGATAGTTGCAGTCTTCAGAGTCCAAGCTGTGTGTGAGCATAGGTGTTTTCAGTTCTCACTCTTTAAGGTTAAGGAAAATACCGACCAACATTCATGCTAGAACTACACTTGCTTGTCAATTGCAAGCACAGGTTGGCTACAGATACATAAGTTTGGAAAAATTAACTAAAGCATTTCCTGAGAATCAATTGGCTACATGAAATTTGCAATTTTATTACTTATAAATTGTGTGACATATCATTTATATCAATTAAATTTATATACAGCCCCCCAGCCCCGTGAGCCAGTTATTAAACATTACTAACATACCACAAGTGAATCCCCTCCTTCGCCCCTAGTCCCTGGCAGCCATGCATCTGATTTCTGTACCTATAATTTTGCCTTTTCTAAACTGTCACATAATCAGGATTATACACTATGTAGCCTTTTGAGTCTGGCTTCTTTCACTTAACAACCAGTTGCCATTGAGTCATTCCGACTCATGGTGACCTCATGTGTGTCAGAATAGAACTGTGCTCCATGGGGTGGCCAATGGCTGATTTTTTTAGAAGTAGACTGCCAGGCCTTTCTTCCGAGGCACCTCTGGGCAGACTCAAACCGCCAACCTGTTAGTTAGCAGCTGAGTGTGTTAACTGTTTGTGCCACCCAGGGACTCCTTCTTTCACTTAGGATAGTACTTTTGAGAGTCATCTATGTTGTTGCCTACATCAATAGGTTGTTCCTTGTTATTGCTGAGTAGTACTCCATTGAATGGACGTACCATTGCTTGTTTGTTCATTCACCTGTTAATGGACATTTGAGGTGTCTCCAATTTTTGATGAGAATTAATAAAGCTGCTTATAAAAATTCACATACAGTTTTTTTTAATGGCATATATCTTAATTTGTCTTTGGTAAATAGGTAGGAGTAGTATTGGTAGGTCACGTGTTAAATATATGTTTAACTTTATAAGAAACTGCCAAACAGTTTTCCACTGTGGCTATATCATTTTGCCTTCCCACCAGCAATAGATGGGAGTTCTAGTTGTTTTGCATTCTCACCAATCCTTGGTATTGTTGTTTTTTAAATTCTAACCATTCTACTAGGTATACGGTGGTATCTCTTTGTAGTTTTAATTTGAATATTCCTAATGACTGATGATGTTGAACATCTCTTCATGTCCTTATTTGCCATCCATATATCTTCACTGGTGAAGTGTCTATTCAAATCCTTTGCCCATATTTTTATTAGGTTTTTTTTCCTTACTATCGAATTTTGAGAGTTCTTTATGTATTCTGGTTACTAGTCCTTTATCAGATATGCATTTTGCAAATATTTTCTTCTAGTCAGCGGCTTGTCTTTTCATTTTCTTAACAGTGTTTTCCAAGAAGAGAAGTTTTTAATTTTGATGAAATGTCATGTATTAATTTTTTCTTTCATAACCTGTGCTTCCGTCCTAAGAAATCTTTGCCTAACCCAAAGTCATAAAGGATTTTCCCTGTAGGTTTTTTCCCCCTAGGAGTTTTCTAGTTTTAGATTTTACATTTAGGTGTATGCCCAATAAGGGGGCAGTGGTGGCTCAGTGGAGAATTCTCACCTTGAATGCGGGAGACCCAGGTTCAATTCCCGTCCAATGCACCTCAAGTGTCACCACCATACGTCTGTCATTGGAGGCTTGCATGTTGCTGTGATACTGAACAGGTTTCAACAGATCTTCCAGACTAAGACAGACTAGGAAGAAAGGCCCAGAGATCCGCCTCCACAAATCAGCCAATAAAAACCCTATGGATCACAACAGTCCGATCTCATTGTGCAGGGGTCTCTATGAGTGAGGAGCTGAGAACAACAACAATATGCCTAATACTCTTTTATAAGTTACTTTTCCATTTAAATCATAGTGGGTTCCATTGTCTGCAACTGAGAACAGTGACTGATGTGGAAATGATGGAGTTGTTGGTTATGGTGATGGCATTGGTATCGATGTCGAGGCTGGCAAGAACAATGATATTAGTAGTCGTGGTTTGATGATGGCCCATGCTGGTGGTGAGAACGGAAGCGAAGGAGGTGATGGTGATCAGTTGCTAGCTGAAATCCTGCTCATTTTGGCACAAAATCCATGCCAGCCCTGTCCACTCTGGAGAGTTATTGTTTGTCACCAACTTGTCCCTTCTTCTTAAAGATGGCCGTGCACACTGCAAACCTCAGCTTGCCAACTTCTCATAAAATGAGAGAGATAGAAAGTGGAAAGTAGGGGTGAGCCACAAGGCCATTTCCTGGAATGTTCCTAGGGATATACTTGTAAGAGTACTCAGAGGTGCACATAGAAGGGTGTGCATTGCATCATTGTCTATTACAGGAAAAAGAAAACAACCTAGATGTCTGTCAGTAGAAGAATGACTAAATAAACAGTGAGATATTATGCATATAGTGGAATACTACGCAGCCTTCAAATAGAAAGAGACAGATCTTTACGGACCTCCGTAGGAAGATACCCATGTTGTAACACTAAGTGTAAAAAACAAATTGCAACAGTACCTGCGATACCATTTTTTTTTATAAAGCAAACACAAATATATGTTTGTACATGCAAAGAAAGTGTCTGGAACCATACACAAAAAACCATTAGCAGTGGTTACCTCTAAGAGTAGGACTCGGGTGGGTAGAGGCTCTTAACATGCTTCTGATCTGTTTGAATTCTTTGCCTTGAGCAGTTATTACTTTAATCGAAAAATAAAACGCGGGCACACAATCATACATACGCGATGAGGTGGGGCGAGATTATTCTTTTTATTTTAGAAATCAGGGACTGGAAGTATGGGGTGGTGGGGGGGTGATGTCCTGACTTGCCCAAGTGGGTGGCCTAGGGAGCCAGAGGAGGAACTGGCTAGACAGGAGTCCTTCTGTCTCGTTTTCCAGTCTCTGCTCCACCCCTGCCTTCCTGGGAAGCCAGGAGTCCTGTCTTCCTGCCTGGCCCAGGGCAAAGCTGACCAATTAGCACTGCTCAGCCACAGAGATGCTGACAGCAGCCACAGCCCAGGCTAGCCCCTCATCAACCTTGCCTTCAGTCTCCCTCTGTGGTTGTGGTGGGGGTCCTGGAGCCCTGGGGAATGGGGCCCCACAAGCCCAGAAAATAGGCCCTACTGGCTGGGATGAGGTGAGGTTGATGTAAGTTTAGAGGGTTCAGCTGAGCAGAGGCTGAGGGTGAAGAAGATAGAGAAGTGTTTCTTTTTTTATAAACATTAAAAAATTGTATTGTGGCAGAATATAGACAACATAAAATTTGTCATTTTAACCATTTTTAAGTGTACAATTCAGTGGCATTAGTTATGTTCACTATGTGGTGCAACCATCCTATTTCCAAGCCTTTTTATACCCCAAACAGAAACTCTGAACCCATTAAGCAATAACTCACCATTCCCAAGGTAAACTCTAATTTATTTTCTCTATGCATTTGCCTATTCTGGATATTTCATGTAAGTGGAGTCATACAATATTTGTCCTTTTGTGTCTTGCTTATTTCACTTAGCAAAATGGAGGAGTATTTCCTGACAGATGGCCCAAGTCCACCTGCCTCAGCATCCCCTGGGAAATATATTAAGAATGCTGACTCCTGGGTTCCACCCTAGACCTACTGAATCCAAACCTCCAAAGAAAGATATTGAGGCCTGGGGTATTATAGGATTTGTCTATAGCAAGCACTATGTGAGACACAGTTCAAAGCTATAGTTCTCAACCCTGGTTGCCCATTAGAATCACCTGGGGCACTTTTAAAAATACTAGTCCCCAGGTGCCACCCCAGAGATTCTGATTTAATTGGTTATAGGTTGTGGCCTGGGCACTGGTATTTTTTGAAAGCACCCCAGGTGATTCAAATATGCAACCAAGTTTGAGAACCACTGGTTTAGAACCTTGCTCCTTAAAGTGGGTTCCTGGGAAAGTCCAACACCCACTCATGATAAAAACTCTCAACAAAATAGGAATAAAAGGGAAATTCCCTAATATAATTAAGGGTATCGATACAAAGCCAACAGCCAACACCATCCTAAATGGAGAGACTTCGAAGGCATCCCCCTTGAGAATGAGAACCAGACAAGGATGTCCTTTATCACCACTCTTATTCAACATTGTGCTGGAGGTCCTAGCCAGAGCAATTAGGCTAGAAAAAGAAATAAAGGGCATCCAAATTTGTAGGGAAGAACTCAAAGTATCTCTATTTGCAGATGATATGATCTTATACGCAGTAACCCCAAAACAATCCACAGGAAAACTACTAGAACTAATAGAAGATTTCAGCAAAGTTTCAGGATACAAGATAAACATACAAAAATCAGTTGGATTCCTTTACACCAGCAAAGAGAACCTCGAAGAGGAAATCACCAAATCAATACCATTTACAATAGCCCCCAAGAAGATAAAATACTTAGGAATAAATCTGACCAGAGACGTAAAAGATCTATACA
>NW_004444069.1:7476396-7482360 GCF_000243295.1 Trichechus manatus latirostris | reverse complement strand
CAGTCATAGAAGGACAAATATTGTATAAGACCACTATTATAAGAACTCAAGAAAAGGTTTAAACACAGAAGAAAACATTCTTTGATGGTTATGAGGGTGGGGAGGGAGGAGGAGGGTTATTTACTAACTAGATAGTAGATAAGAATTATCTTAGGTGAAGGGAAGGACAGCATGCACTACAGGGGAAGTCAGCACAATGGGACTAAACCAAAGCTAAGAAGTTTCCTGTATACAATCAAACACTTTGAGGGATAGAGTAGCATGGGTAGGGCTCTGGGGACCATGCTTTCAGGGGACATCTAGGTTAACTGGCATAACAAAGCTTAAGAAAATGTTCTGCATCCTACTTTGGTGAGTGGCATCTGGGGTCTTAAAAGCTTGCAAGCAGCCGTCTAAGATGCATCAATTGGTGCCAACCACCTGGAGTAAAGGGGAATGAAGAACACCAAAGTCACAAAGGAAAGTAGTAGCCCAAGAGACAGAAAGGACCACATAAACCAGAGACTTCATCAGCCTGAGACCAGAAGAACTAGATGATGCCTGGCTACTACCAATGACCGCCCTGACAGGGAACACAACAGAGAGCCCCGGATGGAGCAGGAGAAAGGTGGGATGCAGAACTCAAATTCTAGTAAGAAGTCCAGACTTAATGGTCTGACTGAGACTGGAGGAACCCTGGAGAGCATGGCTCCTTGATTCTCTATCAACCCAGAACTGAAACAATATCTGAGGCCAACTCTTCAGACAGGGACTGGACTGGACTGTGGGACATAAAGTGATACTCGTGAGGAGTGCGCCTCTTAGCTCAAGTAGATACAAGAGACTAAACGGGCAGCTTCTGTCTGGAGGAGAGATGGGAAGGCAGAGAGGGTTAGGAGCTGGTTGAATGGACATGGGGAATCAGGGGTGGAAAGGATAAGTGTGCTGTCACAGTATGGGGAGAGCAATTAGGGTCACATAAGAATGTAAGTACAAATTTTTGTATGGGAAAAATAAAAAAATTAAAAAAAAAAAAAACAAAGTGGGGTCCTTGGACTACCAGTATCAGCATCACCTGGGAGCTTGTTAGAAATGCAGAATCCCAGGCTCCAACCAACCAAGCCCTACTGCACTGGAATCTGCATTTTTCACATGATCCCCAGCTGATTCTGTTGCACATTACAGTTTGAGAAACGCTGTTCAAAATGTAAGAAGATTTGGCTGAAGCAGGGTGAAGGCAGTTGTTTTCAACATTAAAATCTCCTGGGAGTGACCACTTTATACCAGGGCCGTCTCCGATGATCCCAGGGGGCAGCCGGGGCTGAGACCCACGGTGTAGAGGGATTAGTTGGGGGCAGGAATGCAGGGTAAGGACAGGGACTGCCGGAGGTGCTCTCTTCACACTGAAGGGCGCTGGCTCCTCTGGGTCAGCCTAGATGTCATTTCACTTCCCATGTTATGAGATCTGGACCAAGTTATTTTAACTCTCTGTGTCCGCAGTCTCCTCATCTGTAAAATGGGGCTAATGATAGTACCTACCTCACAGGGTTGTTGAGAAGATGAAATGGGAAAACATGTAAAGGGCTTAGCGGGGTGTTTGGCTCTCAGTAAGAGGCAATGGTGGTTCAGTGCTAGAATTCTTGCCTCCCATGTGGGAGGTTTGTTTCCCGGCCACCCATCTGTCAGTGGAGACTTGCGTGTTGCTATGATACTGGACAGGTTTCAGCAGAGCTTCCAGACTAAGGCAAGCTAGGAAGAAAGGCCTGGTGATCTACTTCTGAAAAATCAGCCAGCAAAAACCCTATGGATCACGACGGTCTGAGCCACAACTGATCACGGGGATAGCTCAGGGCCAGGCAGAATTTAGTTCCGTGGGGAGTGGAGTCGTCATGATTTGAGCCAACTCGCCAGCAACTTAAAAAAAAAAGAAGTGCTCAATTAATATTTAAGCTACTGTTTTTGTTATTATTCAGCAGAATCTTCTAGTATGTTCAGTGGAGCACAGAGGTTAAGAGCATAGACTCTGAAGGCAAACCAGTCTTGAGAAAGCGTTAATTGTGGGCACGTTACTTAACCTCTCTGAGCCTTGCTTTCATATCAACAAAATGTGAATAATAATAGCCCACACCCCATGGGTGGCTACCTATAGGTGCCCTCAGCGCATCCTCTTGCCCACCTGGAGGCCACGCAGACACACTACATACATATACCCAAGGGAGATGAGGATCTCCTACAGTAGATTTCTTAAGGAATTAAGGAAATCAGGTTTATGTCACACCCCAACAGGAGAAACTCTACTGAACGGTCCGCTGGAAATTTCTGTTGCTTCACCCCAGGTTCCTCTGCCCCTTTCACCTCATCCCTCACACAGCCTCTGAAAAGCCCTTCTAAGGAACCATTCTACAAAGCCAAACAAGAGCTTACTGCCAGGTACTGTTCATAGAGCCTTACCAGGATTATCTCACTCAGCGCTCACTGCAATCCTGGGAGGGATAATGCCCATATCTATTAATGTGCCCATTTTACAGATGAAGAAACTAAGGCAGAGTTTTGGTAACTGTCCCAAGGTCATAGCACTTGTAAGGGTAGAATCATGATTCTCGCTCTGTGTCTGTCCCCTTGACGGCTCTGAGGTCTCGTGTATATTCCTCAGGGTGAGGGTCTCACTTCATCCACACAGGGTTAGAGTGAGAAGGAATTACAGTTTGTTTCACACAGCACACTCATTTAACAACATTTATGGGGCACCTACTATGTGCCAGGAGTCCCTGGGTGGTGCAAATGGTTAATGCGCTTGCTGCAAATCAAAAGGTTGGAAATTCGAGTTCACCCAGAGACGCCTCAGAAGAAAGCCTTGATGATCTACTTCCAAAACATCAGCCATTAAAAGTCCTATGGAGCACAATTCTACTCTGACACACGCGGGGTCACCATGAGTCGGAATCAACCTGACGGCAACTGGTTTTGGGGGCATTAGTGGTTCAGCGGAGCCCTGGTGGCACAGTGGTTAAGAGCTTGGCGGCTAACCAAAAGGTCATCAGTTAGAATCCGCCAGCCACTCCCTGGAAACCCCATGGGGGCAATTCTACTCTGTCCTGTAGGGTCACTGTGAGTCAGAATTGACTCGACAGCAACGGGTTTGGTTTTGACTTTTCAGTGGTCCAGTGGTAGAATTCTCACCTTTCATGCGGAAGGCCCAGCATTATTCCCAGCCAATGCACCTCATGCGCAGCCACCACCCGTCTGTCAATGGAGGCTTGCGTGTTGTTATCGTGCTGAACAGTTTTCAGTGGAGTCTCCAAACGACGATGGACTAGGAGGAAAGGCCTGCCGGTCTACTTCCAAAAATCAGTCAGTGAAAACCCTGTGGATCACAATTCTATCTGCAACCAACGATGGGAAGACGTAGGACCAGGCAGAGTTTCGTTCTGTTATACATCGGGTTGCCATGCGTCAGGGGCAACTCACAACAACACTGTGCCAGATGCCCAGGACACAGAGATGAGCAAACAACACATGGTTCCTGTCCTCACAGAAAGTGCTCATTAAATTCTTTGAAAAGAAAAAAATAAGACACTTAAACTATAGAGGCGGGAGCAGAGTTTCCAGGCCCTCAAAGCCTTGCTGAGACTGCTTGGCCCGTAGCCAAACCTCGCCCCCTCCCCACAATTCGCCCAGGGTCCAGGGGAGACAAGCCCACTCGTCTGCTGACCCTGGACTCAAGGGTCTCTGGCCGCGGGGAGCAGAGTGAGGTCACTGGTAGCCCGCAGGCTGAGACCCTAATCCAAACCTTGGCAGTTTCTCAGCGGGGATCTGAGCGCCCTCCCTACTTCCTCCCTGGCTCTTTCCCCCCCAAAATGCTGGTAATTGGAAGACAAAGGAGCTTCAGACAGTTGGGGACCTGCGTCCTTAGAGTCCCTGAAAACATGGTATTATTAATTAAAGACTTTGGCTTCGGCGGGGCCCGGGCCTGCCTTTTTCTGGCTAGGCCTCAGACTTGTGTCTCTCTAGTTGTCTCTTCTTGCTAAATTTTTCAGTGTTTTTAACATCAGACTGATGTTACGTATAATTACCAACTTTGCACCCAAATTATATTTGACATGGCTTGTGTGGGAAATTGGACCGTTTCAGCGCCGACAAATTCACCTGGGAAGCTGAGGCAGACGCGCGGTCGTGCAGAGTAGAAGTAATTTAAATATTACATGTGCTCTCATGAAAATGCCAAAACTCTTTCAACTGCCAGGAAGAATTTTCCCTTTCCCCCAACTTGCTCTCCCCACCACCCCACCAACTTGCTGAGTGTGCCAAGGGTCAGGAAGCAGGGTCCTGTGGGCAGGAGGCTTCAAGGGGGTCCTTTCCCATGGAGCACTCGTAGGGATGGGTTTTCTGGCAGGGGTGGTCTGGGTGGCAGAGGAGAGGCCTCCAGGGATGCTGATGGGGGCCTTGGTGTCACACCAGCAGTGGTATCTGTCTGTCTGTCCCTCTCCTAACTATCTCCTGCCTCTGACTCACCTGTTCCTGGGCTAAGGGAGAGGAGGCTTCCGCCCAGGCACCTTCACTCCTGTGCCTGGCCAGTGCCAGCTATGTCTGGCACACAGGAAGTGCTCAGGAAGGGCTTCTTCTGCTGGTTGGTAGACACAGAGAATATGCATTATTCCTGGGACCCTTGGGGGTCCATCTGGCCCTCAGGCTTGGGATCCCCCTCTAGCCCCCCACTGTCTATCCCGTGAGCACTCCTTGGGAGATCACAGTTGGACACTTGGGCCTGGTCTGCACCCTGAGTGACCTGGGGCTGGGCTTCCCCCTCTCCAGGCTGGTTTCCCCACCTGGGAAAGGAGAGTGTTGGATGAGAAGGAGATTAGGGGCCTCTCTAGCTCATTTGTTCTGGGATCCTCAGAGGTGTCAGGCAGCTTCCTCTGGACCCCAGCTCCCAGCCTGATGGGATCTCAGAGGGACAGGAGGGGTTGGGGGGGGGGTGGGGAACGTTGCCGTGGAGTCAACTCCAACTTATAGCAATCCCATGTGTGTCAGAGTAGAACTGTGCTCCACAGGGTTTTCAATGGCTGGCTTTTTGGAAGAAGATTGCCAGGCCTTTCTTCTGAGGCGTTTTTAGGTGGACTTAAACCTCCAGTCTTTTGGTTAGTAGTCATTTGCTCCACCCAGAGACTCTGGGACAGGGAAAGGAGAAGAGAAGTGGGGTGTTGGAAGAGAGTTCCACCTAGCCAGCCTCATCTCCTCTCCACAGCCTTTTTTTTTGGAATCCTGGCAACACTCAGGCAAAATCCAGCCCTGGGAGCTGAACTAGTGCGTGAGGGGGCGGTCTGCTGCGGACAGGAGCACCCAAGAGCAGGGCCAGGGCTGCAGAGAGCAACAGCACAGGCTCAGAGTCTTCCTACCTGCACCCAAGTCCTGCTTCTCCCACTTGATCTCTGTATGACTGAGGCAAATCCCTCCACTTCGGCAAGCCTCAGTTTCCTCATCTGAAAAATAAGGCATTGTGTAGAGTTGTTGGAAGGATTCACAGAATGAGATGGTGCATGCACGAAGCTCTGCACGGTAACGGGCACATAGCGCGTGCTCCTTAAAATTAGCCAGTAAAAGAATCGAAGCTGCCATAATAGGAACCGCCAAGTGCTCTGGGCTGAGCATCTTATTTTCTTGTGATGTCTGTTCCTATCAGAAATCCTATAGGGGTGAATATCTTCATTGCTTTTTTTTTTTTTTAATTTCCCATACAAAAATTTATACATCCATTGTTATGTGACTCTAATTGCTCTCCCCATACTGTGACAGCACACTCATCCTTTCCACCCCTGATTCCCCCCATTCAACCAGCTCCTAACCCTCTCTGCCTTCCCGTCTCACCTCCAGATAGAAGCTGCCCGTTTAGTCTCTTATATCTACTTGAGCTAAGAGGCACACTCCTCACGAGTATCACTTTATGTCCCACAGTCCAGTCCAGTCCCTGTCTGAAGAGTTGGCCTC
>NW_004444069.1:7451806-7475069 GCF_000243295.1 Trichechus manatus latirostris | reverse complement strand
TCCCAGTCTGTAGGTTGTCTTTTGACTCTTTTGGTGAAGTCTTTTGATGAGCATAAGTGTTTGATTTTTTAGGAGCTCCCAGTTATCTAGTCTTTCTTCTGGTGCTTGTGCATTGTTACTTATGGTTCGTATTGTGTTTATGCCATGTATTAGGGCTCCTAGTGTTGTCCCTGTTTTTTCTGCCATGGTCTTTATTGTTTTCGATTTTATATTTAAGTCTTTGATCCATTTTGAGTTCTTGTAATAGTGGTCTTATACAATATTTGTCCTTCTGTAACTGACTAAATTCACTCAGCATAATGCCCTCCAGATTCCTCCATGTTATAAGATGTTTCACGGCTTCATTGTTGTTCTTTATCGTTGAGTAATATTCCATTGTGTGGATATACTATAATTTGTTTATCCGTTCGTCCATTGATGGGTACCTAGGTATGAGGTATGGGTCTTGTTTCAGTGTTTTGCAGATGGATATCCAGTTATGCCAGCACCATTTGTCAAAGAGACTGTCTTTTCCCCAGTTAATGGACTTTGGGCCTTTGTCAAATATCAGCTGCTCAGAGGTGGATGAATTTATGTCTGGATTCTCAATTCTGTTCCACTGGTCTATGTATCTGTTGTTGTACCAGTGCCAGGCTGTTTGGACCACCGTGGCAGTATAATAGGTTCTAAAATCAGGTAGTGTGAGGCCTCCCACTTTGTTCTTCTTCTTGAGTAATGCTTTACTTACTTGGGGCCTCATCCCCTTCCATATGAAGTTGGTGATTTGTTTCTCCATCTCATTAAAAAATGCCAGTGGAATTTGGATCAGGATTGCATTGTATCTGTAGATCGCTTTGGGTGGAACTGAAACTTTCACAACGTTATGTCTACCTATCCATGAGGAAGGTATGTTTTTCCACTTACGCACTTCTTCTTTGCTGTTTTATAAGAGAGGAAATGAGGCTCAGAGGGGTTACGTGACTTATCCAAGGTCATACAGCCACAAAGAGGTGGGGCTGGAAGTTAGAGCCCAGGTCTGTCAGACTCCACCATCTTGACGCCTCTCTTCCCTGGGTACCTCCGTGTGGGACAGGGGCCAGAACTGTGACAGCTGATACCCCTGCTCAAAGGGCTACCTGTGTACTGCCCATGATTGTGACAGCTGGAAAGGGGGCACAGCCTCCTTGGACTTAGCACTCCCCGCCCCAGGTCAGGAGCAGAGTTCCCCACCCTGGGCTGAATCCCACTGCACGAGGGAATCCCAGAGTGGGCATCGGCATGGGGCCCTGAGCCTATCCTGGGAGGCTCTGACAGGAGAGGCTGCTGGGTAACCTCGCCAGGCTGGAGACAGGCCAGGAGGAGTGGGTGGACCATGTCCCCCTCCTCTGTGACTTTCTGTGTGCAATTGATGGTAATTACAGCCCCCGTCAGGGTGCTGCCCACCCACACGTAGGCGCAGGCACACAGCCCTGCTCCTGGCAACACCCACTGCCCACCCACCCCCACCCCACACACAGTGCGCATGCGCACAGGGCAGACCCTACCCTGTAGACACCCAGGTACACAGTCATGTGCAGAGGCAGGCACACATGTAATGCCTACCCACATATGAGGAGGCACAGCGGCTCCCAGGCTGTAGACACACATAGCCCTGCATGCACAGGCCTCTCTTCACCTGGCCGGGCTTGGCCCTGATTCCTGAGGCCACATGGGCTCACTGACACAGCAGGTCTTGAGAAGCAGCCCTGACCATTACTCGGCAATGCAGAGGGTCTTGGAGCTGAGGCTGCTGTAAAAGCCAACGGAACCTCCCCAGGCTCTGAGCCTCATTCTGTCCTGGTGGCAAACCACTCGGATGGTAACTCTCATTATTCCTTAGAAACGAGGATGGTGAGACTTCCTTTTGCTTACATTGGACACAGCATCAGGAAAGGCCAGTTGCCTGAAAAGGACATCATGTTTGGTGAAATGGAGGGCCAACGAAACTGAAGGAAACCCTCAATGAGCATGATTGACGCAATGGCCGCAACAGTGGACTCAAACATGCCAGTGATCATGAAGATGGTGCAGGACCCGGCAAGGTTTCATTTTAGTCTCCATAAGGTTACTGTGAGTTGGAGTGGGCAACTAACAACAACAATGTTATTCCTCATTTCCCAATGGTGAAACAGAGGCACAGAGAGGTTTAGTAGCTCACTCAGAGCCACACAGCTGGATTGGAGTCAGCAGCGTGGCAGCTCAGAGCTCAAGGCCTTGGCCGCCAGGCTGTGCTGTGGCTGTGGGGCAGCCCTCACCACCTTCTGTACCATCACAGCCCCTCCTGCCCCTCCCCCTGCTTTGCTGTTCCTGGGTACTTTGATCATCTGTGTCCCTTTAAACATACTGGGAATTTAGGTGCTAGTTTCTCTGTTCCCCCAGAGTAAGCCCCACAGGGGTAGGAGTTTGTCTTCTTCCCTCTGTATCCAGCCTCAAGGCACAGGACTTCCTGGCACCCCAGGTCCTGAAGTAGGGTGGGGTGAGGGGGCAGGGTTGTGATGGCAGGGGTTGGGGCCACGTGGGGGCTGCCAGTGACATCCCCAGCTCCTCCCCGCCTGGCTGTTGGTCTCCTCGCTGGGTGCAGTGCCGGCATCTGAGCTGCAGTTTTAGGGCTTGCAGGGGACTCTTGAGGGGGGCACAGGGCAGTCCTGGACATGGCCCCGCTCTGTTCTATTTCTCCTAGGCCTGGGAGGGGTGACATTAGGCCCCAGGCAGTGCCCAGGGAGGCAGGTGGACACTTCTCTTGGCAGCTTCTCTGGTCTCTGATATCCATCCCACCCCAGGGCCCCCACCTTGCCCCACCTGCCCCCACCAGGCCCTCTGGTGCTCCCGCTCACCACTAGGTGGTGCCAAGTGCCCTGAGACAGTGGGGGAGCCACCTCAGAAGGGCTGGGGGTGGAGGTGGGGGGTCGATCCCGACACCCTCCTGATTCTGGTTCTGCCTGGGGCTCCCGCCCCCAATGACCTCTCCCTTGAATGTCCATGGCAGCCCCCAAGTGCTCAGTTCTCCGCTGAAGTGTTTCCATACCTTCCCTTACCTTACCTCACAAGCCTCACAAAGTCCCCATGAGGTAAACACCACACCACTACTGTTCCCATTTTACAGATGAGGAAACTGAGGCACAGAGAGGTTAAAGCAATGTATCAAAAGTCACACAGCTAATGAGAAGCAGATTCGGGGCGAGAACTTGGGCCTGCCTGACTCCGTTCGTCACCACTTTGTCCCAAAAGCTTTCCCATAAGGGTCAGAGGCTTCCTGAGTGAACCATGGGGCCCCAGAGCTGGCCAGAGGCTCAGAGGGAAGCCTCCCTGAGAGGGGACTGAATAGGAGGTGTGCAGTGGGGGAAGCTAGGGCCTGAATGCATGACAGAGGAGAGGATGGAAGAGTCCCTGCTCCCATCTGATCCCACAGCAGCTGCTGGACCCAGGGCCCAGGAAATAGAGGAAGAGTACAGGGAGAGGGTCAGGACTGGAGGGGACTTCCGGGGTGAGGGAGGCAGAGCCGGATCCTCCAAGTGCCAGAGAAGAGCCAGGAGAAGCTTGGGGGTGCACAGGATGGAGAGGAGTCATCCCAGATGTTATAGGCATTGCTGGGCTCAGATGATTCTAGAATTGAGAGGCCCCTGTCTTCCAGTGCTCAGGCTGTGGGCCGGTCAAGCCCAGGCTGGCGGCCTGGCTCTGGAGGCGTGGTAGATCCCCAAAACATAGGAAGCTGGGCCTGCCTTGAGGTCTCTGGGGAGCAGAGCAGGGTAGGCCACATGGGCAGACATGCCCCAGGCACAGCCAAGTAGAAATGCTATCCACCCATCCTTCCATCCAACAAATAGGGCTTGTGTGTGTGCCAGGTACTGGGGATACAGCAGTAAACAAGACCAACAAGGACACTGCTTTCATGGGGCTTATGTACACCCTAGTTCAGGAGAGAACTGCAATAAACAAGGAAGCAGAAAACAGACAGAGAAGACAAAAAGTAATGGAGAGTCTAATTTAGACTGATCCATGAGGACTTCTTGGAGGAGGCAGTATTTGATGTAAAGGCCAGAAAAGACTTTCCAGGCAGAGGAAGCCCAGGTTCTAAGGCAGGAGTAAGCTTATGGGCTCAAGGAATGGAACAAAGGTCAGCTGTCTCCTGCAGTTGAGTGAGCAAGGGGCAGGGGTGGGAGAGAAAGAGATAGGGGGAAGAAGAAGATGAGATAGCAGTGGGCAGGGCCAGACGGAAGAGGGCCCTGTAAGGATATGGGTTGTCTCCTAGATGGGATGGGACACGCTTAGAGGTTAGCACAGAAGAGACAAGGATTTGGTTTGCATTTTTGAAGATTACAGTTGTCCATGTTGAATAATGGATTAGAGGGGTCAAGGGTCAGACAAGGAAACCACCCCAGGAGCCTAGTTTGGAGACTGTAAAGCACCTGGGTAGCTTGGTACAATGGAACAAGCACTGAACTAGGAGTCTGCTGCTCTGCCCTGGAGTCTAGTCCTGCCCATACCACTCACTGGATGTGTGACCTGGAGCCAGTAACTGTCCCTCTCTGAGCCTTAATGTATTTATCTGCAAAACAAGGAGAAGCACTCCACCCAGCCTCATTCCCTGGGATGCAGTGAGGGTTAGGGTTGGGGTAGGACAAAGGGCCAGAGCTTTATAAACCATAAGGTGGGAGGTCCCCAAGGCTGGGGCTACTTTTCCTGCTGGGGAGAACCGATAAGTGTGTGACATTGTGGCTTAAGCTCATCGCTGGGGACCAGCCCCATCCCTGCTCTGGGTTCCCCAGTCCTTTGGATCTGGGGTCCCAGTCTGACTCTCCGATCCTCAGGGGGCTGCCTGTACCCCTCCTGCACTTCTCTCCCTCCACTTTTTTTTTTTCCCATCTTCTTTTTAAAATAAAAATGCTGGCCGCTCGCGGCTTGCTGATGTTTATGCCTCAGGAATACATTATGTATTATTTTGTTTTAAGTACAGCTTTTGCATCCTGACAGTAACAATAAAATGTGACTATGGGATTGCTAATACAGACAGACTAATGTTTCCATCGCCCGCCTCTTTTTTTTGCGTCCTAAGCACTTTTGAAGAGGCTCCTTTTATATTCCTAATAAAATTATAGCAAAATACATCGATTTACTGGAAAAAGAGTTTAGGGTCGGGGTTGGGTTTTTTCTTCCCCTTCTGCTGGGTGGACTGCTTATTTTTTTTTCCCCAAAGGCTGATGAATATATGGAATCAAACCTTCTAAGTGCTTTTTGACCCTCGACCCCAGGTTGCAGCCACACACCATTGGAGGGGCTGCAGCAGCTCAAGGGCAGGGGTGTGATGTGCTTAGGATTTTGTCTGGGTGTTGAGAAGTGGGAGTGTACCTCTGTGTATGGAGGGGTGTCCATGGATTGAAGTGTGTGGACTGGGTGCTAAGGTATCTATGGGTACATTTGGGGGTTCAGGGATAGACTGTCTCTATACTGAACCTGTGTGTGTGTTGGGGTGTCCATATGTTGAGGTGTATGGGCCTGTGCTAAGGTGTCTGTGGGTCTATGTGTTTGGGGCATACCTGCCTGGGTGGATGTTTCTGTGTGGGAGGGCTGGGGAGTTGTGGGTGTTGAGGTGTGTGTGCCAGTATGTTAGGGTGTTGGTGGGTTCCCTGGGGGTTTTGTGGGTTTATAGGGGGACATGAATCTATTGGGAGTCCACTGGGGCCTCTGACATTCAGAATTGGGTTTGTGTTACAGTGCGAGGTAGGCTAATGGTTGTCAGCTTTAGTCAGTATTCGTTCTTCCCCTGATATCTGTCTCCAAAAAGTAATACATATCAGCGAGTCCCTTTCCACCTGAAAAATGGGCTCTCATCCTAGCTGACCACAGATCCTTTCTCATGTTGGAGGGGTATGTGTGAATGTGTGTGTGAGTGTATGTGAGTGTGTGTGTGAGTATATGTAAGTGTGTATATGTGTGTGAGCATGAGTATATGTGTGTGTGAGTATATGTGTGTGTATGAATGTGTGTGAGAGTACATGTGTGTCCACAGGGCTCTGTGAGGTCAGGGTGGATGTGGGGGGCTGGTCCACAGGTATGGAGGCCACTCCAGCCTGATCAGGCTGTGCCCGGCTCTGGGGCTGCCTTGGCCAACTACCAATTAACCAGCATCAGGTCTCAGGGAAGGGGGGTGGGGCGCCTCCACCTGCAGGTGACCTCCTGGGCATGGGGTGAGTAGGGACAGCAGACAGGGGAAGGGTCCGCGGCCATTCAAAGAAGAGGTTGTGGATAAAGAGAAGGACAAGACCCCTTCCTCCCACCCCCAGCTGGCCCGGGGAGAAGGAGGAGGGCACATCTGTCACTTTTGCCAACATCCCCGCCGGGACCCGGGCAGCGGCTCCTGGTGGGGCAATACGCAGTCCAGTGGCCGAGCAAGAGGAAGAGCCAAAACTTTCTGCCCTGGGTGTGCACCTGGTGCTGGACCCCAAACTCAGAGGGGCAAAGACTCTCTGTCTAGCTCCTTATGCCCTGGTTTTGTGGGGCCAGACCCCACTTGCTTTCACCCTGCCCCAGGATCAAGAGTCTGGGAAGCAGAGACCTCTAGACTCCCCTCACCCTCCTGATATCCGCTTCTAGGGAGTGGAAGCCCAGGATCCTTTGGGACCCCCTGCTGAAGGGGTGCTTCTTAGGCATGGAGATGGGGGGACCCTGCGGAGAACCCCAGATTCCCTGTACGCCAGCCAAGTCCAAGCTGAGTGCCTGCAGCCCCGCCTGCCACTTGCCAAGCCACCCTTCCTCCCCCACACACCCACCCTCCCTCTCTGGAGTGTACGTGGATTTGCACAATTCAGAAACAGGAAAAAAAAAAAAAAAGAATTGGGTTTTGTATACTAAGCACTTTCGAGGGCAATCTGGGCCCCCTAATCCAGAGGTTTATAACCTCCCCAGCTAATGCTCCCTGACACTGTGTTTTGATATCATTACTACATTATACTCACAATTTTTGAGTGAAAAAATACAGTACTTAGAAAGTCGAAATTCATAAATAAATTCATGTCAAACCGCACTTAATATTGATTTTGTTAGTGTTCAGATTCAATAATAAGGTACTGCGTGCATGAATATTTAAATATAATCATCATTTCTGCATCTCCTAATGGCCTCTGCTCCTCTACACTCAATTTAAACACAATTTAAAAACTATAATGTATTGAAAAATACTAGGATTTAGCAATAAATCATCATCGGGAGATTCCAGGCCTCTTATAGGGTGGCTCAATATGGGTTTCTCCGGGGACTGCACAATTAGATTCATGTTTTTAAACTTCTCAATTATCCATATACCATAATTTTATGTGAAAGTTTGTTTGGCTCCCCCGGCCCGCCGCTGCCCCCCCACCGGCCTCTCTGTAGGAAGCAGTAGAATATCGCTTAAGTGTTCTCTTAGCCAGAGTGGAGTGGGGTCAAGGGTGGCCGTCCTTAAACCGAATTAGAGGCCAGGCCTGCCAGAGGCAGCCGGCGCTGAGTCACTTAATCACATTATTTGGGAAAAATATAGGGGGGAAAGAGATAAAATGACTTAAAATGAACTTGCCAAGGAGGAAGTGGAGTTTTTTAGATTTATTTAAAAAGCAATCCTTGGCCTGATGAAATAGACTCAGGGCTGAGGCAGGATGTGGTAAGAGCCGGCGGAAGGGCTGGCGGGCGGGGGCCAGGCACTGGGAGCACCAGGGGCTTCCAGCCTGGTCCCTCAGCCCCAGAGCTTGGTGAGGAGCCCCTGGGGGTGCAGAGGGTCCCAGGGTGGGGATACAGGGGTACCCTTGGGACCTGGGGCAGTGCCGGCAGCCCCTCGTCTGGGAGCCTGGTGGCAGACTGGAGCGGTCTGGAGGGAGGACAGGGAGAGGCAGGGCCCTCGGGCATCTGGGGCCTTGGATGGTGCCCTGATGGCGGCAGGCAGCAGCTGGCGCTGACAGATGGCATGGAAGGGGCACAGTGACATTGATTGATGGCAGGGCGGGTGGGGGCTGGGGGCTGGAAGGGATGGGGCTACTGGCTCAGTGTACCCAACCATATACCCAGTCTTTACGGAGCTGTAGAATAGGTCATATCATTGGCCCCACTTAACAAACACCTACTGTGTGCCTGGGACTTTCCATACAGCTCAGAGGAGCCTCCCAACCATGTGTGATGGAAGGTGAGGTCATGCCCATTTTATAGAAAAGAAAGCTAAAGCTCAGAATGGGCCCCCAGTTGGCACACATCTGGGGAGTCAGCTCACGCCATAGCCAATGCTCCTTTTGCCTGGCACCATGCCAGTTTGAGCGTGGGTAAGAGGTTGACCCTGAGCCTTGTCCTCTGCTTACTTCAGAGTTGTGGTTTAGCTGTTCTCATCCCAGGTAGATGGGACCGACATCTGCATGTATAGCAAAGAGGTAAGACCTCGCACATCTGGGACCACACATGGATTCTGAAACCTGTCTGGTCCCTGGACAACGGGACCCGGGGGAGGGGCTGTCAAGTGCTTGTGAAAACACAAGTGTTAAATGACAACGAGGGACGCCCAGGGTCAGTGAGGCCGCTGGTGCCACCCTGGAGCAAAAGGGACAGGTGGCCAGCTGACGTGGACATCTGGGATTCCGGGAGACTTTTCTCGTTGGACAAAAATGCAGGACAGGAGCCCTAACTTGGGAGGGGAGGCAGCCAGGGGGCCTTGGCTGCTTTCCAATCCAGAAAGGAAGGGCTGGCAGGGAGACATGCCCATGGAGGTTGATGTCATGTCAATCCACCTCCCAGCCTCAGTTCCACATCTGTGAAATGGGGAGAAAGAGTACTTACCTTGGTGGGTTGTCATGGAGATGAAGTATCACATGGAAAGTGTCTGTTCAGCATGGTGCCTGGCATACAAGCAGCTGTTATGGTAATGGCAGATTTGGGGCCAGGCTCAGGGACCCAGCTAATGCCTTTTCTACAGGTCTGTGTTGGTCCCAATCTCCCTGGGTGGGTGTGGGGCTGTGGGACGAGGTACCATGGAGCCTGGTCTCTGAGTGAGTGAAAGTCAGGCTCCTGCCCCCATCAGTTGTGCCAGCAGGAGGCCCCTTCCCAGACTCAGGGCACTGGAGGCAGGGAGGTCAGACAAGGAGAAATCACGGGGCTGAGTGTGTGGCCTTGTGGCTGAGCCTCTCCAGTAGCCCACAGCTTCCATGGTCTCCTGCTGAGGCCACAAACTCATTCATTCACTCATTCATTCCGCAAACATGTACCACATGCCAGGCCATGTTCTAGGCACTTGGTGACATCAGTGAATAAAACAGCCCTAACAGCTGAGGGCAGAGCCTCTGCCTCTTGCTTTGAGCTCTTGGCCTCGGTTTCCTCATCTGTAGCAGGGGGATCAGCATTACTTGCTACACACGTTGTTGTTGTTTAGATGCCATCAAGTCAGTTCCGACTATGCAAAACAGAACGAAACACTGCCTCGTCCTGCGCTGTCTTCACAATCATTGGTATGCTTGAGCCCATTATTGCAGCCATTGTGTCAGTCTGTCTCGTTGAGGGTCTTCCTCTTTTTCGATGACCTTCTGCTTTATCAAGTATGATGTCCTTCTCCAGGAACTGGTCCCTCCTGATAACATGTCCAAAGTATTTGAGATGAAATCTCAACATCCTCGCTTCTAAGGAGCATTCTGGCTGTCCTTCTTCCAAGACAGATTTCTTCGTTCTTCTGGCAGTTCATGGTATATTCAATATTCTTTGCCAACACCATAATTCAAAGGCATCAATTCTTCTTAGGTGTTCTTTATTCATTGTCCAGGTTTCACATGCATATCAGGTGAATGAAAATACCAAGTCTTGATCAGGCACACCTTAGTCCTCAAAGTGACATCTATGTTTTTTAACCCTTTAAAGAGGTCTTTTGCAGCAGATTTGCCCAATGCAATACAGCGTTTGATTTCTTGACTGCTGCTTCAATGGACATTGATTGTGGGTCCAAGTAAAATGAAATCCTTGACAACTTCAACATTTGCTCTGTTTATCATGACGTTGCTTATTGGTCCAATAGTGAGGATTTTGTTTTCTTTATGTTGAGGTGTAATCCATACTGAAGACTGTAGTCTTTGATCTTCATCAGCAAGTGCTTCAAGTCCTCTCCATTTTCAGCAAACAAGGTTGTGTCATCTGCGTATCTCAGGTTGTTAATGAGTTTTCCTCCAATCCTGATGCCCTGTTCTTCTTCGTATAGTCCAGTTTCTTGGATTATTTGCTCAGCATACAGATATAAGCATGGTGAAAGGACACAACCCTGACACACACCTTTCCTGATTTTAAACCACACAGTATTCCCTTGTTCTGTTTGAACTACTGCCTCTTGGTCTGTGTGCAGATTCCATATGAGCACAATTATGTGTTCTGGAATTCCCATTCTTCGCAATGTTATCTATAATTTGTTATGATCCACACAGTCAAACATCTTTGCATAATCAATAAAACACAGGTGAACGTCTTTCTGGTACTTCCTGCTTTCAGCCAAGATCCATCTGACATGTCCTCTTGTGAATCTAGCTTGAATCCTACTCCACCTATTTCTGGCTAAATTGTGTGAAATCATGGAGGTGAAAGAACTCTGGATAGAACCTGCCCCCAGGTGAGCTGTTGTTCTTTTTCTAGTGAATGGACCTGATAAGACATAGTGGATGGAATTTTTTTTTCTGTCTGCTGCTCTGCCAGTCTGTGGCTCCCAGGTGGTAGGGGCAGGAGCAGGGGAGACATTTTGGAAACCAGGAGCCACTGTGGGCTCTTCAGCCAGAGTGGGTCACCCAGGAGGCCAAGCCAGGCCCGTCTGTTCGGAAAGGCCTGGGGGATGCTGACCCTTTGAGAGACCGAGGGATGGGGACCTGTGGGAGAGGGGCCCCAGCTGAGAGCTCCAGCTAATTCCTGTACCCCAGTTACCTGCTCCTGCTGACTGATTCTAGGCCCGGTTAGAGGGGATGGGAAGGAACACACTCCCTTGGCCCCTGCAACAGAGCTGGGTTCTAGTAGGAGGTGCTGCCCAGAGCCTCAGACCTGTGGGCCTCCCCACTTCTGGACAGGGCAGGAGTTGCTAGGGAGGTGAAGGCAGAGCGTGGGCAGAGCATGGGCAGGAGCAGCTCTTGATCCCTGGAGCACTCCCTCATCCCTGCAGCTACTGGGGTAAGGGTGGGGGCTATGGGCTATGAGGGATTCTTCTTTCTCCCCGGTAGCCTTCCAGACCTTTCCCCTCAGAAACGCCCCTGCACCTGTGGACCTCTGGCAAAAAAAAAAAAAACCAGTTGTCTTTAAGTTGATTCCAACTCATAGCAACCCTATAGGACAGAGTAGAACTGCTTCATAGGATTTCCGAGGCTTTTTCAGGGTTTCTGTAAATCTTTACAGAAGCAGATTGCCACATCTTTCTCCTACGGAGTGGCTGGTGGATTAGAACTGCTGACTTCTTGGTTAGAAGCCAAGCACTTAACCACTGCACCACCAGGACTTCTTGCCCACCCCTGGACCACCGTCCAATTCATCTCCAGCCAACACTCTTTCATCAACCTTCCCTCTTCCCGCAAACCTCAGTTTTTCTCATCTGTCAAGTGGAGCCGCTCCAACAGATTGCTTCCCTCAGACGTGTTGGGAGAACCTCATGAGGCAGGGAATGTGAGGGGCTTTGTGCATGGGAAAGGGCTGCAGGGATTTTTCCAGTGTGGGACTTCTGAGAGACCCCGGTAGGGGTCAAGTTCTAAGGCCCATGAGAATCCTCTAAGGCTGCCAGCCATGCCCTGGTCCTCAGGCTGGGGAAGGGGCGGGTGCCTCCCACAGCCCTGTCACTGTGTATCCAGGGCCTATTTTTTTCTGGAAAACAAGCGACATTCATCACGAGTGACAGCTGGCCCTAATGCAATCCCGGCTGGAGCCATGAATTACAAATGCACCGCAGTGAGGAGGCCTCCATTAGGGCCCCCGGGAGGTCACACACCCTGGGCCCCAGGCGCTGGTCAGCGGTGGGGACACCTAGCAGTCACCCTCGGGGTCCTCGGGACGTGGGGTGGGGTAGGTGCAAGGATAAAGGAAGTCTCGAGAGTGGGTGGAAGCAGGGGCTGGTTCCTGGTGACTCAGAACCTGCTTTTGTCCCTCTCTGAGATTCACTGGGAACAAATTAAAAAAACACTCGGGCAATTAACCGGAGCAAGTTGGGTGAGTGGGGCTGGACGGGAGGAGCCCAGGGCCCTGGGCTCTGACACCTCATCTGTCTGGCAACCAGGAGGGCCCCACCTGGGTACTCGTGTGACCAGGCCATGCCAGGGTCCCTGAGGGGCCCGGCCTGCTGCCACCCTGGGGGGCCAGGCCTCTGACCTCACCCCAGATGGGCCCTGCCCTCCCTGCCCCGCCTGTCTGGCCTCCTTCCAGCTGCCCCACGCGTGTGCCCGCCTCCGGCCCACCCTTCTCCTTCCACTCACATGGGCTCCACCCCAGTCCAGGGCTGGCACCACTTCCACACGCGTGTGCCCAGTTGGCACTTCCTGCTGCTGCTCCCTCCTCACACGCGTGTGCCCGGGCCTCATGTGTGTGCCCAGCTCGCCGCCAGCCCAGCACTGAGTCAGGGCACGCAGGCCTGCCTCTGGCACCCAGTGTAGACGGGTGAGCTTGTTTTTCCCTGTGTGTTTTGGATTCAGGAAAAAAAAAAAAATCCCCAAACGAGCTAGGCCTGGGGCGCTTTTCCCTTCTTTTTTCTGCCCAGGTGTCTAAAGAGAACCTCATTGTCTACTTCAAATTCATTTGCACTTAACTCATCTAGAAGTTATGCAAGCACTGTTTGATGTCCAATAGCCTCCAGTGCCCACCGCCCCCCCCACTCTTGTAATGAGCCCTTTAACCCTTGGAGACCCGGAGCTGCCTCTACTCTCCTCTGGGGCTGAGGGAGTGGGGCGGGGTGGGGGTGGGGGCTCTGTCCAATGTGTTCCCTCTTCCTGGCCACAGACTCACCTGGGGCTCCTTCAGGACCCCCTCTCCAATGGCCCCAGCCCCTGCAGGGGCTTAGAGCCTCCCCCACTAATTAATGGGTGCCTGAGAGGATTGACCCAATCAGGCACCCAAATTAATCTCAATTATAGCAATTTGGTAACTGCAGCCCTAGCCAGCCCGACTGAGTGGGGATTTCATCACCTGAGAATGGGGAGCCAGAGCCGGGAGAGCTCATCCTCTGTGTTATCAGCGGGGGTGGAGTGGGGGTGCTGAGTGGGGTTCAGGGGCCCCAGGCAGCCCAGCCTGTATCAGCACCATCAAATTAGTTCACACCAGGTAATATTCACATTGGCAGCCAGGCCGGCCTCGATCCCCCCTCCCACTCCCCAGGTGCTGAGAAGATTGGAGGAGGCTCTTGGTGGATCTGGGGCTGCTTATTCCCACCTCAGCCCCAAAATTCCATCAACTTGTATCCTGGGAGCCAAGTGGGGCTCAGAGGTCTATGGCTCTGGAACACTGAGCTGGGCAAAGGTCCAGGTTCTAGAACCCAGGGTCCAGCCTGGGTACCCACCCCCCTGCTCCCAAGCCTGGCTGCAGAGATGCTGGAAGGCAGACGTGGGCTGATGACTCCGGCATGCTGGCAGCTGCCTGCAGTTTCCAAAGCCTTCTGCCATCCAGCAGCACTGGTTTTATCCCTGCAACACCCCCACAGGGCAGGACAGCGATTATTAACTCCATTTTTACAGAGGGGAAGTAGAGGCCAGGGAGGAGACGCAGCTTGCTTAGCCAGCCAGAGCAGGAGCCAGGGCTATGGCCCAGGCTGCAGGACTCCTAGTCCAGTGCTCTTCCCGAAAGAAGACATTCCCAAAGATGTGTCCTCTTTCCTCCTCCCTTCACCATCTCCCCATCTCCCCACCCCACCCCAAGCACACTCAGCCTCCTCCTCTCTGTGCACCCTAGTTTCCCCAGCCTGTTGCCATTTACTCATTCTTTAAAACAGGTGGGTTTCTCTGAACCTCAGTTGCCTCATCTGTAAAACCAGGATGATAATAATAATCCCCACTGCTCTGCCCACTCACAGGGATGTCTTCAGGATTAAATAAACTCTTGTCTGTGAAAGCATTTTTTTACACTATAAAGCCTCTTCCAAATGTAAGGCATTAATGATTGTCTTTATTAGTAGTAATGGGAGTGGAGGGGATGGTAGACCTGACAGCCCCTCATCTGTTCCCCAACCACGGGGCATTTCCATTTGGAAAAAGAGGATAGTGGCTCCTCCGGCTCTGGAGGAGAAATGACTCTCTTGTGGTGGGAACCCTGGTGGCAGAGCCCATCTGGTAGAGGAGGTCTTTGGGGCTCTTCCTCCTCACCCACAGCTGAGACTCCCCGCATCCCGGAAATCCAGCTCCCGGAGGACTGAGAGGTCTCCTTGGTGACCTCCCTGGTCTGGCAGGTCCCCCAACCAGCTGGCACCAAGCCTAGGGCGTGGGAGGGTTTGCTGAAGACATGAATGAATGAATATTATCCAGCCTCCCACTCAGAAGACACTTAACACTGCTTAAGCCAGTTACGCTCACCCTCCTCCCCATCTCCCTCCACCTAGCCTCCAGGGGGCCTGCTTGAGTCTACCACCATGCCTGCCACACCCTTGGAGGCCCGGGATAACCCCCACCCACTCCACCCACTCAGTGGAGAAAGAGCCTAGAGCTGGTTGGGGTCCGTTGGGAGTGCTGTGGTAGACACCCAGCCATTGCTCCAGAACCCCGGTAATCACCCCCACCTGCAAGGGAGCGGGTGCCCCATGAGTCCTCCTGCCTGCCCCCCACTTCCCGCAAACACAGTGGCAGGATGATTGATTTTGCGGGAAGAGCGGCCCCGAGGGTGGGGGTGGGGAGCTGGGGCGCCAGGGGATCCTCGCTCCATTTGCTTGTGGCTGCGAGTCAAAGCCAGGTCCCTCTGGGGAGGGCGTGAGGTGTTCCCCGGCTGCTCAGCCTGGCTGAGAGGGGACAGGGAGGGCCCTGTGAGGCTTCCCACAGCGAGTCCAGGGCCCTTGGGGGCCCAGTGGAATTGGGGGAGCTCTGACTCCTCGGGCTACTGTTCAACTCCAGCCCCTCAGAGGATGGACCACAGGGATGGTGAGCGTGTTGGCGGGAGTCTCCTCGGCCCTCCCTTGCTTGGTCTGAATTTTGCAGGGCCGCCTCAGGCTGGGGGTGGAGAAACGGGCCACTGTGGTTCTGCCCAGAGGTGAGCAGACCCCACCCTGATTGGCATTCCCGCCTCGTGGCCCAGGCTGAGAGCCCACAGAGCTTGCTGGGGACCTACAGAGGAAGGAGGGCACCCTGGAGCCGCTTGAGAACCATGGGTACGTGTGCCCAAAGACACACACACACACAGGGGTTTGCACTTACAGGCACAGGGTGTTCACACTTGCAGGCACAGGGTATTCACACTCATGCTCACATAGTCAGATGTGCTTTTTACCCACAGGTCCCCTCACCTCCACGCACTTGTATTCATGGATACACTCACACACACACACACACACACACACACACACACTTCCAGGAGTTTGTACTCACATTTACCAGGAGTTTACACTGTCATGTTCACATAGTCAGACGTGCTTTTTACCCACAGATACTCTTACCTCCATGCACTTGCATTCATGGACACACGTACACACACACATACACACACTTTAAGGATTTGCACTCACAGGCAGGGGATGTTCACACTTCATGTTTACATAGTCAGACGTGCTTTTTACCCACAGATACTCTCACCTCCATGCACTTGGATTCATGAACACACGTACACACACACACAGATGCCAGGATTCACACTCGCAGAAACACAGGGTCCGGTCCTGGAGGCATCACACCCACAAAAATGAGCTCCCTCACAGGTGCACCGAAAGGCACCTTCAGATATATAAGTGTGCTCCAAGAAGACACCCTGCAGGAATAATCACACCTCCCCGGTGACAGTCCAGGGTGTGTGTGCTCACAGCAACAACGTCTTCAATGATTAGAAACAGGATTTGTCCCCTGTTCCTATTGGAGAGATGGGCAAACCGAAACCCAGGGAAGGGAAATGATTCAGACGCCTGGTGAGTCAGCAGGCAGCACGTCCCGGGAGGTCACCTGGACTCGGGATGCTCTAGAAAAACAGACTGGTGCCCCCACTTTTCACATTTGTCCTGATGTCTTGAGGCTGGGCACAAATATGTGTGGGGAGAAGCAGCTCTTTCTAGCAGTGCCCGAGAAGGGGGTGACTCTGTCTCGATTGGGAATCATGGAGGACTTTTTAGAGGAGGGACTGGGCAGGAAGTCTTCAATAAGTAGGGGAAGAAGAAGAGCAGAAATTCGGAGGTGGGTGTCTTGACTTGGATAATGGGAGGGAGGCAGCCTCTGGGAGCAGAGAGCGACAGAAGGGAGTCCTGGGGGTGGGTTTCCTGTTTGCAGAGGCTCTACTGGCTGTTATGCAAGACCTGGAGCCCTGGTGGTGCAGTGGTTAAGAGCTTGGCTGCTAACCAAAAAGGTTGACAGTTCGAATCCACCAGCTGCTCTTTGGAAACTCTATGGGGCAGTTCTACTATCTCCTATATGGTCGCTATGAGTCGGAATAGACTCCATGGCAATGGGTTTGGTTTATGCAATATCTGGGGAAGCCGCCAAAGCCACCCTTGCCTCTAGGGACCTTGCATGTCAGCTGGATGGATAGATCACCCGTTTCATTCCGCAGAAAGGTATCCAAATACAATCACAAAATCGGGGGGGCCACCAGTAACCCAACCCAATCTGGTGACTCAGTCAATGCTACTGAGGTCAAGGGAATGAGGTCACTTGAGTCAGGCCAGTCGAGGGGGCTTCTGGGGCAGGGTGGTCTTGAGGACAGGCTGGTTTGGGCCAGTGCAAAGGATGGGCACCTCAGATGGGCAGAAGCTTGGAGAGGGGACCCAGAGAGGCAGACCCAGACCCAGGCTCCAGATCTTATCTAGGACAGCCTAGAGAGATCAGAGAAGCCATCAGAGTCCTAGCACAGGAAAGGGTAGCACCCAAGCATCCCCAGCACCTCTCAATACCCTAATATCTACTGATCTTCAGGGATTCACCTCTGCAGCAAGGGTGTCCTTCTTCATCCAAGTGTGGGAAAGCCCACTTACTGGAGAGGCATCATGTGCCTACAGTAAGGGCTCTGAGAAGTCCTGCAGAGGTGAGACTGGTTTTGCTCTCTTTATCCTATCATTGATCACATGGAATCCTTGTTTCAACCATCACCTATTAACAGGTTGTGAAAGTAGCATTTGGAAAACTCTGACCTAAATCCTTAAAGAAAACCCTTTTCCTGATTACTAAAGCAATGCAGTTCCCACGTTCATTGCAAGAAATTTGGAAAGAATAAGAATAGAGAAGAATGTTCGAATCTTTCAATATCTCATCATCTCAGGGTAACCACTGTTAGCATTTTGGTATGTTTCTTTCCAGTTTTTTTTTTTTCTTTTTCTGTGGATGTGTGGAGTATGTGTGTTGGGAGGGTGATGGTGGGGGGTGTGCATAAAATTTGCAGATCTAAACTGGGATCGTATAGTTTTGCATCCTGCTTTTTTCCTACATTTCAACGAACTATTTAATACACACAAGACAGCATATGTACAGTTTAAATAAGATTAATAAAATAGCCACATAACCACTGCTCAATTTAAGAAATATATGCTTACTTTTTTTACTTAGCATTGTACTCTGTATATTTTCCCGTGCCATTAAATACGCTTTGAAAACTTAAATTTTAATTGCTGCTAATATTCCTTCAAAGAATGTACCACACTTTATTTAACAAATTCCATCTTTTTAGAAATTGAGATTGTTTCCAAATTTTTCCCATTAAAACTACACTGTGGTAAACTGTATTATACGTAAATCTTTGCTTGTAATCAGAGTAGTCTCTGATTATTTCTTTGTTATAAGTGGATAGAAGTAGAATCATAGGATGAAAATTTTAAAATACTGTAGTAATAGCCAACATATGCCACGCATTTCTTTTCCAGGCAACTTCTTTTTTTGTGCTAACTTCTTTTTTAAAAAAAAAATTATTGTGGTAAATATATGTGTAACAAAATATTTGCCATTTCAACATTCTTCACACGTACAATTCAGTGCCATGTTTATCATGTTGTTCAGTGATCACCATTATCCATTTTCAAATTTTTCCATTACCTGTCTAATTTCTTTATCTGCATTAGCTCATTGATAGTTACAATTCCATGTGGTAGGTACTATTCTTATTCCCATTGTACAGGTGAGGAAAGTGAGGTCAGGGAAGCTAAGTAAATCGCCCCCAAATCACATAATAGTAAGTGACAAAGCTGCTCTTTGAACACCAGCCGTCCGGTTCCAGGATCCAAGTTCTTAGCAATTATGCCATGCTCCATTCATTCATTCACTCAACAATATTTTCTGAGCACCTACTATATGCCAGGTATGGTTACAGGTGCTAGGGATATAGCAGTGAACCAAACAGATAAAAATGCCTGCCCTACATTCTATTGGGTAAACAATAACACAACAGGTGAAATCTTTAGATTGTTAGGAGATGGTAACTCTTCTGGCAGAAAAACAATACAAGAGGGAAGAGGAACACAGAGGTGGGCATGCAATTAAAAATCATGAGATTAGGGAAGGCATCACTGAGAAGAGGACATTAAGGCAAAGTCTTGAAGGAGGTGAGGGAGGGAGCCATGCTGACATTTGAGCGGAGAACACCTCAGGCAGAGAGAGCTGCAAGTGCAAAGGCCCTGAGGCAGGGGCAGGCTGATAGCCCAAGGAGCAGCAAGGAGGCTAGTGGGGCTGGAGTAGAGTAAGAGGTGGAGAACAGGAGGAGGTGAAGTCAGAGAGCTGGGGGGGAGGGGTGCAGATCGCTAGGTCCTGGTGGACTTTAGCTTTTCTCTAGGGGAGGTAGATGCCATGGAGGTTTTCAGCAGAACAGTGATGTGATCCAACTTATATCTCACGGGATTCCTGTGGCCACTGGGTGGAGAATAACTGTAGAAAGCAAAGGTGGAAGTGAGAGGCCACTGTGACGATTGATAGTGGAGGAGATGGTGGCTCAGACCAGGCTGGTAGTATAGGGGTGGGAAGAAGTGGTTTCCTTCTGGATGTATTTTGAAGATAGAGTTGACAGGGTTTGCAAACTGCTTGGCTGTAGGATATTAAGGAAAGAGAAGAATCGAGGGTGCCTCCAGTCTGGGGACTGAGTACCTGGAGAGCGGGCGATGCCATTGGCACACCCTGGTGGTGCAGTGGTTAAGAGCTACAGCTGCTAGCCAAGAGGTCAGCAGTTCGAATCCACCAGCTGCTCTTTGGAAACTATGGGGCAGTTCTACTCTGTCCTGTAGGGACTCGACAGCAATGGTTTGGTTTTAGTTTTTTTTTTTTTTGGTTGGAGGAGGTGGGTTTGGATGCATTAACTTTGGGGTTGTGATATCATCATTGTCCTGATATCCTATTCCCTTCTGCTGGGCATAGGAGGGGATGGTACATCTTGCCCCCTTGAAGGTAGATGTGTTCACGGGCTGTGCTCTGGCCAGAGGGTTGTGGGTGGGAGTGATATGTATAATTTCTAGGCTGGATCATTTAATTGCCTCCAGCTCTGCTCATCCCCGAGATTGCTGTGTCAGGATCCTCCCCCAGCCTGGGTCCCTGAGTGACTCATGGAAGACAGCCCCCTGCCCACTTGCCTTGGACATGTGTCATCAGAAAGAAACAAGCCTCTGTTGTTCTAAGAAACTGAGATTTTTGTGTTGCTTGTTACCACAGCATAACTTATCCTAACCTGACTAATCGTTGTTATTGTTGTTGCGTGCTGTCGAGTTGATTCAGGCTCATAGTGACCCCATGTGACTGAGTAGAACTGCCCCATAGAATTTTCTTTTTTTTTTTTTTTAGAGTTTCAAATGTACTTTGTTTCTTCAATAATGTCATATTTTAATGGGTACACAGTGCTTTTACTTGCCATCAATTATAAGTTGGTTTTGAAACAATTCAATATTAGACCACCAGCTGGTTTGCTTACTAATCTCTCCATTCCTTTAGGGTGACTCTGCCAACAGGGGACAGATTCCATTTTGTTCCAATTTATGTTGCTGTATATGTCCATACAGCAACGCAGAAAGTAGCTCCACTAGTTAATACAGCATTAACATATTTGTCATGGAAATCAGATGCAAGTTTCTGGTGGCTCTGCCTGGCCATTGTTTGCTGAATGCTTCGAACTTGAAGACGACTTAGTGCGTTTTTGGCCACGGGAAACATCGTTTAGAAGTAAACAGAATTGGGGCAACTGCAGCTGCTGGCTTGGTGCAATCGCGTCCAGTACCCTTGCAAAGATGCCCCTTAGAATTTTCTTGACTGTAATCTTTACCAGAGCAGATCACCAGGTCTTTCTACCACAGAGATGTTGGGTGGGTTTGAACCACCAACCTTTCGGTTAGCAGCTGAGCACTTAACGGTTGTGCCACCAGGGCTCCTATCCCAACTAATACAGATGCCTATTAGCAGAAGTGTCATGTAAGGTTGAATAGGTTGTACCCTGTATAAGAGCAGCATATCCAAGGGCGTTTTGTTCCTACCATAGTCTTGTCTACCTTCCATGCGTGCATTCTGGCATGTACTCACCAGCACACACGTATGCAGGATTGTGTCCTATTGCCATCATGCTCAGGGCATCCCCTGAGCTTGCTTCTCTTGCTCCCCAGTCTCTCTTGAAGGCCTGATTTCCACCCCACCCAACTCTAAAGCTGCCACAGCCACCTCATGGGGAGGTGGGGTTCAGAGTGTGACTGTTGCATTAGCACTTGGATACAAGAGGGTGAGAGTGTGGATATGAGTGTGTGTCAGACCAGGAACGCTCCTCCCGGGCAGATCTGGGCCAAGCTAAGGGAGTGAGTGAGCTTTGCTGCTCCCTAACAGGACCCATATGCTCTGGCCACGGATTTAACAAAAAGTTTGATTTATGGAACTGCCATTCAGATGAACTTAAGCTGGATGCTACTGATTAAGCCCAGAGCCAGTACTCCCCGGTTCCTGCTCCTGCCCCCTCATTCCCCTCTCTCCTCTCCCTCTTGTTTACACAAGGGCCAGGCCTGGGGTGGGCAGGTGCATTCTACTTTCTCCTTCCAGCCTGCCTACAACTGGACAGGCTACAGAATAATATGTAGCAGAGTGCCTGAGATGATAGGCCTGGCAATCTGCTTCTGAAAAGTCATAGCCTTGAAAGCCCTATGGAGCAGTTCCACTCTGCGCACACAGGGTTGCCATGAGTCAGAATTGACTCAATTGGCAACTAACAACAACAACCAAGTTTTTTTCTTTTCTTTTTTTTAAGTGTTTTACTTAAGGAAGGTGCCTTTTGCTAACCTGCAAGAGGGTTGTATGCACTAAAGGCAGCCCTGACCACGAATTAGCCAAGTGAAGATGTCCAGCTGACAGATGTACAGACAAGCCTGGGGCTTTGGGGAGAGGTGTGAGGTAGAGACATGAATGTGGGAATTGTTAGCATATACAGGGGGTGGTTAAAGAGTCACCACACTGCTGGGATCACAGAGGGAGTGAGGAGAGATGGAGAAGACAGTCAGAAGACCAAGCCAGGAGTCTCTGGTGTTTAGAGGTCAGGACAAGGAGCAGCCAGGGAGATGGGGGAAGAAGCAGCTGAGTAACGAAAGAGTTCCAAGGAGAAGGACTTGACCATCGAGGTTCAGTGCACTAATGGGCCCAGAAAACCAAGGGCTGAGAACTGACCATTGGGCTTAGCTACATGGAATCATTGGTGCCCTGGACTAGAAAGTTTCATGGAGTGAGTTCAAGACAGGTCGGGAGAAGAGAGTGGGAGCAGAGGAACTGGGGATAAAGCAATAAACATAAAAGCTAGAGAGACGGCAACATCTGCAGAGTCCACGGGGACCTCTTGACCCCCCTCTTCTTATGCTTGGGAGGCCAGGAGGGTGTTGGGCAGAATCAGCACAGACCCCACTTTCAAGGAATCTTACTAGGCAAGGGGGAAGAGAATAGGGTGACAGCTGGAGGAGAAGTGGGGTCAAGGGAGAAATAAGGCACATAGAGAAATAAGGCTGAGAAAGAACCAGAAGAGGGGGAAAAGTTACTGCTGCCTGCAGTAGGGGCAGGGTGAGAGGTACTGGGGCTTCAGTGCTAACTAGCAAGAGGGAAGGGGTCCCATGTACGGGGTGGGGGGTGTTGGCCTTAGATGGGAGGAGCCCTGTTGCCAAATCGCCTACCAGAAAGTTCCCTGTTCTAGGCCCCCACTAGCAGCAGTATCATGTGAGACTGGCCTGTCTCCTGCCATCCCAGCACCCAATTTTAGCATCTCATGCCTTGGCACCCCAACCCTTGTTATGAGGTTCCTAGTCCTATTCCCAGCTTAGGGCACTGCTCTCTGGAGCAGGAATTATGATACATAACAGCCTTTCCCAACCAGACCTTAATGAAGCTGCAGATGGAGAAACAGAGGCCCAGAGAGGTTAAGCAACTTGCCCAAGGTCACACAGCTGTTAAGTGGCATGACTAGAATTCCATGCTAATGCTGCCCAACACCCTCTTGGCCTCCCAAGCATTAGAAGAGGGGGGTCAAGAGGTTCCCGTGGGCTCTGCAGATGTTGCCACCTTTCTAGCTTTTGTGTTTATTGCTTTATCACAGGTGTGCTGGGTGCCCCAGGTACTGCTCAGTGCCAGGATCCCCAAGGGATGTGAGGCAGGGGGCAGCCCCCAGCGGGGGACATCAGTTTGTGATCCCAACGACTAGGCAGTGGGTCAAATGCTTTCCTGGGAGCTGCTCAGGGGTGGGTTAAGGACTTGCAGGGGTCTGGGGTCAGGGAAGGCTCCCACGCAATCTCCTAAATTGAAAGCCAAACCAGACAGCAGTGTTAAATAGCAGGTGCAAAGGCCTAGGAGCGGACAGATCAGCAACCGAAGGGACACCAGGTGGCGGGGCGGGCACGTGGGGCGATGGGGCGTCGGGGGGCCTAGAGCTTCTCCATTCGTTGCTCGCGGGTCCCCAGCTCGCCCCGCAGCCTCGCCTGCCCGCCCGTTCACCGCAGGCCGCCTCTGTGGAGCCAACGTTCCCCACCCATGCGGTGGTCGCCCGGCAGGCCGGGGCGTCTAATGGGCGGCCCGGCCGCGTTCCGGGGAGTGGTCCCGGCTGCGCTAATGTGCGGTCGCCCCGCCCGCCGGCAGCTGGTGCCCCCTTGGCGACCCCGGGCGCCGATCGATACGCATCAGGCGGCGGGCGGCCGGGAGCCCCCGCC
>NW_004444069.1:7424435-7451706 GCF_000243295.1 Trichechus manatus latirostris | reverse complement strand
CCCGCCCTTCTCCTGGGTTGGTATCCCCCGCCCGTCTGTCTCTCTGGGTCTCTTTGTCTCTTCTTCTCTGTCTCTCTCCATCCATGTCTCTTGGGAGGATCTGCCAGCAGCCCCAGGCATGAGACTGCGGCCTTTGTCCCTTTCTCTTGGGCAGTGGCGGTTGGAGCCTCCCGCCCCAGGCTCCTCTTTCCCGCCTCTCTAACCACCCTGGAGCCAGGAGCCCGTGAGAGCTAGCTGGCTCCTTTAGGCACAAGGACAAGTCAGGGTCACTAGTTGTGTGACCCAGGGCAGGTACCAGGTCGGGGGAGTGAGGGGCCCAGGTGCAAAACTTTAGGAGATGCCAAAAAAAACCTCAGTAGTCAAGATAAATAATACTTTAATACAATATTTTTAAAAATCAAAATTCACAGAAAAAAAGAAATCCCTGGTGAACAAAATATCGAAAATTTAAATAAAGACAGGAGCAGGGCCCTGCAGAACCGTATGTGGTAACGTATGTAAAGTGCTTGCCTTACAATAGTGCACAGGGCAAGTATTATTAGATTTAAACAATTATTATTAGGAATCACTCTATTGTTGAAGGAACTGCATAATATAGAGAGTGAATTCTAATCCTCCATTTTTGTATCCAGTGCCCACCTCATGGGAGGGGTGGGCGATGAGAAGACCCTCTGGGGTGGGCTTCAAAGAAAGACTTAAGACACTCTGCTCTGACTCTGGCCAAGTTTCTTCACCTCTCCGGGCCTCAGTCTTCCTATCTGTAAATCTCTCCTTGCCAGCCTCTCGGTCATATAAAGGAGAATGACCTACTTTGAAAACTACAACATGCCATAGAAATGCTGTGGTCGTTATGAACACTTTGAGGTTCTCCGCCCTGGGCTCAGTTCAGTGGGGAAATACAAAAAAAATGATTACTGGGTATTGCCTAGGAAGGGGCGTGAGGAACCTTCGTGGGTGACGGGATTGTTTGGCATCTTGATCTGGTAGTGGCCACATGGGTGTGTACATGGTGAAAACCATCAAGCTGTACACTCAAGAGTGTATGCATTTTATGGAATGTAATTTGCATATCCATAAAAAAATTAACAAAAATGTTCATCATACAGTCCCTGCCCTTGAGGAGTTTACAGTCCAGCAGGAAAAACTTCCCAATAGTCCGAGCTGTTCGAGGTCATCTGAGCAGTGGTGAGCTCCTCATCCCTGGAGGTATGGAAGCAGAGTGGTGGACATTGTAAAAGAGATTGATTGATACCAGGGCCTTGGATGCTGGGCTCCCTCCTGGGCTATGATTAACCAGTGAGAAAGCATCAAATGCAAGCATTTAATGGTTTTTAGTATATGCACAGAATTGTGCAACCATCACCACAATCAATTTTAGAACATTTTCATCACACCCAAAAGAAACTCCATACCCATTAACAGTCCCTCCTTATTGTCCTCTAATTTCCCCAGCCCTGGGCAACCACTAATCTACTTTCTGTCTCTGTGGATTTGCCTGCTCTGGACATTTCATATAAATGGAATCATACAATATGAGGCCTTTTGTGTCTGGCTTCTTTCACTTAGCATAATATTTTCAAAGTTCATCTGTGTTGTGGTGTGTATCAGTACTTTTTTCCTTTTTATTGCTGAGTAATATTCTCTTTTATGGATATACCATATTTGATTTATTCATTCATCAGTTGATGGAAACATTTGGGTAGCCATAATAGCCACTTTTTGGCTATTATAAATAATGCTGTTATGAGTATTAGTGTACAAGTTTTTGTGTGGACATATGTTCTTATTTCTCTTGGGCATTAAATCTAGGAGTGGATTGCTAGGCCATATGGTAACTCCAAATTTAACATTTTGAGAAACTGCCAGACTACTTCCAAAGTGGCTGCAGTGTATGAGTGTTCCAATTTCTCCACAGCCTTGCCAACACTTGCTATTATCTGCCTTTTTTTATTATAGCCATCTGTCTTAGTTATCTAGTGCTGCTATAACAGAAATACAAGTGATGGCTTTGAGAAAAATAAATTAATTTTCTCACAGTTTAGGAGGCTGTTGTTCTCGTTAGGTGCCGTCGAGTCAGTTCTGACTCATAGCAACCCTGTGTACAACAGAACAAAACACTGCTTGGTCCTGTGCTATCCTCACAATCGTTGCTATGTTTGAATTCATTGTTGCAACCACTATGTCAATCCATCTCATTGAGGGTCTTCCTCTTTTTTGCTGACCCTCTACTTTATCAAGCGTGACGTCCTTCTCCAGGGACTGGTCCCTCATGACAACATGTCCAAAGTACGTGAGGTGAAGTCTCGCCATCTTCACTTTGAAAGAGCATTCTGGCTGTACTTCTTCCAAGACAGATTTGTTCATTCTTCTGGCAGTCCATGGTATATTCAATATTCTTCACCAACACCATATTTCAAAGGTATCAATTCTTCTTTGGTCCACCTTATTCATTGTTCAGCTTTAGCATGCATAAGAGGCGATTGAAAATACTATGGCTTGGGTCAGGCGCACTTTAGTCCTCTAAGTGACATCTTTGCTTTTTAACACTTTAAAGGAGTCTTTTGCAGCAGATTTGCCCAATGCAGTAAGGCCAGAAGTCCGAATTCAGAGTTCTAGCTCTAGGGGAAGGCTTTCTCTCTCTGTCTGCTCTGTCAGAAGGTCCTTGTCTCTGAGCTTCTGCTCCTGGGCAATCATCGTGTGGCTTGGCATCTCTCTTCCCTCATCTCTGCTTCTAGCTTGCTTGTTTAATCTCTTTATATCTGAAGAGATTGACTCAGTATACATCCCACACTAATCCTGCCTCATTAACATAACAAACACAACCCATTCCCCAATGGGATTATAACCATAGGCATAGAGGTTAGGATTTACACCACATATTTTGGGGGGACATAATTCAATCCATAACACCATCCTAGTGGGTATGGAATAGTATCTTACTGTGGTTTTGATTTGCATTTTCTTAATGGCTAATGATGTTGACCATTTTTTCATGTGCTTATCGAGCCTTTGTATGTCTTCTTTGGAGAAATGTCTGTTCAAGTCCTTTGCCCATTTTTCAAATGTCTTAATTATCTTTTATATAAATAGCATCACACCCTATGTACTGTTCTGACTTGCTTCTTTGCACTTGATGGTATGCCATGGAGATCTTTCCATGATCTTTATAGACCTGTCTCATTATTTTTAAATAGCTATGCACAGTTTCATAGTATGCTGTAGGATAAGTATTTATTCGATTTCTGATTAATGGACATTATGTTTTTCCAAAAATGTTTGTTATTACAAAACAACAAAGCAAAACCCATCCTTACATGCATGTTTGTGCACCTGAGTATTTCTGAAAAAGAAAGCCCTAGAAGTAGAATTGCTGGGTTAAAAAATTTTGTTTAGAAAGATATTGACAAATTGTCTACCAAAAATTTAACTCACATACACTCTCGACAGCATTGTATGAGAGTGCCCACATACTTGCGTCTTCACAAACACTAGATATTATCAGTCTTCTTAATTTTTTCGTATTTGTCAGGTGAAAATTTTCATTCCCCTGATGACTAATGAGTTTGAACTTTTTTCCGCGGGCCATTTTCATTTCACCTTCTGTGAAATATCTGTTTACATCTTTTGTCCATTTTTTGATGAAATTTTTTAATATGTTCTGGATATGAACCATTTTTCTTGAAGCCGTTTGCCGCTCTTCCGTCACATAGAATGTTAAATTCTGATCTAGTAAAAAGAGTGTAGACACTCTTTTCTTTTTTGGCTCATGGGTTTTGTGACATGTTTTCCCTGCTCCAAGGTAGTGAAAATATTTTTTTCTAATGTTTCTATATTAAAAAAAAAAAAAATAGAGAGGTATACTATATTTTGGATGGGATGATGATATTGAAATAAAATAAATTCTTCTTAAATTAATTAATAAATCAAATGCAATATCAATGAAATCCCAACATAGATTTTTATTAAATATAATTTAAAACACTTGTAGAGTTCATATGAAGAAGAAAATTCATAACAATATCGAAAAAATTTTCAAAGGTGAATAGCCCCAACGGTTGGAAAAACAAACTATAAAAAATGAACAAAAAACCAGTTGCCATTGAGTTGATTCCGACTCATGGCAACCCCATGTGTTGCAGAGCATAACAGCACTCCATAGGGTTTTCATGGCTACAACTTTTCAGGAGCAAATCACCAGGACTTTCTTTCGCAGTACCTCTGAGTGGGTTCGGACTGCCAACCTTCTGGTTAGCAGCCAATCATTTAACTATTTGCACCAACCAGAGACACCTAAAACAAACTATAGAGTCATAGTAATTGAAACAGTGTGGTATTGGAATGAGATTAGATAAACTGACCAATAGAAAGGAATAGATAGGTTTATGTGAGAAATTAGTTTATGATAAAGGTGACATTTCAAATAAGCGGAATTCATAAATGGTCTTGGTACAAATGGCTATCCATTTGGGGGGAAATGAATTCATTTATTCATCAACTATTTATGAATACCTAACATATACCAGGCACTGTGCATGTGGCATGAGGGTGGAGCAGTGAACACAACAACCCAAAGAAGGACAGTATTTCCTGGACTCACAGAGCTGACTTCTGGTGAGGCAGGCACCCGAACAACGAAATTTACTTAAATAAATTATACAGTATGTTAGAAAGTTACAAGAGCTCTGGAAGGAAATAAAGCAGTAGGAGTAGGAGATAGGGAGAGAGATGACAACTTTAAATAGAAAGGTTCAGGAAAGACTTCAATGAAAAGGTGATACTTGAGCAAAGACTGGAAGGAGATGAAGGAATTGGCCTTGTGGCTATCCATGGGAAGGGTGATCCAGGTGGAGGGAACAGATGGTGCAAAGGCCCTGAGGTGGGCTGCTGTTTTTGGAGCTCTCATTGTGGGCAGCGTGGCTGGAGAAAGATGAGCAACAGGGAGAGTGATAGGAGATGAGATCAGAGCTGGGGACCAGGGGACAAATGTGAAGTCCTATAAACCAGGGTACAGATTTAAACTTTCATCCTGAGTGGGATGGGAAGTATTGGAGGGTTTCGAGCAGAGGTGTGACAGGAGATGATCTAGGCTTTTACTGGACCAACTCTCCATCTAGTTTGAGAATAGATTGTAGGAGCAAGAGTGGAAGTGTGAAGACCAGGGAGGATGCTCTTGCGGTTGCCCAGGCCAGAGGTGCTGGCTTGGACCAAGGCAACAGCAGTGGAGGTAGAAGGAAGTAGTGAGGTTCTGGATGCATTTTGAAGACAGAGCAGAGTGGATTTGCTGATGGATTGGACGTGGGGGGTGAAGGGTGAGGGAAAGAGAGGAGTCAAGGGCAACTCCACAGGTTTTGACCTGAGCTCTGGGAGGCTGGTGCTGCTGTTAACGGAGATGGGAAGGCTGTGTGTGCAGCAGGTTTTAGGGGAAGATGGCGAGCTCAGCTTTGGACTTTTTGAGTTCTGATGCCTATAGACATCTGAAAGGAGATGCTGAGTAGGAGCTGAGAAGAGATCTAGGCTGGAGGTATGTACTGGGATCTGTCAGTATAGAGACCTGTGCATCCAATAGGCAGCCACAAGCTGTACGTGGCTGGGAAGCAGATGAAATGCAGCTATCCCCTAGCTGAGATGGACTGTCAGTGTAATATTCACACCATATTCCAAAGACTCAGGACCAAAAAAAAAAAAGGAAAATAGCTCATTTATGGTTTTTTATATTGATCACAAGTGGAAATGATAATATATATTTTGGACATATTGGGTTAAATAAAGCATAGCATTGATATTAATCTCACCTGATTTTTTTCTACTTTTAAAAAATGTGGGTACCAAAAAATTAACAATTACATGCGAGGCTTGCATTATATTTCTACTGGACAGTGCCGGTCTAACTGGTTGCTATTGGTCAATTCCGACTTATGGCAACTCCGTGTGTGTCAGAGTAAAACTGTGCTCCATAAGGTTTTCAATGGCTGAGTTTTAGGGAGTAGATCACCAGGCCTTTCTTCTGAGGTGCTTCTGGCTGGATTTGAACCTCCAACTTTTTGGTTAGCAGTAGAGCATGTTAACCCATTTGCACCACCCTGAGACTCCACGCTGTGAGTGCTGGTCTACGTGGTAGTGAAAGCTATGAGTGGAATGAGGTCTCCCTGGGAGTCAGTGTGGAGAGAAGAGGCCCAAGGATCAGGGATCCCTGGGCCCACCAAGATGAAGAGGGTGAGGAGGAGTCGAAAGGAGAGAAAGAAGGAGCAACTAGGGAGGTGGGAGGTAAAGGAGGAGACAGGGGTCCTGGAAACCAAGGCAAGAACAGGTTTCAGGGAGGAGGGTGGGGCCATCTGTGGCCAATGCTGCTGATGGATTGAGTGAGGGCTGACAATTGCCATTGAATTTAGCAAATGGATTCACCAGTTTGTTAATTCTTACAGTATCCCTGAGTTCCTACCTTGTGCTGCATGCTGGAGGTACAACAATGAACAAGAAGAGGGAGGCTGTCCTCCCGGGGCTCACAGTGTAGTCAGGCGGGTAGGGGCAGGGGTGAGGGCCAGTCCCTAAGTAATGAATGAACTGTCATTCACCTGAAAGCAAAGGTGAAGAAGGAGGGTGCAGGAGCCAGGAAAGGAGCCAGGAAGTAAAATTTGGAGACTGTGCCCTGAGGGCTCAGGAGAAATGTTGTTGTTAGTTGCTATGAGTCACTCCCCCTTACCCCCCACTCCCCTCATGGAGACCCCACGCACAATGGAACCAAATACTGCCAGGTCCTACAGCATTCCCACGATTGGTTGCGGATCGCACTGTTGTGATCCATAGAGTTTTCAGTGGCTGATTTTTGGAAGTAGATTGCCAGGCCTTTCTTCCTAGTCTTTGTCTGGAAGCTCTGCTAAAACCTGTTCAACATCATAGCGATACACAAGCCTCCACTGACAGATAGGTGGTAGCTGCACTTAAGGTGCATTGGCCGGCAATCGAACCCAGTCTCCCACATGGAAAGAGAGAATTCTACCATTGGACCACTAACGCCTAACTCAGGAGAAATACCTAACCACACTTCGAAAATCCCCACCCTTGGGTCCTGAGCCCCCGTCCCCAGCATAGACCCTGGGCAAGGGTGTGCCAAGCAAGGGAGGAGCCAAAGTAACATGCTAGGGACTTCACAGCAACAGAGAACCCTCAAAACACTCCTACAAGGTGGCCAGAATTCAAACCCAGGGCTGTCTAGCCCCAAAGTCTGTGTTCTTAAGCACTCTGGTCACAGCCCTGATGTCCACGGGGACATGGGCAGTTACAACAGCAGGCTCTTCTCTCTGACAGCTGGAAGCTCTTGGACTGCAGAATCCTCAGGCCTGGGTTTGCCTCCGAGCTCCAGTGCTTACTCAGCTTGTTACTGTAGATGAGTCCCTTCAGCCTCACTTTGCTCATCTGTAAAATGGAACTGATAAAATGGAGTGACAGCACATTAGTGAACACACCACCACTACTGCAGGCAGAGCAAGGCTGGGAGGCTCAAGCCAGACCATGTAACTGCAGGTGCTTTGGAAACTCACCCTCCGGAGAAGGTGGGCAGAGCAAGGTGGGCAAGGTAGGAGGAGGGCACTGAAGCTGTTCAGACTTCAAGTCCCTCCCTGGACTATGTCCTCGAGAGCTCTGAGCCCCACTTCTGGTGCCCCGAAGGTGAGGAACCTCCTCTGACCCCCACTGTCCCCTCCTACCTCTGACTGTCCCCTCCACACTGGATAAACAGCACCTCTGCCCGCCTGCCTCCTCAATCCCTCATGCTTCACCAGAATTAAATTCATCATTCATTTTTTATGGTTTATACATAGCGTAATTTATGTTTTCAAATATATTGAGGTCACACTTTAGCAGAAAAAAAGTATTTCACATTGAAATTGAAGGCATGTGTGTTCCATTAAATGAGGATGTTTGGGATAATTTTAAAAGGCTAAAAGTAGTAGAAAGGAACATTAAAATAAAATTTGAGAAATGTAATTACCCCTAATCGCACCATAAAATAATCAATACGGCTTTCCATTATTTCTGACTTTCCTGGTTATAGCTTTTTTTGTTAAGCTCTTGAATATTGATGAGGTGAAAGGGGCGCATCTTCTGGCGGAGGTCTGATGGAGGTGGAATTAAGGTGGTGTCCGCTCAGATTATCCCGTGGAGAGTGTGAGCGCTGCTCTTTCTTGGATACAGTTCACACGGGGCAGCACCAGGCTCCCTGATCTCCTGTTTGGTGGGTCACCCAGCTCTTCTGTCCCAGGGCTAGGTGGGGAGGCCGTGGGTGGAGGCCAGGTTCATTTGTTTAGGCTACATTTTTGAGCACTCAATGTGCCAAACTCTGTGCAAAGCGCTGTAGATGCATCAGCTCATTTAACTCTTACAGCAACACTCTGTAGGGGATGTCAGCAAGAGCTCCATTTTACAGATGGGTACACTGAAGCTTAGTGTGATAAAGGGACCGTTACCAAGGAGCAGAATTGGAATTTGTGCCTAAGTCTATGCTCTTGCCACTATGTATGACACCTCCCCCCAAGAAGTCCAGTCCCTGGCTTGAGGTGAGCTGAGGGATAGAGTAGCAGGATGTGGGGGTGCTGGCCAAGACCTGGAGTAGGATGACTGGGTGCCAACCTTGAGGAGAGTTGTCACTGGCCACAGTGGTATGGGTTTAGCTGGAAAACCTCTGGTTCCCTTTGGGGAGACTTGAGAACTGCTCCCCATCCCCTGCGTTTTATACAGCAGGTTCACGTCTCTGAGCCCTAGTGTCTCCATCTGTAAAATGGGGATCACAATAAAATGTTTCTCCCTGTGTGGTTTAAAGGAGCTCATGCTGAACATAGTGCCAAAACCAAAAACCAAACCCGTTGACATCGAGTCGATTCCAACTCATAATAACCCTATAAGACAGAGTAGAACTGCCCCATAGAGTTTCCAAGGAGCAGCTGGTGGATTTGAACTGTCGACCTTTTGGCTGGCAGCCACGTGCCAGGCGTTTGGAAATTGCCCATAATCGGTGGCTACAAAGGCATTGGTGATAGTGACACTAATGAAGATGCCCATTCCCTTCCCTGGCCTCAGTTTCCCCATCTCTAAAATGCTCCTGGGGGAGCACTTGAATGGGACAAGGCCTTGTTTTCTTTGACTTGCTCTGTTCTATAATCTGTGCACTGAGGTTCTGCCACGTGGGGAAGAAACTTCTCCTGTCTTTGGGATTGCCCAGTGTGAGAAGGGTCCTCAGTTTATCTCATCCTGCCCCACCCTCTGAGCAGGGTCACATGTCTGAGGGGTACTCCCCAGTCCCTCTTCCTCCTACCTCAAGGGACTTGTGCTCTTTCAAGCTGTAGACAGTGTTCCTGAGGCTCAGGACTGGCCCTGGAGAAGGGCCCTATGGGAGCCCACCTGCCTAATGTGAACACAGAGGTAGTCCTTCAGATCCCTGAGCTGGGAGGTTTAGAGTCTGGTCACTCTCATGCCCAGAATCTGGATGCCCTTTTGCCTAGAACCTGAACAACCTCACACTCAGCATACATGAGAACACTTGTGTCTGCTATCTGGATATTTTCTGTCAGAATCTGGACATCTTCCCATCCAGAATACAGATAACGATGTGCTCAAAATCTGGGCACCCTCATAGCAGCACTATTCACAACAGCCAAAAGGTGGAAATAACCCAAATAACCATTATCAACTGATGAATGGATAAACAAAGTGGAATACTGTTCAGTCATAAAAAGGAAGGAAGTACTGATACATGGTACAGCATGGATGAACCTTGAAAACATTATGCTAAGTGAAAGAAGCCAGACACAAAATGACACATATTGTGATTCCATTTATGTGAAATATTCAGAATGGGCAAATCCATAGAGACAAAAAGCAGATTAGTGGTTGCCAGGGGACAGGGGAGGGGAGAAATGGGAAGTGACTGCTTAATGGATACAGGGTTTCCATTTGGGGTGATGAAAAGTTCTGGAACTAGATAGTGGTGATGTTTGCACAACTTTCTGAATGTACTTAATGCCACTAAATTGTCCACTTTAAAATGGCTAAAAATGGTAAATTTTATGCTATGTGTGTTTTACCACAATAAAAAATATTCTGGACACCCTGGGGCTCGGGCCCATGCGCCAAGTGTGCTCATGCTCTGTGCAGGGTTCTTGGGACCAGCTGCTCAGCCCCAGCCCATTAGAAGCCAGGACAATAGGGAGCTGATGAGCCGCCTCACTCCTTGTGTCATTACCATTAATAATAAACAATAGAGTGTATTTTTAAAACTTTCCCTAATGGAGACTCCCAAGCAGCAACAAAAAAACGCTCAGGTTACCCGCTGGTCCCCTAAAGATACTGACACAAAAGCAGAGTGGAGAATGGCGAGCTGGGGTGAAGGGCTTGCCTGCCCTCGCTGCCAGTTCCACTCACCAGCTTTTCCAGGGCAGGAAGGGACAAGGGGGTGGGGAAAGGTCTTTCGCATCCTCAGAGTCCTTGCTAAGGTCCTGGCCCTTGGACTCGGCGGGCACACCACAGATATTGCCCCCAGACAGCTACAGGTCCAGACCAACTAATCCCATGGGTTAGTTTTCTGCCCTTCTTTTCAGAGGCTATGTTTGAGGATGGAGGGAGAGGACCCCAAGCCTGTAGCTTTCTGAGCAGATGGGCAGTGCTGACCTCAGTGCACATTCTGATGTCTTAGACCAGCTTGCAAAGACTCTCAGTCCACTCTGACATATCTCCGTTGGGAGCCTGAGGGCCTGAGAAGCAGAAGCAAGCTCAAGGTCTCCCAGCCTAGAAGCTGCAGAGCAGGCTCTAGAATACCTCACAGCTGATTCACTGGTTTTCTTCCATTGCACGCTGCTGCTCAACAAAAGCAAAGCAGAGTGGTCACCAACCCAGATCCTGGAGTCAGAGAGATTTCCCTAGGGAACCCCAGGCACGTCACTAACCGCCCAAGACCTCGGTTTCCCTATCTGTAGAAAGGGGCAATGATAGTACCTACCTCATCAGATGGGGAGGCTTTTGGAGATCTTGTGTGTGATGTCTCAGTGCTATGCTAGTGCAAGGTGACCAATATTTCAGTGACAAGGCCGAGTGTCAGCCCTGTGTGGCCTCATCCTCTCCCAGCTTCCCCGATCCACCTGGCTGAACTGGCCCAGGACCCATCAGAGCCCTCTGCCCCACTCAGTCAAAAGTTGCCTGGCTTCTCATGCAATGAGGTCTATCCTGATGTCAGCCACATTATTGAGCACTTGAGCATTTTGTCAAATAATCCTCCCAGCAGCACTGGGTGGGAGATACTCCTGTCCCCATTTTATAGATGAGGAGACTGAGGTCCAGAGAGGCAGAGAACTTGCCTACCCAGCTAGATGTGGGATTTAAGAGCAGTACCTTCTGATTCAAGAGCCGTTGCTTTTAAACACTGTGCAATGACTGGATGGGGTGGGGGCCGCCATGGTATAGAGCAGGGTCCACGCATTCCCTGCCATTTGAGCGCATGTGTGTACATTGTTCTGCAGGAAGGGGACACAGCTCATCAGACTCTCGAAGGGATCGGGGCAGACCTCTGTTTAAAGCCCGTCTCCTCCAGTTACTGACCCTGTGGCCTTGAGCAAGTCCCTTCCTCTCATGTGCCTTGATTTCCCCAATTGTCAAATGAGGTGCTAGACTGGAAAATCTCTAAGGTCCTTCCAAGCACTGACATTCACTTATTCTCAGATCATCTTTGGATTCTCTCCTCCCTCCTCATGCTAGTCTTGGCCTCCCTGACACAGCCTTGCAAATAGCTACAGGCCCAGGCCAACAACCATGTCAGGGCCAGGAGGAGAGCTCCCCTCTGCCCCTCACCAATAAGGGTGTGTCAGGGAGAAGGCCCAAGCTGGGCCTCCTCTACCTCCTCCACCCAACATGCTGTCTCAGTTTTCCTCTTTGATCAAGAAGGGCCCCACCCCAGTCCTGTCCACAGGCCTCCTGATTCTGCCCAGGCTCAGTGGCCCCTGAACCAGCTACAGCTCATCCATCCGGTGTGATTTAATTGGTTTCAATTGACAATCATAACAAGAAGTCTCTTTTAGGAAACTTCGGAAATGGAAGGGAGGCCATTAAGAAATTTACATTTGTGAATATGATGTTTAATTAGCAATACCAATAAATTAATAAGAGAATCTTGCTGCGGTTCTGGGTTCATAAAACACCAGCCTCGGGTCGGCAGAAGGAGAATGCAGAATGCGGCAGCCTGAGCCTGCCTGAGGCGAGAGGATGGGGCCGGGGCCAGGGCCATGCCCTGAGCTACCTGTGTCTAGCCGTGCCCTGCCCCCTACAGCCCAGCCCTTGTCGGGGCGCTGGGCGCAATGAAGCCAGCATGGACCTTGGAACCAGGAGGGACTGAGTTCATATCCAGGCTCAGCCACTTATCCCTTGGGCAAGTCACTCAGCTTCTGAGCCTCTATGTTTTTATCTGTCAAACGGGGATGATAATAATAATACCCATCTCATGGGGTGTTGTGAAGATTAAATGAATTAATATGGGTAAAAGCACATGGAACAGAAAGAACCTGGCACAAAATAAGTGTTAGTTATTACTGCTGCTACTACTACTATTATTATTAATGGGATAACAAATGCGAAGCACCTGGCGTGGTGTAAGGACCTGATAAATGCTCTGTGTTATCAGCTTTTCATTTTTCTTTCATGAGCCTAATTGGGCTCCTGGGTACCTGGGACAGTCACCCTGATGGCACTTACCACCTGGGACGGCCCTCACCTGGAGGATCATCTGCTTCTCCCTTGGAATGATTGGTGCCATGAGGGTGCAGGCCACATCTTGCTTATTGCCACATTCCCAGCGCAGCCCCCAGCCCCCGGCCCCCAGGAGGCACTCAAAACACATTTGTAAGCAAACACGGGATACTCCTCTCTGATGGGTGTCTCCCCAGCTTGCAGACCATCGATGGCTCCCGATTGCTTTCAGGATTAAGCCCAGGCCTCTCCTCAGCACTGCCCCCAAGGCCTACTGTGATCTAACCTGCTCATCTTTGCCTCCAGAGTCCAAGGCAGCACCTCCTGCTGCGATGCCCGGCTTCTTGCCCCCCAGCCCGAAGCTCCCCCCGCCACCACCACCCCCACCCCAGCCTGGAGGCCTCTGCACAGGCAGGGCTCATCGGGGAGTGCTCTTGTCTGCATGATAAACGTCTGCTTCTTCTCCAAGGCCCAGTCTTACCAAGCCCTTACCAAGGTTCCCCACCCCACCAGGAATTAATGTCAGCACCTGGGGCTGGGAACCAGGAAGCCTTCATCCATCAGACTCTTCCTTCCTCCTCCTGCCCCTCCACCATGCCATCTCCACCACTCTGCCCAGCACTTGCACCAGACTTGCCGGTCCCTTCAAAGAAGACCCCATGCCTGCCCTCTGGAGGCTCAGAACCCTCGCCTTCTAAAGACCTGCTCTCTGCCTCCTCTCAAGGAAAGTCCGCCCACCCCTGCCATTTTTCCAGTCTCCCATGCCCCCGCCTCACCTGGTTCATTTCACGCCTCCATTAGCAGGTTTCCCGTTTGTGTTGTCTTGATTTGGCAGCCAGCTGTCTCTCCTGCTATGTCTTCGCTGCTTAAGACTGGGCCTTTCATCTCTTGCCATGCTCTGCCTGTGTGAATGGATAAACGAATGAATTAGGGAGTGGGTTTACATATTACCTCCTCCAAGAAGTCTTCCCTGACTACTCTAGCTCTATTTGTAATCCTCTGTGTTTATTGTCTGTCTCCCCCACCAGATGGCCAGCTCGTCGAAGGCAGGCTTGTCATTTTGTTTGCTGCTGCTTCCTGGCCCCTGTACTGGAGTTTGTAACACGTCAGGTGCTGAGTATTGGCTGGATAAGTGAATGAATGAATGAATGAGAGAATGAATATCTGAATGAGGGACTGACTGAATGAATCAGTGGCTGACTGGCTGGATGAATGAATAAATGAATGAATGAAAGAATGAATGAGTGTGAGCATGAATGAGAGATGGAAAGAGTGTTTCCCGGGCTGGGGACAGAGTCCAGCTTCTCTCGAGCCCCATCCCCTGCCAAGGTCTTGTTTCCCTAACTGTTTATTAAGTTGTCTAAAGTGCATAGAAAACACGACAATAATTAAAGCAGACACAACAACAGGTAATTAATTGCATTTCCAAAATCTGATCCATGCATATGAATGAACGGGAGGTCACAGTTTCAGTTGAGGAGGGAGCCCCCACTTTCCCACAAGGTCTCTGGGGGACTGAGGATGATGATGATGGCAGGCTCTCCTCTTCCTGACCCCATCTGCTTGGCTGAGCTTCCCAAGCCCCTGATGGGGCAGGGGTGGCTAAGGAGGGGTGATAGAGGGAAGCCCATGGTGGGAGGGATGGGTGGGAGCGATGCCCCCAGGAGTTCACAGTCAGGGAAGTCTCTGGTGACCACTCCCATGAGGTGGGGGGAAGGGCCACCAACCCAGCTGGAAGGGGGTGGGGAAAGGGTCTCTAACCCGACTGGCAACACTAGCGGATAAAGTGGGCCCACTGGCTGCAAGAAGAGGCCCTGGGGCACCTACTAGAAAATGCAGAAGCTCAAATTCTCACCTAGACTTTCTGAGTCAAGAGGTCTGATGGGACCCATCGTCCATATTTTAAACAAGCTCCCCAGGCATTCTGGAAGATTTGGGAGCTTCTCAAGACCTCACCTCCTAGGTCCAGAACTACCCTCTCCCAGTCCCTCATCTCAAGAGGGTCTCGCCTGGGCCGAGGAGCATCAGGGGCAGGAGAGAGTCTGGACTGGTGGGCAGCTGTCCTGGGGTGTGGGATGATGGGAGGAGGCAGGGATTCTCCTTAGTCCCAGCCCCAGCAGCTTGATATTAGTGACCATGGCCAGAACTAGGCTTCAGGGGATGGTGGGGGTGGGGTCCCTCTAGGCCCTGTCACAGAGAACTGAATCTCTGGCTCATGGTTCTGCTAGGAAAATGTCTCCTCCTCCAGGAAGCCTTCTTGGCCCTAGACTTAGCTGGGCCAACCCTGCCTCTGGGCTCCTAAAAAGGCAAGAGGATCCATATGTCTCTTAGCATTCCATCTATGGAGATATGGGAGCCTCCTCTTCCATTTGACAGGTGGGGGCTGTTCTGGCCCATCTCTGAATCCAGAGCCAGGGTGCCCCAGGGTGGGCACAACGATGACAAGTGCAACTGGGAGGATGAGGGGACCAGAGAGGGCACTGTGCCCCCATCATATCCTTTGGCCTCTCCCAGAGAGTACCTGCAGCTGTTGACAGTCTTCACCCCTCCAACTCCAGCACATCTCTTGCTATGGGAGGGAGCTTGGTCCCCTGTGACCCTCAGCCCAGTAGTGATCTTCATCTAGGAGTGACCCTCAACCAGGAATGTTCCTAAGCCCAGGAGTGGCCCTCAACCAGGAGAGCCCCTCAACTCATGACAGACAGGACTCGATGGATAAATACCCCAGCGTCCTCACCCCGTTGGGCCAGTCCCGAGTGTGCTTTACAGTCTCCGTGGGATCCCCAGGGGAACTGAGCCCCCATTGGCCATGGCAACAACTGCTCATTGACACACCCTCTCTGTCCCACTTCCCTGCTCCCTTACTGTGCTTCTTGGGGATCGCTCCCAAATAAACACACACTCAAATCCTTGGTCTGTTTTTAGGGGAAACCTAAATGAACACAGAGACCATATCCCAGGGAGGGATGAGGGCCCTGACTTACGAACGGAATTATCTTAGAGGACCTGGGTTGCCCTGCAAAGCCCTGCACCTCCCTCATCTCACCTGGCCCAGATAAGCCCCTGTGACACAGGCACTGTTTTTACTCCCAGTTTACAGATGAAGAAATGGAGGCCCAGAGAGGTCAGGCTCCTTGGCTGAGGTGACAGCCAATCAAAAGGCAGAAGGAGACTGATTCCAGGGTGAGGGTTGCACGCTGGTTGTCAGGTATCATCACCTCGAACTGTCAAAATTATTCAGGCAACTATCGGGGGACCACGTGTTTCCTATGTGTAGCCCACTTTATCCATTCGTGTTGGCAGTCTGGCCCCAGGGCAACTGAGTTTGCGACCCCTTTCTAGTGGCTCAGTCTAAGTGCTGCCCCGATGGCGAGGGCGCGTGGCCCAGCTCAGGGTTTGAGTCTAGCATCCTGGGGCTGGGTCCACGGAACAAGTGGAGCATCTGGGTGGGAGGACAGAGTTCCTCCTCCCTGTTCCAGGCCTCTTGGCTCACCCCAGCCTCAGGCTCTGGCGAGGACAGCCTGGGTTCAGATCTGAGCTGCGTTACCTTGGGCCTGTGACTGCCCTTCTCTGAGCCTCAGTTTCTGCATCTGTAACACGGGGCTCACAATCTTCATTTGCAGAGTGGTGCTGGGACTACAGATCCCAGCACGTGCCGACCTCTCAGCAGGGCCTTAATAAATGGCCTGGTGCTACTCCCCGGAGACCCGGGGTCCCCAGCCCCTGAGTGGGTCACCCCTCCCTTCTGGCTTATTAAAGCCAGGCAGTGGGTCCCGCGACAGCAGGAATGATGGGGAGGGGCCATTAGAATCTGTTTTCAATAAGGAGAGGCCTCGAGGCCAACCCAGCTCCCCAGGGGCCTGCGTGATTCGGAGCTAAAGCAGCTGTTTGAAAGCTGGGCCAAGACCTCTGCTCACCTCCTCATTACCTGCTTGTTGGGAGTTGGAGGCAGGCGTGGAGAACAGGTGGTCAGGGCAGTGGAACCCCAGAAATCATAGCCACCTGGGGGTCACTCCAGGCCTGCTAGGGGGCTAGCTCTTGATGGTTACCCCCCACCCATCCTTCTCTCACCTGGCATGCTTAAGTGTGGGGCACCCAGAAGAGCCATTCCCCCGGCAAAGGAGCCCCCAGGAAAACACCACCAGGACACTTTCTACAGGGACCAAGGTTGTTGTTAGTTGCTGTCAATTCTGACTGAGGGCGAACCCATGTGTACACGGAATAACTGCTCCACAGGGTTTTCAAGGCTGTGACTTTTTGGAAGCAGATCGCCAGGCTTGTCTTCCGAGGTGCCTCTGGGTGGATTTGAACTGTCAATCTTTCAGCTTATAGTTAAGCACTTAACCATTCACACCACCCAGGAACCCACACATATATATTGGGCTTTCCTATATTCTAACTTTTTTTAAAAAAAAGTATTTCAATGTTCAAATGTTCTACAGAAACTAAGAAACACTTGTGTACTTCTATGCACTAATTAAAAAGACAAGTCACTCTGCTCTCTGTGCTCTCCAGCCTTGCACACTTGTCCTCCCCTAAGGCTGCACTCCTGGTCTCCCCCCTCCCCCAGGCCTAGGGTGAGGCCCTGGGTGAGGGGAGTGTGCTTCCCCACCTCAGCCCCAGGCCGGGGCTCAGCAGGCAACTCTGGCCTGCTCTAGGCTCCGCGCGGTCTCCCCCATCTCCCCAAACTCATCCTGGTTCCTCAGTCTTAGGGTGGATGGGAGGCTGCTCCCCTGACATGAAGGGAGGGAGGGAGATCCGGGAGGGCAAAGGCTGGCCCGCCGGCCAGGTGGTGGTAGAGGACAAAAGCGGGAGTTCCATCCCTGGCTGGCCCTGAGCGGGACAGACCTGCCCTGTTGGCCCACGGTCCCGGCTGGGTCCAGGGCGCGGCAGGGCCGTGTCCCCGCGGAGCCGCCGGCCGCCGGTAGGGGGCGCCTTGGTTATGCATTATTCATCGCCGAGTCTGTCCGCCCGCCCGCACCACCGCCTCCCTCGCCTTCCCCGGCTCAGGCTGCGGGCTTCGCCGAGAGCGGGAGCGCGTAGCCTTCACAATATTGTGGCAGCTCGGCGAGTGACGGCTCCGGGGAGGCGGGGGTGCGCAGCCTTTGGCGGCGGGCGGCGGGCGGCGGGCGGCAGTGGGAGCTGAGGCTGGGAGGGGGCTCTAGGGGTGGGGGCAATGCTGGGTCGTATCGCCCCAAAGGGGCTCAGGCTGCGGGGCGGGGGGAGGGGAGCGGGTGTGGGGGTTGACTTAGCGCAAGGACAGCCTTTTAGCATCCATCCGTCCATCCATCCATCCATCCATGCACCCATCCTTCCTTCCATTCATCCATCAAGTCAACTCATACATCCGGAGCATCTACTATGTGCTAGGTGTAGGGGTATAATTGTGAACTAATAGACATTGTCCCTATCCTTGTAAAACTTTATCTCGGGTTGGGGGTGGGGATGCAGATAAAAAGCGTGTAAACAGAGAATTCCGGAAGGTGACGAGTGCTCTGCATCTAAACGAACTCGCGGGTGTGATAACACTGTTTGCTAGGGCTGTTCAGGTCTGGTGGTCAGGGAGGGCTTCTCTGAGAAGGTGACATTTGTGCAGAGACCAGAATGGCAGGGATTAACCTGACCTTGGCCTGCTCCTGAGCCTCTGGGGTCTCTCTTTCCGTGCCCCACCCCTGGCCTTCTGGGGGCTCTGTCAAGGTTATCCACACCCCACCCTAAGAAGGGAGGAGGAGTCTTGGAAGACCCTGTCAGGGCTGAGGGTTCAGGATGGGGCCCCCCTCAGCCTTCCTCTGGGCTCCCTGGCACTGGCCACATCCAACAGCCAGCCCAGGACCTCAGAGTCAAAGGAGCAGGCTCCAGGTGCCCCCACCCCACCCGGACAGGCCCTGGACTCGGGAAGCTGGGGTCGTGGAGCCTGGGTGTCCCAGCTCAGGGTCACCACCGGCATTGGGTTTCCTTTCACTTGTACAAAGACTCGTTGACGCCTGAGTACATCAATATCCTTAATGACAGTGAGAGGCGCTGGGACTCCAGACGCCTGCGCCCCCGCCCCTCTGCTCACTCTTCCCCGTTCTTTTCTCCGCTCTTCCTGTCTTCTCTCTCTGTCCCTCCTCGCCCTTGCCTGTCTCTCTCTGTGTCTCTCCTCTCTCCTCTTCTCTGTCTTGGTATCTTTCCTCTCCTCTTTCTTCTCTCTTTCCACTCTCTCTGTCTCAGTCTTTCTCCTCTCCTCTCCTCCCCTCTTCTCTCATCTCCTCTCTCTCCTCCCTCCCGGGTCCTACAGCTCTTCTGCATTCACAAACTTTCACCCTGCAGTTCAGGGCCCCAGCTGGGCCAGCCCTTCTGTCTGTCTGTCCATTTGCAGCTGGGCCCCAACTCTTCCCAGGAGACAGCAAACGCCCCAAGGCAGGGCCTCCCCGTGGGGCCCAGGGAGAGATGCTCAGCTCAAAATCCCGAAACCACCTCCCCACCACCACATGCCACACCGGGAAGTTCAAAGTGGCATGTTTGGGCATGGGGCACCACGGGCAGCGAGTGAGTTTTGGGGAGGATTTTCTGTTTTGTATTTTTTATGACCATATATAATTTCGCATTTCTCCCCTCAGCCTCTGCCTCCTTGGCTCCCAGATGTGTCCCACATTGAAGAATTATCTCTCCTCCCTAGAGTGAAATAAATGCAATCAATATGAGTATTGCTCTCAGGGCCTTGAAATATTACATTAATGTTCCATGTGGTGACATTTTAGCTGGAATTTTCAAATACATTATGATGGTTCAAATTAATATTTATCAGATCAGCTTTTATATTTTGCAAAAGAGAGAGAGAGGGAGAGAGAGAAAAGGAAAGACAGAGAGAACATTATTAAAATACAAAATGCAGATCAAGTCGAAAATCGATGGTCCATTTTCCCAGCACTTTCCAGGGGCTGTCTTTAGCTTTCTGGGTTTGTTTTTAAATTTATTGGTGTTTCAGGCAAATCTATTGGGCTCCCTCAGCCCCCTGGTCTGCCTCCGCTTCTTACTCCCTCTCCCAGGCCACGGGCCCCTTCCTTTTTCTGTCTTTCTCTCTTTATTATCCTGAAATGTAAATTACGACATTAGCCCGGTCCTTATTTTTTTTTAAACTCTCCGATGATTAAATCTGCTACACGACATCCTTGTCCTTTCTATAAATTAAATCATCTTGGCTTTGCACCTCCAGCTCAGGGCGGCTGCTGCTCGGGTGTCAAGACAACAGGCAGCTGGGGCTGAGGGCTGGGGTTCGTGTCCCTTCTGGAGGTGACACCAGGGGCCTTTGTGCGGGGCAGAGAGGACACCTTGCGGGCTCCCTGGTTCTCTGTAAATAAGCAAAATGGCGTGGAAGGAGGCGGTGGTGGTACTCGTGCACTCCACTTTGTTTCAGTTATTTCCAAACTGATTACTCTGTGAAGTGGAAAATCCAGGCAGATTGATGGTTTAATTCTCTTTCTCTTTTCTTTTGCGTTCCCCCCCCCACCCCACACCCTGTCTCCTGATTTTTAAATCCCCCCTGTTTTGCATCTTTTTTCCCTTCTCAGACTTGCACAAAAAAGGGGGGGGATGGACGTGTGGCATAGTTCTAGAAGAAAGGACAGCAGGTCTAGTGGGGGACCTTCCCAACCCACAGCCCTGCCTGGGAGCTCTGCAAGGGTTAACAATGCCCGCTTCAGCTGCTAACTTTTTCTCTTCGGTGATTATCTATTTCCTTTCTCCTCAAGTTCTGGGAGAGAGTTTGAACTCGAGGTCGGGTACACAAAGGTACACACACTCACACACACACGCACACTCACACACACACACTCACCCCCCCAGTCCCCAATTGCGAGCGCGCTCACGCAAGCACGCACACAAACACGGCAATTATCTACACTCCGAGAGGATCTACTTAAAGCGAGCTGCCCTCCTGGTTCCCCTCCGCTGCTGATCTGGCCAAAAGAACGACAGGAAACTTAAAAAAGAAAAGGAGGAGGGATCGATTATTCGACCTGTACTTGAACCCGACTGAAAGAGATAAAGCGGAATTTTCAATAGGTCCCCTGCCCTTTTCACCAGGAGGGAAAGAGGAGAAGAAAAACAAGAGATATTTATATGACAGCAGCTGCTGAAAATAGCATTTCAGAGCCATAAAAAAAAGGCGAAAAGAAATTCAGTGGTAGAAAAGGCAAGAAACCCCTCGTCTGCTCCCCAAAAGGCAAAGCAGGCACTGAGTATCTCTGGCTGGAAATGCATGCAAGCCTTCCTATAGATCTGTTTGAAATTATACTTGTCATTGAGGGGGAATTTATGCTTCTATTGATCTGCAAAAGGAAAATATTAAATGGTTTGGTTTTGATCTTTCAGTGACCCCAAGGTCAAGGGTAGTAGCAGATTAGTATTCATAGAATTCATCACGGAATTGCAGCCTGCATCCACTGTATGCAAACATGCTCAAAACACGCCTGCAGAAGCAGACAACAAATGGTCAATGACAAGGAAAAAGCCAACAGCACCCCCCTCCCGTTCTGCAGGGTGCTCCCCCTTCCTACCCCTTGGGAAGAAAAAGAAAGGAGTGGCAAAGGGGTGAGCGGATGGATGGATGGACAGATGTGACTTTCATGGGCGCGTGCAAAAGGTGAGGTTCCCAGATGGAGGGCAAGTATGCAAGGGGGTTCAGAGGAACACCATCATGACGATAGGGTGTGGGCTGAAAGACCCAGGAACACTGAGGGGGGTGCCCAGGTACGGTAGTAAGGGGCACCCATTCCTGGGGCAGAACTCCAGGGAGGGCAGTGGCCAAAACACACACACTTCTGCACACCTTTGAATTCCCTCCCTGAAAACCAGAGTGCAGAACTGATCAACACCCTTCTACTTCTCACCCCGACCCCGCCACCCCGCCGCAACGTGCACACACCCCAGCCAAAAAGAAAAGCCCTAAGTGACAATCAGCCTGTGCAAGCCCAGGGAGCAGCCTTCCTTGCAGGGAGAGACACAGAAGGCTGGATGCCAGCTGCAAGGTACACTCCTCTCCCAGGGTGACATTGCTTCTCGTTCCATGCCGAGGAGCATCCTTAGCGCGAGGTGCCCAAGGACCCAGTTGGGAAGGAAAGAGAGGCTTGGTGTGCGTGTGCGTGCTTCCCTTATCCACCTAGGTGCTCTGCTTCCCCCAACTCAACGGCCATGCAACCTGTGTCCAAATGTGTGTGCAATGACACGGGGGAGGCCCTGGAGACAGGCCGCAAACACCCCTCCCAGCCCCGGGCTCAGCACACAAGTGCCCTCTTAGCAAAGTCTGTCCCCAACGGTGGGAACATTTGGTCAGTAACAGAGTCACTTGCCAACGAACTAAAAATAACCCACCCAGCGTATCCCTGCAATGGCAGGAATTCTGACTGGCCCTTGTTCTGCCGGTTGATCGGGGGCCAGTGCGGGGCACAGAGCCTGACTCCATGGGGGGAGTCAAGGGAGCAGACCTCAGGGAGAGGGGTGAACATGACAATGTCCATTATCTTTATTAGATGCCTATTCTTTTGTGCTTTACCTGCATTATTACCTTACTTAACACTCACGGTAACCCTACAAGGGAGCGATTGGTAACATCCCATTGTACAGATGAGAACACTGAAGCTCAGAGACGGGACTCACTTGCTCAAGGTCTCAGCTCAAAAGTCCACTCTCTTAACTGCTCTACGCTAATGGCCTGGCCCTTGCCCTTCACAATCTGGGCAAATTCTGGGATTCAGGCTCAAAGGGAGAGGTATATTTGGGATAGGGGCAGGGGCTTGGAGGCTTTGTGGGGACTGGGGGCTGTGGGAACGGGGAGGAGGAGTAGACCCAGCCCTGTTTCCTCGCCCCTGAGCAGGAGGACAGCGTTCCACCTATTAATCATGTTTCATTTATATTAGCTTGACTCGATCTACTGTATATTTGAAATGGATTTAATTTTAGATCACGCAGTATGGAAGGGGGCCAGTTTGGTGTAAGGAGCATTATGAATATTTTCCATAAGCTGGATATACATTATCCAGGGACAGATATACGAGCAGCAGCCCAGGGCTCCCGGCTGGGGGAAGGGGCTGCTTTCTCCTTCCTCCTCTGGCTCCTCCTGCAGCCCGGGGTCCCAGGGCTTCAGAGAGACCCCTGTTCAGCCCTACCCATGTGGAGGGCTGAAGGGGTCTCAGTCCCATCTTTCCCTGACCCGTGATCTCATCCTTGCTGACCTTGAAGCGGCTTCTTCTCTCAGCTCCCTTCCGAGTTGCAGGCCCAAGGAATGTGTGCAAGGAGGAAGGAGGTGAGGGCTGCATGGGACCCCAGGGGCCGGGGACCCTGGCCCAACTTGCCAGCCATTCCCCAGAGCTGTGGGAGGCACAAGGCTAGGACTGTGGTACAGTTGAAGGGTGGGATTTGGAAGGAAAAAAGGCCTCAGGGTTCTCACCTGCCATCCTCATTCTCTGATGGGGCCTGGGGAGGGGAAGAGAAGGAGAATGCATGGTTCCTGCCCTTCCTTCCTCAAGGGCAGGTCAGCTGGGGGGTGGCAATTCCTGCTCAACCAGGCAGGAGTGGACAGGTCTGATCTGACCTTCTTGAGATCCCTAGACCCTGGGTAGGAACCCCCTTTCTGGGGTTGGGCCTGAGCCCGGGTCCTCAACCCTTTCCAAGGGCATCAGAGCTAGAAGGCCTCGGAAGCCAGCCCATGATTCTAGACCCAAGCTGGGGAAACTGAGGCCCAGAGAGGATAAGGGTCTCGTTCAAAGTCACAGAGCAGGTCGGCAAGGTGCACACACGTGCGCGCACACGTTTGTACAATGCTTTGTATGTTGCAAAGCACTTCCCATATTTGTTCTCTTGTTTTCCTCTGAGTCCCACACAGCTGGCCCTGGGAGGGAACCTAAGTGATGAGCCCCCGGACACACAGCTGGGAGCAGCAGAACTGAACCTCAGACCCCCAACCCCAGCTCTGTGTGCATGGGGAGGCGGGCCTGGGAGTGGGCTGCCCACCCCATCCCACACCCTCCATGCCCTGCCCCACCTGGACAAGCGGAAGTCAAACACCTTGCATCTTCGTGAATTTCTGGAATCCAAGATGCCTTCCCCAGGACTTCCACACCTGTTAGCTCAGCCTCAGCCTTCACACATGTGAGCCAGGCATCCCATCGTATTTTACAGATAGAGGAAACTGAGGCTTAGGAAGAGTACCACATTTACGTCCAAACTTGGACCTTTTATCTCCCTCCACCCTCAAATCTTCCCCTGCACCCCCATCTTACTCTTCTATGGAAGTGTCCCCACTGTCCCCCAAGCTGCACATGCCCCAAACCTGACATTTGCACCTGCCACCACCCTTTTCTTCACCCCCACCATCACCATGGCTGATCAGTCCTTCCTCAGTAATCTCTCTGGAAGCTATCCACTTCTCTCCATTGTCCCCATCCCTCTAGTCCAGGCCACCCTGTCTCTCTCCCAGACTATTGCAGAGACCTCCTGGTGTGTGCCCAAATCCCCTCTGCCCACTCCAGCCTGTTCTCTGCACTGTGGCCAGTGGGATCTTGTTTGAACACAAGCAGAAGTAGGTTGTACACCCCACCCCACCCCCAAAAGGTAATGGTTTCCCATCACTCTTAGGATCAAATCCCAAATCAGTAAGGTGTCCAAGAAGGCTTATCGAGGAGTAGCCCCTGCTGACTTTTCTAGTGTTGCCCACTCCTGGGTCCCCTGCAGCTCCATTTCCTGCTTCCACAGCCTTTCTGGCTCTTCATGCGCCACAGCCTCTCCATTGCAGCACCTTGGCACAAGCCAGTCCCCCTGCCTGGGTCACTACCCTTCTTACACCTTTCCTGGCTAGCTTCTCTTCAAGCTTCAGGTGCCGCTTAAACTTCCCCAGATCACATCCCTCCCCGCCCCAGTCTAAATCAAGTCCCCCTTCTGCCTTTTGCAAACCCATAAGGGGATATTTGGGGTAACTATCCACACTCAGTAGGCAAGTCTTCCAGGCAAGCACTGGCCCACTCCACGGGCAGGTACCAGCCAACACTCCCATCCTCACTACCATCCCCACATCCTACAGTTCCCCCATTGACACAGAGTATAATACACTCGTCACCCACCCCAGCCAGGGCTGGCAGCCTTTCAGAAATGGCATGCGACACTTTCCTTGTTCACTCTTAATTTAAGGCTTTGTGAGTTGTAATAACCCCCTTTCCCCCCAAATCACTGGTGATGGGGACCTCCACGTCAGCCAGGGCCAGGAAAGCTGAAGGTAATTGTATTGCACAGAAGCTAGTGGGTGTCTGAAGAAGACAATGGCGACTGGGGAGTGAGGATGGGGACTCTCTCAGTGCCCAGGGTGCCTGGAGGGGGATAATCTGGGCTGGGACAGGGGAAGCTGGAGCTGCCAGCAAGCTGGGAACATTTGAGGAACTGTATGGTCTGCAGTCCACAGTGGAAGAGATGAGAGTGGCTGGGGTCCCAGTTTAGGGGCTTAACTGGGGACAGATACCCTGGAAAAAGAAAACAAAAACAAAACCAGTTGCTGTCAAGTTGATTCCGACCCAGGGCCACCCCAAGTGTTATAGAGTAGAGCTGTTTCACAGGGTTTCCTAGCTGCAGTCTTTACAGAAGCAGATCCTCAGTCCTTTCCTCTGCGGCACTGCTGGGTGGGTTTGAACTGGCAACCTTTTGGTTAGCGGTCAAGGAAAACCATTTGTGCCACCCAGGGGCCTTGGATGCCCTGATAAGGGGGGATGAACCCTCTTCTTCTTTCAACTCTCTTGCCCCAACCCCAGGGCACAGGCTGCTCCCCTCTTTTCTGGGGCCACGGATAGCTCTGGAGGAGAATCTGGGAGTGCAGGCACTGGGGTTACACAAATCCTGGTTCTGCCACCTATAAGCTATGTGACATTAAACAAACCACTTAACCTCTCTGAGCCCCAGTTTTCTCATCTTTAAAAGCCATATTTTACTAGTACCTGCCTCTAGGTCATTCTACCTATTAAAAGAGACAATGCATGGAGGTACTTGGTAGAATCATAGAGTACTTGGTACACATGAGGAGTTCCTGGGTGGCACAAATGGTTAAGCACGCTACTACTAACTGAAAGGTCAGCGGTTTGAACCTACCCAGAGGCACCTCAAAGGTCACAACCTTGAAAACCCTGTGGAGCAGTTCTACTCTGCAATACACGGGGACGCCATGAGTCGAAATGAAGTCAACAGCAGCCGGTTTGGTTTTTGGTTTGGTACACGTAGGTATTCAACAAGTGAACGTATTGCTGAAGCTTTTATAACTGTTAATCTGTTATGGGTCAGCAACAGTCTAGGGTGCTGTCGAGTGTGTGGCTCCTGGCTTCCTACCTGGAGGGGTGCCCCCAGGATGAAGGGAGATGCTGGTGGCCCAATGTCACCTCGTCAGACAGGTCTTCCGCCCCCTCTCCTCCAAGGAAGCCCTTCTTCTCCATTGCAGCGTGCCATTGCTTGCGTCTCTGCTCTTACCACGACTTAGAATACAGTGTTTGCTTTCTTGCTTATAGTCTGTCCCACTCTCTAGACGGCGAGTGTATCAGGGGCCAAGGAGGGCACTGTACCCGGCATGGTGCTTGGCACATAGTAAGTGCTCAGTAAATATTTGTCAAATGAATGAGGCCAGTGGAGAAAACTGGGAGGCACAGGGATCTGAGAAAAGCACATGGGTTGGGGGCTCAGGTAGGGGGTGGTCTCTGGACCCAGCTTACCCCTGTCTTGCACCTCAGGAACAATCCTTGCCTTGCTCAAGATCCTATCTCCCTTTTGCTTACTGAAATGGGACTTTCCTGACCCCCTAAGGATTCAGAAGCTGGGGGAGGGGACGATGGAGGCCAGGATCCCCCCACCCCGGGCATGAGGGTGGGGGTGGGAGGCCCTTTTCAGGTGGGTATCCTCAGTTTCCCCTCTCAGGCTGTTCCCTCTCTGCCTGCCTCAGGCCCCTCACCTCCCTGCGACCCGTCTCCCCTGGGCTGAAGCTTCCTGGCGCAGCTTAGGGGTCCCATCTCAGCCTAAACGGGGCGTCATGTTCCTTCCCAGGAGAGGCTGCTGCCGTTGAACCAGGAGCCAGAGCCCAGTGCCTTGAGCAGGATTCACAGGGTGCTGCACACCCCTGGGGAGCTAATTATAGTGGCAGAGGAGGAGGATGAAGGATTCTTGGCCCCATTCCACTGCCATGTCCACTCAGCTCCAAGTACCCGGACTTCAGTCTGGGCCTCACCAGCTGAGGAGCCAAGAGATGCAAGAGGCGGGCAGCCTGCTTTGGCCGGGCCAAGAGGTCTCTGAGCCAGGCCAGCCTGTGACCCCAGCAGGGAAGGCATATGGGTCCTCTCCGGGCCACGGGGTCACTAGTGACCTGGGATGGCTGCCCACTCCACCCCACAGGGCCAGCACGAGGGCCAGGCTGAAGCGTAACTCCTCTCAGAAATTCTAAGTAGTGAGGTGGAGGGAGAAAATAGATCTGACGACGTTGGGTGGCTCTCGGGAGGACGGGCCTTCCAGTTTACGGAGGACGAGTGCTGGGGGGGAGGACGCGGGG
>NW_004444069.1:7260358-7424335 GCF_000243295.1 Trichechus manatus latirostris | reverse complement strand
GAGAGAGAGAGAAAGAGCTACAGCCAGAGAGAGGAGGAAGAGAGCCAGAGAGGGAAAGACAGAGACAAAAGAACACAGACATTTTTCTAGAAAAGAGAGGGAGGTGGAGAGAGGGCAAAGAGAGAGAGAAGGAGGAAAACAGAAATAGAGAGAGAGAAATACAGAGAGAGGAGAGGAGGAGGAGGGAGGGAGAAAGAGACAGTGGAAGAGATCAGTAAAATAAAGGCTCACAAAAACAAAAAAACCTGTTGCCATCAAATCAATTCTGACTCATGGCGACCCCATGTGTTACAGAGTAGAATTGCTCCATAGGGTTGTCTTGGCTGCAATCTTTAAGAAAGCAGTTTGCCATGCCTCTCTTCCTTAGTGCCACTGGGTGGGTTCAAACCAACAACCTTTTGGTTAGCAACCGAGCACTTAATCGTTTGCACCACCTAGGGACCTGAGAGTCACACAGAGGGAAACGGATGCAGAGAACCAGAGGAAGAAGCAGGTGGGGAGCCTGTGTCTATCTGTGCAAGAGACGGAGCGATGGATCGGCAGGCCAGCGTGTCTGTGGGCACTGGGTCTAGGATTTTCATGCTTGTTGCTGGACACAGTGTAGTTTGGCCAACACTTGCTGAATTAGGAACCAGTATTTAAACCCAGGAAAAGAGCCCCCTCCTCTGTGCGTCTGCAGAGTCCTCATGTGACAGTTTCCGCATGTCTGTGATCACATGTGCAGGGTGTATGTGCACAAACAAGTGTGTCGTAGTGTGGTGGAGAGCAGGGCTCAGTTTTTCCCTAGCTGTTCCCATGTTCCCTCGGCAAGGATCCTGTGCGCAGACGGACCCTGCTGGTGGGTTGCGGACTGGGACTGTGTCAGGGGTGGCGACCTAACACACACCCTTCCCGGGGGGCGAGCAGGGAACTGTCAGCGGCCCAGGGCCAGGCGGGCAGCGAAAGTGAGCCGTAAAAGGGCTACTTCTCCCTGCGGCTGTTCACTTGACACTCTCTAACCCAGAAGCCACCTGTTCAGCTATCAGTCACCCAAGGAAAACACAGCTTTCCTGAAACCAGGAATTGGACACAGAGTCCCGGGAGGGGGTGAGTGTGGTGGAAATGGCCGCCCTCTGCCACTTCCAGGGGTCCCCAGGCCCACCCCTGGGTGGTGGTGGTGGGGAGGCTCAAGGCTCATGTCTGGCCTCTGGAACTAAAAACATACACTCCTGATCCTGTAAAACCCTGGTGCATTTGAGGGGCTCACGGAAACATGGGGCGGGGGGCGGTCACAGAAGTGCCCACTTAGGGAGGCAAATGAACAGCCGTACCTGGGTGGCAGAGCGAGGGCTAGGCCGGTGAACCATGTGTCCCTTGGTGGGACAGGGCAACGGCGGGCATGGGGTAGGGGAGGCACTGGAGCCAGGCCTGGGCCTGGGGTGCAGGCAGGGCTGCTGGGGTGGTGGAGGGCCCTGGCTTGGAGGCAGCCTGGGGATGTGCCCAGAGGCTGCACCCTGGCCCTCGGCGCCCAGCGGAGCCCGCCAGGCCCCGCCTCAGAGTGCTTGTTAATTTCATCGTTTAGCCCGTTTATGGTGTTCCCAGTTGCTGTTGCTTTTATAAACAAGCATTTTGGTGACCTTCCCCTCCGGACATCAGCTCCGCAAGAATCCCGAGCCCTGAACATTTATAAATAAGCCTTCTCTCAAGTTCCACAACAGGTGTGACCTCCCCCCGCCCCCCTCCCAGTCCTGTCCGAAAACTGAACAGTTTCAACAAGCAAAGGGAAGCCGCTCGGGCTGTCTTAAAGGGGTCGAGTGGAGGCCACCATGCACGTGGCTGCAAGAGGGACTGGCCCGCCTCCTCCTCCACCTCCCCTAGGCTGGGGGTCCCAGAGGAGAGTCCAGGTTGGCAGACAATTGAACCCCTGACCCCACTTCCCCCGAACACCCAGGCCCCGGAGGCTGTGGTCTGAGAGGGCTTGTTTGCTGACAAAAGGTATGAGTCAAGCCTCCCTCTCCAGGGAAGTTTTATCAAGCACCCCCTTCCCCTTGACAGTCTGCTCCCCATCTTCTCCCTTCATTGGCCCCACCCTGACCAGTACAGAGCATTCCCTTCTCATCTTCCGTGACAAATGCTGATTCCTGATTTGCAACGTTGTATTCATGTTTATTTAACAAATATTCATTTATTTGACAAATATTTCTTGAGTGCCTACTCTGAGCCAGGCTCTGTGCCAGGCACCAGAGATATAAAGTTGAGGAAGATTTAGCCCTGCCCCCAGGTAGCTCACTGTCTAGTGGGGCAGACGGAACAGTAGCAAGACATGTGAACCATGGCGTGCAAGACTCACACTCAGTGAGAAGGACAGGTCTTGGGAGCACTGAGAAAGGGCCCTCAATCCAGACTTGGATGTAATAATTTGGTGTTGCTGGAGCTCAGGTATTCAGTAGGAGTGGCAGGGAAGGAGGGTCTTTTATAACCTACTATCCACATGCTTGTCCCTAACAGCAGTGCTGGTTTTTTACTTAGAAACCCCAGAGAGCAGGGATCAGGCCTGTGACAATTGGTGCCAGGGGAGAAATCGGTCTTAAAAAGGTTCTTTGATTTGGTAATACAAGATGGCGGCAAGATGGAGTGGCTGAAGGATGATGAAATGGTGGTGGTGATTACTGAGAAAGACAAGGAGAAAGGGGAGGGTGATGATGATGATGGAATTGAAGATGGTAGTGGCAGATGGTGATGTAGATGTTGATAAGGATAGTAATGATGGTGATCATAGTGGTGGTGATGGTGGTGATGGTGATGACAGTGGTGGTGATGGTGGTGATGGCAATGGTTGTGGTGGCCATAGTGGTGATGCTGATGGTGGTGATGGTGGTAGTGGTGTTAATAATGATCGTGGTGGTAGTGATAGTGATGGCAGTGGTGGTAATGGTGGTGATGGCGATGGTTGTGGTGGCCATAGTGGTGATGCTGATGGTGGTGATGGTGGTCGTGGTGATAATAGTGATCATGGTGGTGGTGATGGTGGTGATAGCAGTGGTAGTCATGGGTTATCATGATGGTGGTGATCATGGTGATGGTGGAGACCATGGTTGTGGTGGTGATGGTGGTGGAGATCATTGGTCATGGGGTGGTGATGATGATCATGGTTGTGATGATGGTGGTGACAGTGGTGATGGTTGTGGTGGTGATGGTAGTGGTAGTCATGGGTGACTGGTGGTGGTGATGGTGGTGATGGGAGTGATGGCAGCAGTGGTGATGGTGATGATAGTGGTGGTGGTGGTGACGATGGTGGTGGCAGTGGTGGTAGTAGTGATCATTGGTCATGGGATGGTGATGGTGGTGATAGTAGTGGTGGTGGTAGTGGGGATAGTGATGGTAATGGTCGTGACGATGATCATGGTGATCATGGTAATTAATAATGGTGATGATGGTCCTGGTAATGGCTTTCACAGTGAAGGCCGAATCAAACCAGAAAGAGTACTTCCCCCCAGTGTAGCCCAAGGCAGGAAGGTGGGAGATCCTAATTATGCTTATAAGGGGTATTCAAGGTTGTGATTCAATTTTAAATGTCAAGTGTGACGATCAAGATACAGATGGAAACAGGGGAAGAAGCAAAAAGGCCTGGAACCAAGAAGATTGAGCGCTGGACAAAGTACGGTGTATGGGCCTAGTTGGGACAACGAGTTCAGATACAGGTGTATCAATAGGGGGCTTGGGTGGGAGTTGTTTTTACCCTAGTGGCTGGCATGAGTGCCAGGGTGGACCTCAGGACTTAGTGGGCTTCTGTAGGGCCAGGACTGCCTGAGTGGGCAACAGCATGAACCATGGCAATATGGGTAACCCAGGGACAGGTGGTCTGATGGAGGAGCTTGGGGACCAAGGGACTCTGTTTACATGAATAAGGGCCTAAATAGTGCTTTCTTACTACATGTGTCCTGTGATTCACAGTTTAAAAAGAACTTTCCCCTCCGTTCTCTCTTTGAAGCCTCACAACAACCCTCTGAGATGGGTGTTATTATTTATTTTATAGATGAGGAAACCGCTCTGTCTGCCTGGGATCCCGTTTCTCTAGGATCCTCTTTTTTCTTAGTCTTCCTAACTCTGCTTGTCCTCTGGTCGGCTCAGTGGTCACCTCCTCCAGAAGCTTTCCTGGCCAGCCTCACATGGGGTCAAGCCCCCTCATGCAGGGTGCCCAGTGGCCACACAGTGTTACAATAGCCTGGTTTCTTGTTTCATTCTGCAGACTAACCATGAGCTCCCTGAGGGCAGGGACTCGACTTGTATCTCTACCCCAGGCACCCAGTGCACGGCCTGGCTCAGAGTGCTCAGGAAATGTCGGATTTATTGACTTTAGTCACAAGCTGACTCAGGGTCCCTCTGCTGCTCCTCAGAACCCCAGGGCTGGCACCCCCACTCTGCCCACATGAGCATAGGCTGGGCCTCAGGAGAGAGGACGGAACGTGGGCGAGCCTGGCTCAGCTGCCAGTCTGGGGCCTGCGGAGGGAGGATTTGGGGCCGGGAATGTGACAGCCGTGCGGCTGAGTCCCTTTTATTGCTCCAACCGTCCGTCCCAAGGGGCTGGCTAATGGCTGGCCGGGCACCGTGAATTGAACAGCATCAGACTCAAACCAGTCATGTCTGCCCTTGACTTGTCCCTCCCCTCAGGGGCTGGGGGCTCCCTGGGGCCTGCCTAGAAGAAGTCAGTCACGTGCTGGGCACTCGGGCTGGATTTTGGCCAGTAGAATCTAGGGAGCAGGTGAAGGAGGGCCCTCTGGGTCCTGTGGATAGCTGGGGTGGGCGCAGCGAGGCCCCTGGCTGTGAGCCCTTGAACAAGCAGCCACCTCTCAGGTCCTAGATTTCCAGCGGCGCTAGGATGACCAAATTCGAGTTCTCCCTGCTTTCTTACCTCTCGAGGTTGTTTGTCAGTGAGGTCATGGATGGACGAGAAAGAACTTTATACCCTTCGGCAGGAAGTCCATGAAAATACAAGTTCGTAAAATCATAATTATTGGCAATAGCAATAAAATAGGGTCCCCTCACCTTGTGCAAGAACAAAGCGCTTTCACACACACTGATGCATTTGAGCCTCAGAACAACCTTGAGGGCAAGCAGGGTAATTCTAATAGTAATAGTAATGGCTCTACCTACTGGATCCCTACTTTGTGCCAGGCACATGCTAGGTGCTTTATCTTGGCAGACTGGGTCATCTGAGGCTCAATCGCTCTCCCCTTTGCAAATCTCTGGTCAATGGTTCTGAAGGGGTGCCTGCCCCCTCCCAACCTCAGCTCACTGGAGCCAGCAGCTGCCCCCATTACTCCTCAACAGCCCACCATCAGGGTGGGGAACACTCCTCCCATTGTCCTGACAAGGAAACTGAGGCTGAGGGGAGCAGTGTGCAACAGGGAAACAAGCCCAGAGTTCAAGTCCTGCTCTGCTTCAAACTCCCTATATGACCCTTGGCAAGCCCCTCCCGCTATGTGGTCCTCAGCCGCCCATTTGCATAATAGGGAGGAGGAGGGGTGTTGGATTGTAGGATTGCAGAAGGGTCTTTGTTTTTTGTTTTTTTTTAACAAATATTTTCTGAGCACCTGCCAGACACTTGTAGGTGCAGGAGCCCCGGCAATTAATGGGACTGACACAGTTGCTCCTTCATGGCGGTGACAGCCAGTGGGAAGACAGGAGCTGACTGAAAAGGGATTTTCAGGCAGTGATAAGCCTAAGGAGGGCAGTGAGACAAGGTGGTGTGACAGTGAACGGGGCTTCCTTGGGGGTAGGACACTAGATTGAATGACAAGAGCCGAGGGAAGGGCCCTGATCAGCTCTGATTCTGACCATCTGCGGGCAATTGGTAAGGAAGTGGCAAGGGTAAGATTCAAATGGGGTCTCCTGGCTCCCAGTCCTTTGTAGTGGAGCCACGTGTGCCAGAGCTTGCTGGGTGCCGGAGGAAGCAGATCACAGGCTGGTTAAGACTGAGGTGTGGTTTTTCATACTGGCTCCACTGCTGACAGGCTGGGTGATTCTGGCGTCTCCTTTTCCTTCCACATGCTGTGGCATGGAAACTCTCTCCAGACAGGAATGGCTGGGGCAGTCACGGGGCTCACCTGGCTTCTTTTTCTTCTCTTAGGAATCAAGGTCCAGCAAAACAGTGCAACCCGCCCAGGGTTTCAAAGAGGCAGTGACGTAGCTAGGCCTAGAACTCAGGGCTCTGGACTCCTGGACCAGTGCTCTTTCCACTGCCCACTTTTGTACCATGAATTGGGGGGATGGGAGCATACCTGTGCTCTGGGCCCAGATGGAGAGTCCAAGGCCTCTAGGGAAAAAGGCGATGGACATGGGGTTGGGAGCCCAGGCCTCTGGCTTCACAGACACGCCCTCCTTGATTCCCACAACCCCAACCCCAACCCAAGGGCTCTCTAGGACAGAGCTTCTGTCTCTTACAGACAAAAGGGCAGCCTATTACCGAGCATCAGGATGAGCTAGGCCATTTCATATGCTATCTCTTGTAAACCCCACGACCACCCTGTGGGAAACTGAAGCCCAGAGAGATGAAAGGAACTTATCCCAGGTTCCACAGTGAGAAAGTGACAGGGCTAGAATTGGAACCCAGTTCTGCCCATTCATTTGGTCAGTCAGTTGACACATATTTCCTGAGCTCCCATTCTATGTCAGGCAATATTCCAAGGGCTGGGGACACAGATAAAGTCCCTGGTTTCAAGGAATTCAGTCTAGTCAGGGCAGCAGACAGCAGACCAGCAGCAAATAAACCTCTCACTTGCTATAAATACCCCATAGAGTATTCGTGCACCTTCTTCAGATCTTGACACAAAAGTCATCTTCTCAGTGAGACTCACCCTGGACAATTTGTCTAAGATTTTATCCCCCTTCTTGGCTTTGTGTTTTTCTTTTTGGCACTTATCGTTATCTAAAATAGCATATACTTAACCTATCTTCTTTATCTTCCATCTCTTCACTAGAATAGGGGTTGGCACCTACGGTCTGCCAAATATGGCCCACCGCCTGTGTGTGTACAGTCTGCAAGCTAAGAATGGCTTCTACACTTTTTAATGGTTGGGAAAAAAAAAAATCAAAAGAAGGCTGCTATTTCATGACGTGTGAAAATTACATGAAGTCCAAACTTCGTAATTAAATAAAGTTTTATTGGAACATAGCCATACTCATTCATTTACGTATTGGCTACAGCTGCTTTCATAGTATAATGGCAGAGCTTAAGAGTTGCAACAGAGACTGTATGTGTTGTTCTACAGGTCACAGTGATGCAGTTACAACTTGATTTTGCCACTTGGCTCATGAAGCCTCAATATTTACTATCTGGCCCTTTACAGAAATTTGCACTGGAGTATGGCTGATCCTTGCCTTAGAATGTAAGCTTCACAGGGTAGGGGCTTTTTGTCTATTCATTTACTACTGTGTCCTTGGCATCTAGAACAGTGCCTGAACTTCTGCTTTTGGGCATGATGGAGTAACAGGGACCAAATTTACCCATTTAGCTAGAAAACTGGGCAAAATCTATGAAACAATAGTTTTCAGACATTGGACAACAGGAAGCCCAGGACAGTGATCCCTAAAAGAAGGGAAAAAAATGGGATGAGCCCTACTATGGCCTAAGTTTACTGCCCGTAGAGAATTTCCAGGCGAGAGCACAGGGAACGAAAAGGAGAAGCCAAATGGCGCTTGGTAGTCTCACTAAGTTGAGGAGAGAATCTGGAGTCCAGAGAGGCCAAACGACAATAATTGATGGGGCCAGATATAGATGAGGAAGTTGCTGCACAGAGAGAGTGCTCCAGAGACATAAGGAGGGTCCCCTCTCATGCCAGCCAGAGTGAAAGGACTTCCTAATACATGGGGCATCAAGTAGAGTCCTCAGAAGTTTATTTCTTCAATGTTGTTGTTAGCTGCTGTCGAGTCAGTCCCTGACTCATGGCAACCCTATGTACAACAGAATGAAACCTTGCCGGTCCTGCACCATCGTCACAATCACTGGTATGCTCAAGACCATTGCTGCGGCCACTGTGTATTTTGAGTGCCTTCCAACCTAGAAGGCTCATCTTCCAGCACTATATCAGACAATATTCTATTGTGATCCATAGGCTTTTCATGGCTAATTTTCCAAAGTCGATTACCAGGCTTTTCTTCCTAGTTTGTCTTTGTCTGGAAGCTCTGCTGAAACCTGTCCACCGTGGGTAACGCTGCTGGTATTTGAAATACAAGTGGCATAGTTTCCAGCATCGTAACAACAAGCAAGCCACCACAGTATGACAAACTGACAGATGGGTGGTGGATTTCTTTAATAGTAGGGTCAAATTAGTTCTAAACTAAAGGCTGCTCTGGACTGATGCTAACAAAGCTTAAAAGCAAGCCTTGATGAGATCAAACCAATTCCAAATGACTGTGCCCCAGAGTCAAGTCCAGCAATAGTTAAAGGAATACAACAAAATCCAGTACTCAAAAATTAAAAACTTAGAATATCATTGGAACAAATAAGTAAATGGATGTTGAATGGTGGGAGCCAGGTTTCTCACTATTGGGGAGGGAGGTTACAATAAGCAAGGGAGGAAGGCAAGAATGAACTCTGTGGTACTGCTTAATCCAGATACAAGTGGATAGATACAGAAACAATTATGTTGTTGTTGTTGTTGTGTGCCTTTGAGTCAATTATGACTCATAGCAACCTTCTAGGACAGAGTAGAACTGCCCATAGGGTTTCTTAGACTGTAATCTTTATGGGAGTAGATTGCCAGGTCTTTTCTCTTGTGGAGCCACTAGTGGGTTCGAACCACCAAGCTTTCAGTTAGCAACCGAGCACTTAGCCATTGTGCCACCAGGGCTCCTTGGAAATAATTTAGATACGTGTATATACATGGATTAGACTACATACATGTATCACCTGGCTTTATCTGCTGAGAGGGGCTAGAAGCAATGACACCCTAGTAGCAACAAGCCCACTCAGTCAGATCTTGGTTTCTAATACTCTTCTCTAATTAAAGGAACCAGTCTCCTTGGAGAAATGGTAAATTCTAGGACCAAAATCAAACCAAACCAAACTCATTGCTGTTGAGTCAATTCTGACTCATAGCGCCCCAAATGGACGGAGTAGAACTGCCCTATAGGGTTTCCAGTTCTGGGACTGGGGCAGGGAAAATACAAGATGAGCTTGGAGCATCTGGAGTACCAAAAAGTGGTGTAGTACCAGGAAGTGCTCAAAAAATAAAAGGATGGAGACATGTCAAAGGGACACAGGAACCAACATGAGCCCTCAGTGGCCAAAGCTGGAACCATTTGAACAACAAAAATAAATAGTGTAGTATTGAATTACAACCCAAAGTATAAAATAAATATACATGAGTCCATACTGATGTAAATAAATGATTGGATAAGTAAATAAATGAGAAGAGGCAAATCTTTCTAAATAGAAGACTTTCAAATAATATGTGTAGATACTTCCCTTACAGGAGGTAGAACTTAATTCCCATCCCCTTGAGCATGGGTTAGACTTAATGACTCTCTTACAAAGAAGAGAGTAGGGAAAGGAAAAATAATAACTTTACAGTGGAAAAACCTGGCAAACATCATCTTAACCAAGTGATGAAGGTTAACATCTCCAGTGCTATCAGGTGGGTATTGTGTATCCCCTGATACGACGTGACAAGAAGGGAATTTCATATATGTTGTATTCTTTCCAAAAACCCATAACTCCAGTCTAATCAAGAGAAAAACAACAGACAGGATACCTGGCTGGTACTTCTCAAGAATTTCAAGGTCAAGAAAAAAATAAGAAAACACTGAGAAACTGTCATAGACCAGAGGAGATAGGGGAGACATAACAACTAAATGCAATGTGGTACCCTGAACTGGCTCCTGGAACAGAAAGATAAAATTAATGCAAAAACTAGAGAAACCCAAGTAAAGCCTGGAATTTAGTTAGCAGTAATGTACCAATGTCAGTTTCTTAATTTTGCTCAATGTACTGTGGTAACTAATATAAGATGTTAACAATGGGGAAAACAGAGTATGGAGTGTATGGAATCTCTCTGTACCATCTTTGCACTTTTTCTGTAAATCTAAAATTATTCCAAAATAAAAACCTTATTTGAAAAATATTCAGCATCCAATAAAAATTACCAGGCAAGCAAAGAAGCAGGAAAATATGATGCATAACCAGGAGCAAAATCAATCAATAGAGACAGACTCAGAAATATCACAGATAGTAGAAATAGCAGACAAAGAGATCAAAACAGCTATTATTAATATATTCCTCTTGTTCAAGAAGGTAGAGGAAAGCATGAACGTGATCAGGAGAGAAACAGAAAATGTGAAAAAAGAGACCAAAATCAAACTTCTAGAGATGAAAAATATAATATCTGAAATGAAAAATACATTGGCTTGGATTAACAGCAGATTAGACACTGCAGAAGAAAATATCAGTGAACTTAAAGTCATAAGAAGAGAATCTTTTTAAAATGAAATACGGAGAAAAAAATAGACTGGGATTTAAAAAAAAAAACAAACAGCCTAACAGAGCCTCAGTGGCCTGTGGAACAATATCAAGAGGTCTAACATAGGTGCCAGATGGAATACACAAGAATCAGACCGACTACATCTGTGGAAAGAGACAATGGAAAAGCTCAATATCATCAGTCAGAACAAGGCCAGGGGCCGACCACAGGACAGACCATCAATTGCTCATATGTGAGTTCAAATTGAAGCTGAAGAAAATTAGAACATGTCCACAAGAGCCAAAGTAGGACCTTGAGTATATCCCACCTGAATTTAGAGACCATTTCAAGAATAGATTTGATGCATTGAACATTAATGACCAAAGACCAGACATGTTGTGGAATGACGTCAAGGATATCATACTTGAAAAAAGCAAGAGGTCATTAAACAGACAGGAAAGAAAGAAAAGACCAAAATGGATGTCAGAAGAGACTGAAAGTTGCTCTTGAACGTCAAGTAGCTAAAGTGAGAGGAAGAAATGATGAAGTTAAAGAGCTGAACAGAAGATTTCGAAGGGTGACTTGAGAAGACAAAGTAAAGTATTATAATGACATGTGCAAAGACCTGGAGGTAGAAAACCAAAAGGGAAGAAAATGCTTGGCATTTCTCAGGCTGAAAGAACTGAATTAAAAATTCAAGCCTGAAGTTGCAATACTTAAGGATTCTATGGGGGAAAATATTAAACAATGCAGGAAGCATCAAAAGAAGATGGAAGGAATACGAAGAGTCACTATATCAAAAAGAATTGGTCAATGTTCAACCATTTCAGGAGGTAGCATATGATCAGGAACAGATGTTACTGAAGGAAGAAGTCCAAGCTGCACTGAAGGCACTGGCAAAAAACAAAACCCCCAGAAACTGACAGAATACCAGTTGAGATGTTTCAACAAATGGATGCAGTCCTGGAAGTGCTCATTCGTCTATGCCAAGAAATTTGGAAGACAGCTACCTGGCCAACCGACTGGAAAAGATCCATATTTATGCCTATTCCAAAGAAAGGTGATCCAACCAAATGCAGAAATTATCAAACAATATCATTAATATCAGACCCAAGTAAAATTTTGCTGAAGATCATTCAAAAGCTGTTGCAGCAGTACATCGACAGGGAACTGACAGAAACTCAAGCTGGATTCAGAAGCAGACGTGGATCCACGGATATCATTGCTGATGTCAGATGGAGCCTGGCTGAAAGCAGAGAATGCCAGAAAGATGTTTACCTGTGTTTTATTGACTATGCAAAGGCATTCGACTGTGTGGATCATAACAAATTACAGATAATATTGTGAAGAATAGAAATTCCAGAACACTTAATTGTGCTCATGAGGAACCCGTACATAGACCAAGAGGCAGTCATTCAAATGGAACAAGGGGATACTGTGTGGTTTAAAGTCAGGAAAGGCATGCGTCAGGGTTGTATCCTTTCACCATACTTATTCAATCTGTATGCTGAGCAAATTATTGAAGAAGGTAGACCACATTAAGAAGAATGTGGCATCAAGACTGGAGGAAGATTCATTAACAACCTGCGATATGCAAATGACCCAGTCTTTCTTCCTGAAAGTCAAGAGGACTTGAAACACTTACTGATGAAGATCAAAGATTACAGCCTTCATTATGGATTACACATCAACATAAAGAAAACACAAATCCTCACAAATGGACCAATAAGCAACATCATGATAAATGGAGAAAATATTGAAGTTGTCAAGGATTTCATTTTACTTGGATCCACAATCAACACCCATGGAAGCACTAGTCAAGAAATCAAACAACACATTGCATTTGGCAAATCTGCTGCAAAAGACCTCTTTCAAGTGTTTAAAAAGCAAAGATGTCACCTGGAAGACTAAGGTGTTCCTGACCCAAGCCATAGTGTTTTCAATTACCTCATACACATGCAAAAGCTGGACAATGAATAAGGAAGACCAAAGAAGAATTGACGCCTTTGGATTTTGGCGTTGGTGGAAAATATTGAATAGACTATGGACTGCCAAAAGAACGAACAAATCCATCTTAAAAGAAGTACAGCCAGAATGCTCCTTAGAAGCAAGGATGGCGAGACTACGTCTCACATACTTTGGACATGTTATCGGGAGGGACCCGTCCCTGGAGAAGGACATCATGCTTGGTAAAGTAGAGGGTCAGCGAAAAAGAGGAAGACGCCCAAGGAGATAGATTGGCACAGTGGCTGCAACAATGGGCTTAAGCATACTGATTGTGAGGATGACGCAGGACAGTGCAGTGTTTCATTCTGTTGTACATAGGGTTGCTATGAGTCGGAACTGACTCAACGGCACCTAACAACGAGAACAACATATATGCAACTGGAGTCCCAAAAGGAGGGAGTAGGAACAGAAAAGATATTTGAAGAAGTAATGACTAAAATTTTTCCAAATTTGATGAAAACTGTAAATCCAAAGATCCAAAAAGGTCAATGAACCCCAAATAGAAGAAACATGAAGAAAACCGCACCCAGGCACCAAACTAAAAAAAAAAAAAAAAAAAAAAGCAAACCCTTTGCTATCAAGTCGATTCTAATTCACAGTGACCCTATAGGACAGAGTAGAACTGCCACCATAGGGTTTCCAAGGCTGTAAATCATTATGGAAGCAGACTGCCACATCTTTCTCCAGCAGAGCATCTGGTCAGTTTGAACAGCCAACTTTTTGGTTAGCAGCTGAGGGCTTAACCACTGTGCCACCAGGGCTCCTTCACCCCGCCACATCATAGTCAAATTGCTGAAAACACAGTGCCTGGTACATGTAGGGTCTCAATGAATATTTGTCAAATATTCAAATGAATGAAATTAACACGCATATATCGACTGCCAAATAAAAGCTATGGAGAATAAAAAAAGGTAAGGGAGAAAAAGGGTGCTGGGTCTAGGGAAAGGCAGTGTGCTGTTTTCCACTGAGTGGTCCTAATAACGTGATACTGAGTAAAGACCTACAGGAACTGTGTGGATATCTAGGGAAAGGGATCCCAGACAAAGGGAATAGCATGAGCAAAGGCCCCAAGAAGAGAACATGCCTGATGTGTTCAAGGACCACGTTGATGTCTTCAAGCCAGTGTGACTGGAGTGACAGAGGGGAAGAGTAATAGATGACATCCATGAGGTTGGGCCTTGTGGCCAACGTAAGGAATTTGGCTTTGGCTTCTACACTGAGTGAGACGGGGAGTCATTGCAGAACTTTGAGCAGAAGAGTGATGTAATCTGAGTTAGGTTTTAGAAGGTTCACTCAGGACCACATGGGGCAAGATTGGAAGCAGGGAGACTGTTTAGAAGGCTGTTGACATAAGCCAAGGGGCGAATGGTGGTGACAGACTGGGTGAAATCAGTGGAGGTGCTAAGAAGTGGTTCAATTCTGGATACACTTTGAAGGCAGTTGTTGTTGTTGTTAGGAGCCATCAAGTCAGCTCTGACTCACAGCCACCTTATGTATATGCCAGGCAATGGTTTTCTCTGCTCCTCTTTTTATATGGCTTTTCTGGCCAAAGTCTTATAACTCCCACAAAATGATTGGCTGGGACTATGCAAATAAGGTGTGTAAAACCCTTGCAGGGATTGGTTAGTTATTATGCAAACTAGGTGAATGTGGCTTACCTAGGGAATTGGTTAGTTTGTGGTCTTGTTGCAGGTAGGGGGCAAGTCTTGAAATTGATAAGGAGCTTGCTACATATAAGCAGCGTACCCGACAGAGGTTTTGAGAGAGAGACAGAGGAGCTGTAACATTGAACATGGCAAGAAAGAGCATGAGACAGCAAGAAGTGGCGTTGAGACTCACCAAGCGACATCAGAGCCTGGCAGCCTTAGGCCCAAGCGAAGGGTCAGGCAGCAGTAGCAGCCGAGAGTGGTCTTGGTTGGAAGCTGTCCTGATTGACGCACTATATCCTGTCTCCTGAACTGTTCCTGTTACTTCCAAGTTGATCCTGGTCCTGAATCGTAACCTGTTACTTCCCTAACAAACCCATAATTGTGAGTTTATGAGCATTCTGTGAGTTCTGGGTGGTCATTGCAAAGAATTATGGGACCCAGCAGAGAAGTAGAGATTGCAGTGGGAGGGATGGCTGGTGTCAGAATTAGTAAAGAGGATGGAGAGAGGAGGTATGTCTGACCTTTACCCCATAGGAATCAGCTTCGTGCTGGTCATGGTTCTCATCTCTCCTCTCCGTGAAATTAGGCGATTTCTGACACTACTACACTATAGTATAACAGAACGGAAAGTTGCCCAGTCCTACGCCATGCTCACAATGGTAGGGACGTTTGAGCCCATTGTTGCAGCCACTGTGTCAATTCATCTTATTGAAGGTCTTCCTCTTTTTCACTGGCCCTCTACTTTACCAAGCATGATGTCCTTCTTCAGGGTTGATCCCTCCTGATAACACATCCAAACTGAGACAAAGTCTTACCACCCTCGCTTCTAAGGACCATTCTGGCTGTACTTCCTCCAAGCAGATTTGTTTGTTCTTCTGGCAGTTTGTGGTATATTCTGTCAGTTTGTCATACTGTGGTGGCTTGCTTGTTGCTGGAAACTATGCCACCGCTATTTCAAATACCAGCAAGGTCACCCATGGTGGACAGGTTTCAGCTGAGCTTCCAGACTAAGACAGACTAGGAAGAAGGATCTGGTGATCTACTTCTGAAAAAAAAATTAGTCAGTGAAAACCTATGGAATTGAAGGTAGAGGCACCAGAATTTGCTAAGGAATTGGATGTGAAGTAGAAAGAAAGGGGAGTGGAGGAAGACTCTAAAGTTTTTGGTCTGGGCAGTTAGAAGGGAAGACTTCACCATGAGCAGGTTTAGGGTAGAAAATACACAGGGCTAGAAAACACACAGCCACCTCCCACCCCCTCCACGTACCACAGTGGCAGACATCACTAATGGATCACTCCACTTTTTCTCACTGACCTTAGATTCAGCCTTAGAATCTTCCACACAGTGCGTGTCAGAAGCCCTTAGTAGTTCTCACACGAGGTAAGCAATACAGCAGTTTTGAGTTTGAGCTTGGGAGCCCCATTCCCTGGGTGCATATCTTGGCTCCACCGCTAAGTAGCTTATGGCTTTGGGCGTTATTTTATTACCCGGAGTCTCAGTTTCCTTATTTGTTAAATGTTTTCTAATTTCCTAGCTTGCTAAATTGTTAAATGGGGCTAATATTTGGCACATATCTCTTGGGGTTATGTGAAGACAGAATGTATGAAGAGACCTGCACCCAGTGCCTGGAACACAGTAAGGCCCCTATAGTCAGCAGCTGATTCAGGGCACCATGATTATCCACTGGTCTGCCATTGCTTTGCCTCAGAAGGGGCAAATTCATGGCCCCGGGAAGGGGTGAGCAGGGAGCAGAGGAACCCAGGAACAAGTGCTCAGGGTTTGATCTCTGCCCTCTGGGCCCTTATCCGGAGCTCTGGAGCACCCCACATGGGCCCAGATGAAAACTCTCCCATTTTTGGACAGAGTGGGCAGCATTGAAATATAAGACGTCCCTGCTGAGAAATGCCCCTGCTGCGAGCACTGCTGGATGGATTAGCTGGCATTCCTTCTCCTCCATTGAGCGGAGTCACAAGCTAATAAATATTTCAGAATTGGCTGTATTCAATCCAGCCCTCGTCCCGTTTGACGTCTGTTCTCTCAGCTTTCAGAAGGAGACAGGTGCAGAAGGATGAAAAGGGATTTAATTACTAAACATCCCCAACTCCCAGTATGCAAACACATGCTGTACTGTACACACACCTACTGCACACAGTCACGCACGCCCCGTGTACTCACACGCGTGTACTGCACAGCTCTGGGCACCCACGCACCCACGAGGAACTCGGCACACCCACGCCGCATGATCGCCCAGTGTGGTACCATGTTCACACACACATGTCTGCATACAACTCACATGGGAGCCACATATAAGCACGTGGGCAAGCAGTACACAGGGATGCACATGTGCCTAAACATGTACATAACACTCATAGGTGTTAACATGAGCATGTATATAACCAACATGCAATGACATATGTGTACACATACAGATAGCATACACACCCCACAGGTGGGCATATACCCAATAATATAGCCATCCAGATGTACATATTTACACATATATGTGTGTGACATGTTAAGAAAAGAGAAACTCAAAGGTCCAATCATCACTGAGCTGTACTGTTCACTCAGGGAAAATTTGGAAACCTAGGCAAAAAGGTAAATGGAAAAGGGGCGTGTAGGCCTTTCACGCTGGAAACTTCTATTTTCCTGGACACATTATTGAGCACATGTGCATAACACATGAATGCATGCACGTGTGCACAGACCTACAAGGCATGTACATTCTGTGCCCAAGATGTGCATTTTCTCACATGGACACGGGATACTGTGTCACACACCCACAGTAGTAAAGGCACCATTGAGTGGACACGTGCATACACGTACACACCCAGCACACACATACATACACTTTAGTGCACACCTCTGCTGCCACTTCCATCACAGCTCTTTTATCTCTCTGAGAATTCCCCTGGCTCTGGTCTCTTGCAGCCTGCCCTCTGGGAGGCTGGGGGACTCAAACCTGTTACCATCGAGTCAACTCCAACTCGTGGAGACTCCATGTATGTCAGAGTAGAACTGTGCTCCACAGGGTTTTCAGTGACTGATTTTTCGGAAGTAGATCACCAGGCCTTTCTTCCAAGGTGCCTCTGGGTGGACTTGAACCTCCAACATTTTGGTTAGCAGCTGAGCGTGTTAACCATTTGCACTACCCAGGGACTACCCGGGGGACTTACAGACCTGGGGAAACAGAGGGGGTTTCCGAAGGTGAATGATCCGGTGGCTGGCCCTGACTTGGAGGGAGGAGATCATGCCTCTGGATCCCAACTCAGTGGTGAGGGCTGGGATGGGCTTGGGGGGCAAGAGGCTAGAAACCTGACTAGCAGCCCCTCAGTTTCCCTGACCTGCACTCTCAGTGCTGGCTACATTGGCCTAGGAGGCTAGGCTCCATCTCAGAGGTTCTAGGGGCTCCATTGCTAAGACCCTAACTGAAGATTTGAGTCCTCTGCGTGGCTGGCACCTGCTATGCCCCCATTCACCCCATTTGCTCATTTCTTGATGGACTAGCCAGGCAGTACCTTCTAGATGTCACACCCCAGGTGAGACCCGAGGACTGTTCTATGCTCCATGAGAGCTAGGGCCTGATTCACAGTGAGCAACCAGTTTCCCCCAGGCTAGGCCTCTGCGTTAGCCTCAGCCCTAAGGGGCTAGTCTCAACCCTCAGTCAAGCAGAGCCTCATGACAATTTTTTTCCAGGCAGGGCCACCACAAGCAGACATACCATGATGCAGCAGGGGTAGGAGGGATTGGGGGCTTTCAGATAGCCCAATCAGTGGGTCCTATGGAAATGTATGCAAATGAAAGATGCAAATCAGCACTGTGTCTTTTTGCATCCGCAGCCAGCCCTATCTGCCCTGGGTGAGCTCTTCCTTCCCTTCGGCAGGAAGGATGGGAGCTCGAGTCACAGCAGGAAGCAGACCTCAGGCTGGAGGTCTGAGGTCCGTACTGCTGGCCCCGGGCCATACTCCCTGCCAGGCCCAGTGGGTTCCCATGTTGAGGAGTGGGGTCCACCTCTCCCCAGCTGGCCCTGTACACACACACACACACACACACACACACACTTAAGCTACACTCAGTCACACCCTCTCACACTTGTTTTCACTCAGACGCACTTACCCATGCACGGACAAATTATGCACACACATCCATACACACCTGCACATTCATTACAGCCATTTGTGTTTCTGACCCACATATATGCTCACAGACTCATCGTACACACTGTCATCGTCGTACACTCACTCATACGCACTGTCACATATACACATCGACATTCATATCTACTTACCCCGTCACACACTTGCACATGCACACACGTCACCCACACATGTTAACATACATCCTCACACATGCCTACACACACCCATCCCTGATGATGTGTGGGTCCCTGGACCTGTGATCCACCCCAGCCTAAGATCCTAGGAGGGGCAGGAGGGGCAGTAGGTAGTGAGCCTGTGGGGCAACCTGAGTGCCCCCCATTGGAGGCTGGCCAAGGGGCCAGCGGGCAGGGCCCAGCCTGGTCACCTGTGAGCTTCCTTGAACGAATGGGGATCCCCACCACAAACGTTCCTACAAACACCCCAACAGCCTCCAGGCCAGGTAGGCGGGCACTCTGGGATAATGTCTCCCTCAGGAAGCGGTAATTGAGGGGTAGAGAATTATATAATCAGCAGTGCCAGGAAGTGGGGATGTGCTCGTGTTGCCTTTGTTCCTAGAATGAGCGAGTGGGGGGACGGGAGGAAGGAATCTAGCCAAGCTTGGGGATAGCTGGAAGGGGAGGTGAGGTCCCCTCGCCCTTTATCTACTGCCTGACCCTAGCCTTGCTGAGTGTCCCCACCGAGCACACCGAGAGTAAGACAGGTATCGTCAGGCCCAGAGTCCACCGGTGGTGGAGACACTGGGGGCCAATGACCAGCTGGGCTTGGAGGGAGCTGACCACACCCCTGATGTCCTGGTCCTTCCCCTACACCACAGAGAGGCTGCTCAGAGCCTAGGAACCAGGAGGGCCTGAGTTCAAATTCTGGCTCTTTCGCTAATAGCTGTGCAACCTTGGATGGGTCCCCTAAGCTCTCTGAGCCTCAGCTTCCTCCCCCCACCCCATCCTTCCAGCAGGCAGAGGGACACTTTCTCTGCTTTCTGAGCCCCCAAACCTGCTAACAGCGCCCATGGTGCATGCTGATCCCATGACCAGCTATACAGGGCCTTGTGTTCACAGTCTCATCCAATCTTCCCAACCACCCTATGCGGCCAGTGCTCTTGTTTTTCTTCTTCCCATTTTATAGATGAGGATACTGTGGCAGGGGAGGCCATATCAATGGCTGGGGTCACGCATTAGGATGTGGCAGAGCCTCTGTTTGAACCCGGGTCTCTGTGACCTCAGGACCCAGCAGGCTGTGCCCGGCTTTGCCGGTTCCTGCCTTTTGGCCCAAGGAAGAGCCCCACTGGCTTCTTGACACTGAGGTGTGGGCCCTCAACAGCCACCTCTCCAAGGGAATTCTGCTTGCAGAGTGTGACCCAAGGAAGCAATCATGATGGGACTTCAGGAGTGGTTGCTGTTGTTAGATACCATTAAGTCAGTTCCAACTCACAGCGACCCTGTGTACAACAGAAGGAAACACTGCCCGGTCCTGTGCCATCCTCACAATTGTTTTTATGCTTGAGCCCTTTGTTGCAGCCACTGTGTCAATCCATCTCATTGAAGATCTTCCTCTTTTTTGCTCAGGAGTGAGGTGGCCACATTTTCCTTGCTCTTCCCAATCACAAGAGCCTCACTTCGGTCCCTCAAGCACATCCCAGCCCCGAGTTCTGCCATTGGCCTCCATGCATCCTCACCCCAAGGGCCTGCCCATGTGTGCCAGACATCTGCAGCCAGGCCCTCTTCAGGGGTCCCTTCTGGAGACTCTTCTGGCCTGATCTCTGAGACTGCCCCTTCCAGCCCGCCTTCCACCCTTGCAGTGATTGGCACTTTATACCCATGACAGATCCAGCCCCATTGCACAGATTTGATCACTGAGGCCAGGTATGGGCAGGGTCTCTGGGCCTTGGTATTCCCTTCTGTAACATGAAAGGGTTGGACCATCCCCCATCCCTTTCCAGACCCTCCTTTCCCCACCTCACAGGCCCCTGTTGCCTCAAAGCCACGCTCAGAGTGACTAGGAAGGTTTTCCAAACTACAGGGGCATTGAATGCACACCCAGAGCCCTATGAAGATGGACCAAGTATGCATCGACTGTGAGGCGTTTGCTCCCTCCCTGCATTCACCGTTGTCTTCTCTGCCTGTCTGGTACAGGACAGACAGAGCACTGGAGAGGGACTCAGGGAGTCTGGGGTCTTGTCCTGGCTCCACCACTTCCTCATCACCAGCCTAGGACAAGAGAGCAAAGTGCCCAGAACCTCCCTTCTCAAGCCTGGATTTGCTCATGTGAAAATGGGGATGATGGTTCCACCCTTTTGGAGCTCAGAGACCACAAAAGTGGGCAGACAGACAAATGCGCATAAGGAGTGTGAGGAGCTGCCAGCGTCACCCCAGCTATTAGTCTGTCCTTCCTGAGCCTGGGCGGGGTGGCCTTGCTCTGCTAAGTGCTTTACCTGTGTTCCATTCTTCAGTGCCCCTCCCCCCAGAAAACTCCCAAGTGTCAGATACTCTTAGCATCCATCTGCTGTTCCTTCTGCCTGCAATACTTTTCCCCCAGACCTGCTGGGCTTGCTTCCGCCCTCCTCCCAGGATGGACTCAAATATCACCTTCTCTGTGAGGTTTCCCAGCCCTCCTATCTCAAGTTGCCCCCTGGTCAGCACTTCCCCGCTACTTCCCTCCTTATCCTGGTGGAGGCTGCGTGTGTATTTAATCCATTTATCGGATTACTGTCTATGTCTGGACGTAAGCACCACGAAGGCAGGGACTTGTGTGTTCACTGCTGCTTTTCTGGTGTACAAAGTGGTGCCCAGAATGTAGCAAGTGCTTGATACATACTTAGTGAATGGACACTCGTTTTACAGATAAGGAAACTGAGACCCAGAGCTGTGACCTGCTGGAGTGGGTGCTAGGGCCAGAGTCCAGCCTTCTCAGGATTCTTCAGGCCTATGAGAAGCCCACCAGCACCCCCACTTAGCCCAGCCCTGGCCTGAGGCTTGTGTTTCTGTCCAGTGGTGATGGGCAGACAGCCCCCCTCTGCTCCCTGCCCCACCCACCCCCCGGGGACCAGAGGCAAGGCTGGGAGGGGCCAGCAGGACAGGGAGGAGCCTGACCCCTCCCCCCTTCCCCCTCCTGGGCTGCCTGCCCCCCACCCCCACTTGAGGCTGGAAACCTGACACCCACAGCCCATCTGCTCAGCTGGCCCTCATCATCCTGCCCCTGGAGGCCACTGGGCTGGCCGGCTGCAGAGCTGTGATTGTTCGGGACTGAATGGGCAGCTGGGCGCCTGTGCCAGGTGCACCATTGTGAAGACTGACACCTGCCTGGCGGGGCGCAGGCCCTGCCCACCCGGACCCTAGCCTGGCTGAGAGGAGCCGTCTACCGGCTTCTGGGCTGGGGCTGCGGTCCAGCGCCTGCTGCTCCCCCAGAGTAAAGTGCCCCCAACAACACCCTGAGTCCCTACCCTGCTCAGGGCTGTCTCCCAGGCCCCTTCAGCCCCCTCTACCTTCTCCTATGCTTCTCTTTACCTCTCTCCTGGTGAAAGCTCACTGTGGCTGTCCCCCCTTGCTAACTGTTATAGGCAAGAGACATTAACCACTCTGAGCCTCAGTTTCTCACCTGTAAAATGGGGATAATCATAGAACTGACTACATGGGGTTGTTAGGAACAGATCAAAGGATATAGTTAGTTCATGGGCCCTGCTTCATACAGTGGGCGACTGAGAAATGAAATTATTATTAAGATATTGCAGTGTGCAGATGCGAACCCAGGGGAGCTGGTCTCAGCCCCCAGCGGGCCCAGCCCAGGGAGCCCGCAGCCCGCCCCCCTGCTTGACTCCCCCTGTCCGGCCTCCCGCCTGTCCCATGAAAATTTAATGCTGGGTAATGACAGTCTGGGCTAATGAAAGAGGCTTCTCTTCTGGCAAAAAGAGAAAAACAAACAAAAATCAACAACCTGCAAGGGGGCATTAACTTTTCATGAGCTGCTATCCCCCTGACATCCCCGCCCTGGCTCACCCGGGCAGCGCGAGGCCCCCTCCTTTTCTTCTGCTCTCTCAGAGCTGGAGCTGCGTGGCCTGGAGTGGGGTTAGGGGTGGAGGCAAGCTAGAGGGGGCCTGGCTCTTTGGGGGGCACTTTCCTTGGACTCCCCTACAAGATGTCTCAGGGAAGGGGGCTGGTGGGGGACTCTGGGATGGGGCTCCAGCTCACAGAGTCCTCTCTGGGCTGTGGAGGGGGGATGCAACCCAGAATGGGTGGGAGAGAAGAGGACTGGCTTGGGGGCCCCTCTCCCATCGACAGCGACCTCCTCCACCTGAGTTCGGCTGGCCCCTCCACTAGCATTTGTTCCCTGTTGCCAGCCAGCAGGGCTGGAAGTGGTTAGAGAAAAGGGCATGAAGCGTCTCTCACTCTCTTTCCCTCTCTTTGTGGTATCCTGGAGAGCCATTGGCTGCTGCCTGTGATACCCTGAGAGATGCGACAATTAATTTTCTTTTAATCAAGGTCGGATGAAGTAAATTGGTGCGGTTCTGCAGCCCTTCATTTTCTGTTTTTGCAGTGATGCAAAACAAATATGATCAAATTATGCTCCTTCTCACCTTATTGAATTAGGAAGCATGACTGATCAGAGGGAGGGAAATGTTCTATATCATGCAGCACCCCCCCACCCCTGCTCCCTCCATACCCCAGCCTCAGTCTCCCTGGATTCATTGGGACTCTGAGCAGAATTGCCTCCTCCAGGGACCCCAGGACATCAGAGGACAGCACCCAGCCCCACTGGTGCTTGGTGAATGAATGATCAAATGATTGAATGAATGAATTAGCAAGTGACCGGCACAGGGGTTCTGAGACAGAGCTGGGTCAGGCTGGGAGAAGGACTTGCTTTGGTTAAGCCCAGAGTTGTGTCTGCCCAGGCTCTCCCTAGAACATCTCCCTGTTTGTTTCTTCATAGGATTTATCAGGGTCTGAAAGGATCTAGGCCACATATTTGTTGACACGTGTATTGTCTTGAAATTGTTCTCCCTGAGCTGAGGCCTTGTCTGTCTTGTTTACTGCAGGGCTGGGCACATAGTAGATGTTCAATAAATTTTGGTCAACTGGGTGATGATTTTAATACAGCTTGACTGAGTGGCTGGGAATCCCCCATTCAGCAAGGGAGACAGACATCGACAATTCCAATGCAGGTCATTGGTGCCATACAAAGAGGGCCACCAGAATGAGTTCTGCCTGGGTGGGACGGGGTTGAAGAGGGGATGTTTGAGGTAGATATGAAAAAGAAAGTAGGAGTTGTACCCAGGGACAAGCAGGGGGAGAATTTTTAGGCAAAGGAACTGTGTGTGCAAGGCTGGTGGTCAGGAAGGACACCACCATCGTCATTGTTTTCATGTCTGTTATGAAAGGCAGGCTCGAGCCTGACTGTGAAAGGCCTTGAATGCCACTTCAAAGTGGCAGAACAGAGCAGACAGGTATGTAGGCTTCTCAGGCTGCTGGCAGGCCCAGCCCACAGTTCTCAGAGCAGGCAGGCAAGTTGGAGCTCTGTAAACAAATTCACTTCGTTGGTCTAGGAGAACTGGCTATTTAAAGGACTCTGGCTAAGCAGCCTTCTGTAAAGTGAAGACTTTCTGTAAAGTGAATTATCCCTGCTAGACCATCAGGTTAGTTAGTCAAAAGAGTCACCTTTGCTTATGGCAAGGCTGACCTGGATGCCCTCTGTCTGTGGTTCCGAAGAAAAAGAACACTGGAGAAACTACCCAGACACCCAGAGATAGGGACACTGATTCCAGGGCACTGGGGCAAAGGGACAATGGCTCAATGGGACAGGGAGGCCTCCTGGAGGAGGTGTTCCTGATGGAAGGAGAAGTATTTGGGGAAGCTCAGGGATAAGGCAAGTCCCCAAGGGTACGTGGGTTGGTCCAATTGTCCATCTCCCACTTCTGAGGGTGGTGCCTGCTGTGAAACCACCCCGCTAATCTAGTCCTTAGGAGCCCCTGGGAAAGCCCTGCCCCTCCACCCCCCACCCCGAGCCCCAGAGCCTACGGAACTGCTCCTCCTGAGCATCCCACAGTCCTTGGGTCTTAGGATAAAGAGCTTGGGGTTCACCTCAGCACCAGTCTCCAGCCAGACTCTGGGCAGTCTGATGTCCTAGGCAAGCTGTGGTCTTCATGGCTCTGGCATGTCCTAGCTGTGTGATATTGGACAAGTGACTTGACCTCTCTGAGTTTGAATGAGAAGAACCTCACAGGGCTTGTTGTGTGGCCCCTGCAAATTCCTTCATCTCTCTGGGCCTGCTCTGCCTTGAGGGGAGTTGGCTGGCTCTGGGTCCTTAGACTGCGCTGAGGTGTGAAGAGTCCAGGGGTGACTGAGCCATCGGGAAGATGGGTGACTCTGGACATAGCTCCCTGGGCCTCCTCAGCATGTCCCTGCTATGCATGTGGGCTTGGGCCACGGCCTGTGGGACCAATCTCTGGGTGGAGACGTCTGTGAGTCATCACTCCTGGGTGCAACTAGTGACCCAGATGGGGCAAGATCATGACATCTTTATCTATGCCATCTCCCCAGTGCCTCCCATTCCCCTTCCTCTTCCTGTCCTCATTCCCTCCTCTAGCCATTGGGTGGGCCACTGTGACACCGTGACTACTCAGCCCCAAATCTCTCCTATGCTACACAAAGTCTATGGTCCTCCTAGGCCTTCTGTCTCATCTTGTCTAAGGGCAATGACAATAGTAATAGCTGCCATTTATTGAACACTTACAATCAACAGTTGCTTTGCATACATTGGGTCTCTGTTTGTCACGCAAAGTTATTACTATTATTACCATCCCCATTTTACAGATGATGAAAGGAGGCTCAGAGTAATTGAGTGACTTGCCCAGGGTCACAGAGCTAGGAATAGGCTTGCTGGGATTTTAAGCAGGGCTGCTCAGATGCCAGCGCTCATGGTCTTTCCATGATGCTTTGTGAAGCTTGCCTTCATGGCATCACTCCTGACTTGGACCACCCACTTCCTCTCAGCCTCCTGCCCCAGGAGCCCCCACCCAGTTACCCGGTTACCCGTAGAACTGACTTGTCCCGGGTCCCCTCATCAAGGCTCTGCTCTCCCAGGTGACAGTGGCTAATCTGATCCCTTCATTCAGTCAGTTTAATGGGTCACCTCTTTCTGGGAACTTGCTAACTCCAGCGAAGGAGCTTTCTGGAAACGCTGCCTGAGTCCACAGGAATGAATCCAGTGGAGGGGGGGTCTCCAAGGGCTGGAGAATCGGCTCTAGAACAGTGGGGCGGGGGAGGGGGTATCCTGGGGCCGTGCCCACAGGCAGCTGCGCCCTCCCCAGAACAGGGCTCAAGTGCAGGCAGAGAGGTGGCGGAGAGGGAAGGGGTGGCGCTGGGGGTGGGGGGCACCCAGCTGGTGAGCGGTGATCCCTCCTTATCCCGGCATCAGCCTCGTTGCTTTTCCAGGCTGAAGTTTCAGATCTCGTTTTCACTTTGGCCTTTGATCACAGCAAGAGGGGGTAGTGGGTGGGAGGTGTGGGGCCATGAGTATCACGAAGTGGAGAGTAGATTCCAGAGCGACCCTCCTCCCACCGTGTTCAAGTATCCGTTGCCAGAGGTGACGTTCTGAGGACAACTAACAAGGGTGGCCAGAGCAGGCCCTCCCAGGATGAGGCCCTGACCCAGGCATTACTTGCAGTAGCTCCTTTTTTTGTTTTCTAAGTGAAAATAGCTTTGCTGGGTTTCTCTCCCTCTGATTTTTAAGGCTGTGTATGTCTGTTGCATAAGATTCAGACAATACAGAAAGGGGTAAAGAATAAGGAAATGGCCCTAAGCTCTTCCTTCCTATTGCTGACATTTGGAGGGAAGAGGCAACTGTCCCTATGATATGGTCACACAAAGATCTTTGCCATTACAGAAAACAGAGTCCTATGCCTCAGGCTGTTTTGAAACCTGCCTTCTTTGCTTTGCAATATGTTTTGAGCATTTCTCCAAGTCGGTACATCAGGGCTACATTCAATGACCACATAAGATTCCATACTCTGTGGTTTATTTAACCAGTTCCTTCCTGCTGGATATTGAATTTGTTTCTGGTTTTTGGCCGTCCCAAGCAAGGTGGTCAGAGGCTGCCCCTCTGCTTCTTCTCCAGCCCCTCCTGCCAGGGACATCTCAGTCCTTGTCTCCCCCAGCTCCATCCACAGAGGGGTCTTGGCTCACAAAGATGCAAGCTGGTGAAGACGGGCAGGGTTCGATGCAGTGGAAGGAACATGGACATGTAATCAAGGAGCCTGGGTTCGAGTGTCACCCTGCCATATATTAACCACGAGGCCTTGAATAATCTCTTTACCTCTACGAACCTCAATTTTCCAATACGAAAAAAATGGTGCATTCATTTCCTAGGGCTGCCGTAACAAAGTACCACAAACTAGGTGACTTAAGACAACCAAAATTTATTGTCTGTAAATTCTGGAGGCTAGAAGTCTGAAATCAAGTGTTGGCAGGACCAAGCTCTCTCTGAAGGCTCTAGGGGAGAAAACTTCCTTGAGTCTTCCAACTTCTGGTGGATCCCAGCAGTCCTTGGCATTCCTTGGTTTGTATCTGCATCCTCCAATCTCTGTCTCCATTGTCATATGGCCTTCTTATAAGGACACCAGTTGCTGGATTTAGGGCCCTTTGGAACCCTGGTGGCACAATGGTTAAGGGTTCAGCTGCTAACCAGAAGTTCGGCAGTTGGAATCCACCAGCTGCTCCTTGGAAAGCCTATGGGGCAGTTCTACCCTGCTCTATAGGGTCGTTATGAGTCAGAATTGACTCGACAGCAGTGGGTTTAGGTCTACTCCAATATTACTTCATCTTAACTAATCACATCTGCAAAGACCCTACTCCTAAATAAGTTCACATTCTGAGATTCCTTGTGGACATAAATGTGGAAGGACACTATTCAAACCAGTACAAACGGGTAAATGGGTACAACAATAACCCATCTCACAGGGCTCCTGTGAGGAATTCATGAGCTCGTCGGCCTGAGCATGCCCAGTCCTGGGCTTGGGGGACAGGGTGGGAGCTCTGCACATTTGGGATGAAACTGAGGTGGAGAAGGAAGGGTTTGCTCAGGTGAGGCAGGTGAGGAGAGACACCGACGTCCTCATCCCTTCCTTCCAGCAATCTGTTAATTTTTATCCTTCACTTTAGAAATACTACATACCCATGCTGAGTGTGGAAAAATGAGAAAACACACGAGTGTTCTAAAAAGCACATGTCGTTTCCTGGAGACCTGACCTCCGTGTATTTACTGTGAACATTTTCCAGTCACGGGTCTGAAGGGCAGAGCCTTCCTATTGCCCAAGAAACAACAGAAGCAGGAGATCTGGACATGGTCTGCAGCAAGCAGGATTTAGGGTAGATTCGGAAGAGACTGTCCCAGATAGCCACGAGGCTCAGCACCCCTGGGTCAGGCGATGGAGGAAAGCAGACGAGTACCAGAAGCTGGGGAAGCCCCTGGCTGTGGTCCTTCAGAGGCAGCAGCCACAGGGCACTGAAGCTAGAGGGTGGAAGGGCTGGGATGTGAAATGGGGTGCAGCTGTGTTTTGGAGGGGATAGCTCGTAGACAGTAGAGAACTAGGAAGGGGAGGAGAAAGTAGGCAGGGAGAGATGGTTTGCAGCCAAAGTCTGCATTGGTGAGGGGGGCTGGTGAAATGAAAGATGGCGGTGGGCTCTGAAAGTGTGTAGTCAGCAGTGGGCAGGGCCCGCCAATGTTCGGCACTGCCAGGCTGGGAGGCACTTTCAGGGCATGCGGAGAAAGGGCCAAGGAGCTGGGTCATGCCATCTATCTGTGCAGGGCCTGCTCACACCCTGAGAACGCCATCCCCTCCTGCCACCCCTAGGGGACCGGTATTTGGGGTCCCTCATCTTTCATCGCCGTCTCCCCGGGAATGTCCTTCATCCGGCCCTCAGGGTTCATGTCACCCCGTGGAATGCGGGCTCCTTGCCACTGTACACTTCAGAGGATCATTAGCAGAAATCATTAGCTCGAATACAGCCTCCCCCATAAATCTCCCCTGCACCTGGATCGTTTGTCCGTGCCTAATTTCCATCTCCCGAACTTTATGATTTGTCCCTCGTTTGATGAGCGCTTCGCCCATCAATTGTGCTGTAAGTGCTTGCAAAGAAAGACCCCCCGTGCTGACCCCATCTCAGACAGACGGGTTTGGGCTTCTCGCCCTGCATGCTGGGTGGAGGCGCCCTCCCCAGCCTCCCCCTCAGCTCGTCCCTCAAAGGGCATCTTAAAGACACTGTGTTCGCAGCCTCCTCCCTTAGGTACAGGAGGCAGAGCTGGGCCCGCAGTGTGGAGGAACAATGGAAGAATGAGGGAGGTGGGAAGGGCCTGTGGCTGGCTGGGTGGCATGTAGGGGAAGAGTCCTGGACCAGGGGTCTGGAGGTTTGATTCTCATCTCTGCCCTCTACTCGCTGTGTGACCTCAAGCATATTGCTTTCCCTCTCTGAGCCTTAATTTCTTCATCTGATAAACCAAAACACTAAACCTGCTGCTGTAGAGTCGATTTTGACTTATGGTGACTCCATGTGTTACAGAGTAGAACTGTGCTCCATAGGGTTTCCTTGGCTGTAATCTTTACTGAGGCAGAAGATCTCCAGGCCTTTCTTCCAAAGCACTCCTGGCTGGGTTTGAACTGCCAACCTTTAGTAGTCAAGCACAAACCATTTGTGCCACCCTTTCTTCCTCTGATACATGAGTTTATAATCACCTAGGTGCTGCCTAACTTTCATGGTTATTGTGAGGGTTGAAGTCACTTATTCATTCATTCATTTGCTGATTCATTCACTCATCTGTGCTTTCACACATTCAAAAGCACTTGTGGCTGGAGAAGGAGGAAATGAGGAGTTATTGCTTAAGGGGTAATGAGTTTCTATTGGAGGTGATGAAAAACCTTTGGAAATGGATGGTGCTGATGGTTGCACAACATGGTGAATGTAATTAATGTTACCAAACTGTACAGGTAAAAATGGTTAAAATGGCATGCTTTTTGTTATGTGTATTTTGCCACAGTAAAAAAGAAAGAAAGCAGACGTATGTGTTTGTTCATCCACTTAGCAAGCATCCATTGGACACCTGCTATGAACCAGGCCATTGTGGGTATAGACAGAATTACCAAGAGACACGAAAGCTGGCCGAACTGGGAGGGACCTTGGTGGCTAAGAGCCAGCGCCTTCATGCTAGGAGACGTGAGTTCTAATCCTGACTCCACCACCAACTAGCTATGTGACCCTGGGCAAGTCATTTTACCTCCAGAGTCTCAGTTACCTCATCTGTAAAATGGGAGTGGAATGAGCAACTCTACAGACAACACCTAACACACAGCACACACTTGACACGTTGCCATTGTTATTCTGTCTCTGTGAGGACACAGAGGGAGATGCCTTTCTTAACGTACAGAGGGCATGGGACAATGTATATGACAATATTTAGAAAAATATAAAGAGGGGAGGGACAGAACCATGGGGGCAGGGGTTTCTCCCGGACTGGCCCCATCCCAGAACCAGCTGCCATTGAGTAGACTCTGACTCATGATGACCCTTGTGCTTCAGAGTAGAACTGCGCTCCACGAAGTTTCAATGGCTGTGAGCTTTTAGAAGGAGATTGCCAGACCTTTCTTCCAACGTGCTTCTAGTTGGATTCAAACTGCCAACCTTTTGGTTAGTAGTCAAGTGCTTAACCATTTGTGCCACCCAGGGACTCTGGATCCCCACCCAGGAAAAGGCTATTACAGGCTTTGCCTTATTACTCGATGGAAGCATTTGGAAATATCAGGTGAACTCTGGGCAAGGGGCTGAAAGGAGATTGGGGGAGAACTCACAATTCTAAACCCTGGAAAGGAAGTGCTCCCAGGGCCTGTCCTCAGGTGGCAATGAGGTCCCAAGGAGGTGCCCACTCTCAAGCTAGGGTAAGACTATGGAGTCCAGGAGATTGGGAAACCGGCCAGCTGGGTGCTTCCCAAGCAGATCTGCAGATCTAGAGGGCCCCCCGGTCATGATTCGCGTACCTCTGGGTTTTGGGACACCGAGTTCAGCCTCGTTCACCCACAGAAGGTGCTGGAAAAAGCCGAGGCCTTCTCTCTGAGGCCCAGAGCAGAGGATCTGGGTGGGGCTAGGGGAGGAAGCAGTTCATCCCATCGGGACCTGTGGCAGGAATGGGTCATCGCGGAGAGGAAGCTGGAGAAGGGAACACCTAGTTTAATGTCACCAGACTGGCCCCCACCCGGAGGGCAGGGGAGGTGCCCCGTCAGCCCAGCAATCACCCAACCTGGCTTCTCAGGGGTGTCCTTAATTCCCACCACGGGAGGCTGGGGAGCCTGGGAGTTGAATGTATAAGTCATGTGGCCTCAGGCGAGTTCCTTAACCTCTCTGAGCCTCAGTTTCCTCAGTTGAAAAAGAGGATGAAAATCTCAGAGAACTCATAGGCTGCTGGGAGAACCAACTAAACACCTTTTAGATGGTACCTGGCACATAGTAGGTACTCAACAAACAGGGACGGATTACCCAATAAGCAAGGTACACACGGGCTCAACTGTGTTTACTTACTAATCTGTAGTGCACATGTGAATGTACACCACAGGTTAGTAAATAAACACAATTAAGCCCCTGCGTACCTTGCTTACCTTAAGCCAGTGCACATCACACTTACTGGTTAGTCCGCCGTTTTTAGCAAATGATAGTTAGTTAGCATCCCAAGAACTATACTTGCTATGACATAACTTTTCGCTTTATTAGCTTGTTGTAAAATTACAAAGGGCAGGCTTTTTATGCCCATTTTAAAGGTAGAGAAACTGAGGCCCAAAGCTGCTAAGAACTCACATGGTTTCATGCAACCAGTCGGTGGGGAAGTTGGGACTTGAACCCAGGTCTCCTGACTTGCATCTCACCACGGCTACCTGGCAGCAGACCCAGGGGACGGGATGTTTGCTCCTAATTTGTGAATTCCCAGGAGCCGAAAACAAAGAGCTGGGATTCGGATTCATCAACACACTCCTACGGAGGTGACTCACCCGAGAGCAAGAGCTGGGATCTGCCCCAGCACATTCCCGCCCCCTGGCCTGGCAGCAAAGCCCTGCCGACCTGAGGGCCGGCCGGGAGAGGAGGGCAGCAGAGGAGGGGGGAAGGGACCTCACCTCCCAGCTTCGTCCACCTGGCCAGACCCTGGCAGCATGGGCAGGCTGTGTCCCCCAGCCCGAGGGTGCCTCTGATGCTCAGAGAGCCTGGGCCTCACAGGGCACCCCGGGTAGTGCTCTCAGCCTGGGGGCAAGAGCAGGGAGGTAGGGGTGGGAGTAGGGGTAGGAACTGGGAGCCACAGGCTGGAAAGCAGCTTGCACATTTTACAGGTCACATTATCTTTTATGGGTATCCTAAAAAGAATGTCAGGCACTAGAGGCTTTTTTCCCCCCTTTTCTTTCTTTCTTTCTCTCTCTCGCTTCTTCTTGTTTTTTGGACTCTGATCACTGCAGTCCCCACTGCAGATTTTTATCGCTGGCCTGGCCCCAGGGCTGGGTAGCCCCACCAGTACCAGTGAGTGCTGGGTCCCCGGGAGGGTCTGCTTTGTCTTCCAAGGTGGGCAGGGTGGCTGGTTGTGCCCGCAAGCTCTCTCCCCCTTCCGAATGGGGAGGGCCCCTGTCTCCCCCACAGAGCCAAGAGCTTCCAAGGACAGTCTTTTGCCCCTCCTCCCCTCCAAGTCTCTCTGCCCACAGGGAGAATTCAGTCCACCTGGGACAGACTGACTTTCAGCATCTGTTCTCCGGCTTGATTATCCCCGGTTGACAGGAGGATGGCTGGGGTCTCCACAAGGACCCTGGTTCTCTTTACTCTTTTCGGGTGGCTCAGTTTCCCCTTGGTCCCTCTCATCTTCAGCTAATCTCACTCCCAGAAAGAGCCTCGGCCCCTGCCATCCCCAGAAACCAGCTTATGGGCCCAGAAGTCCTGCTTGGGCAGCCTCACCTCCTTCACCTTTGTGTTTAGGCTCCTTACACTTAAGGAAAGCACCATTCTGGAACCAACAAGGAGAGACCCAGAAGACTGGGGTGGGGTGAGGGGGTGATTAGCCAGAAGAAGGACATTCAGACCCTCTTCGCATCCGTACCGTTTGGTGGTCAGTGGCAGTGATTTCGGGTCCCAGCTCCACCATTTACCATATTGGAGCCTCACTTTCCTCATCTGTAGAATGGGGATGATAATAATGGTTTCCACCTCCTAAGGTTGTTGGGGGGAGTCACTGAGTTCGCCGGGCCTGGCATATAATAAGTGCTCAATAAATGTGAATGATCATAATTAGTGTTATTATTAAACAGGTCTGGGTACGTATGAGCCGCTGCTGTCTGTCCCTTGGAGACTCTAGGAACACGGGATTTAGGCTGACTTGGCAGCAGGAGGCACTGAGGTGGCACAGCAGGAAGAACTCCAGGCCACAATACCGGGGTGGTGAGGGGGCCGGGAGGTGTGGCAGCTCATTCCACTGAGATGGTTAAGAAAGAGGAGAGACTAGCCAAGAAAGCAAGTGCTGCCCAGGAAAATTAGGCAGCGGGCCTAATGAAAACCAGGCAGCGGGCCAAGTGAGAAATGTGACCTTCCTTCTATCTCTCCTTTTTCTTTCCTTTGAGCCTGGAGGTGGGCGGGGGGTGGAGTAGGAGGTGAGGAGGCAGGGTCTTTGCCTTCAGCTGAGTCTCAGGCAGGAGAATCCACTAGGACCAATGTTGGGGGCTGGGGGCAGGGGCAGAGAAGGAGGTTCTGGAAGACCAAGTGAGGAGTCCGGGAGAAGGTGTGGGACTGGATGAAGCTGGCCAAACAGAGTCAGACAGGTTTTTAGAGCCTTCTGGGATCCTAGAGAAGCTCTAATATAAGCCCGCCATTTCACCCATGAGAAAACAAAGGCCCAGAGAGGTGACTTGCCTGCCCAAGGTCACACAGCAAGCAGGGTCTGAGCTTTGATTCCTTCTCACTTCCTCTGCTCTGGGCCCTCTCTTAGGCCCCAACCCTGTCCTTTGGAGGCCTGGCTTTCTCAGGCTGGGCCAGAGCAGCCTTTTATTCTGGGACAGCTCCATCGCTGAGGCACGAAGTCTCAAACCTTTCTCCCCTAAAGTGCCGCTAAGAGCAGTCCCTCTTCAGAGCGTCTGCGGGTGAAGCCCCAAGGGGCCTCCAACAGTCTTGTGTTTCTCTTGAAAGTTTACATAAGTTTGAGGCGCTATTCCATAATGGATCTGTGTTGCTTAATTAAGAGATGAGCCTCTCATCACCAAATTTAAGAGGGAAACTGATATATTGGGATGATAGGCCAAGTTGATCTTGCAGCTTCGTAAGGGTGACATACAGCCACGTCTCTCAGGGTGACAGCTCACCCTGACGGAGAAACTTTGAGAAACTTTGAGTTCAGTGGTCTGCTCTGGACATCAGCTCCTCAAGGACAGGAATTTTTGTTGACTTTTGTTCACTGCTATGTCGTCAGCACCCATAACAGTGCCTAGCACATAGTAAGTGCTCAATAAATGTGTTGAATGAACGAATGAGGTGGTCTGGGAAGGCTTGTCTAAGGAAGTAACATTCAGTTGAGATTGGCAGGAGCAGGATGTACAGGGACGGAGAAGAGGAAACAGCATGTGAGAAGAGCTGAAATAAGATAAATGTGGCTGAAGTGGGGGGCGGGTACAGGGGGAGGGTGTTGACCTCAGTTCCACTCTTTTGTACCTGTGTGACCTTGGACAGGTTATTGATGCTTTCTGAGCCTCAGTCTCCATGTCTGTTCAATGGGATAATAAAAGAATCAAACTCATCGGGCAAGGGAGTGCCCATGGTCAGTTTCAAATATTCATTGCCTCTAATAATGATAATAATAACGATAATAATATTTCAACCACTACCAAGAAGCCCTGGGTTAGTTTCACACCGTGCCCCCATGCCTCACCCCAGACCCAGGCCAAACTGCAGGTCCAGGCTGCAGTCTGAGGGTGCTCGCTCCCTGCCCCCACCCTCTTGAAGGTCAGGCGTCCCCAAGGTTATCTCTGTTTTTCGCTGGATTCTGTGAAGTCGCACAGGTCACACTCTGGGGCTGAAAAGTGTTGCTTTTTATAGCCTTCCCTGATGGTGAGGAATGCGGGGGGAGGGGGAGCAGTCCTGGGGAGTCCCGTCCCTTCTGGGGGCTGGGGCCCCACGGTCACACCAGCCCTGCACCCCAGCAGCCTGGAGCCCTTCTAGGCCAGGCTCCCACCCATGCCAGGGTCAAAAGGGCAGGGAGGCTGGTGGAGAAGGCAGAAGTGCTCTGGACAGAGAGCCAGGACGCCTGGGTTCTGACTCTGGTCTTGGGTAAGCCATTATCCCTATCTAGGCTTCAGTATCCCCGTCTGTAAAATGGGAATGTTGAGCCTTGCTTGCCTTCCACAGTGGTGAAAACCCAAACCCAAACCTGTTGCCCTTGGGTTGATTGCCACTCATGGTGACTCCACGTGTTACAGAGTAAAACTGCTCCATAGGGTTTTTTTTTTTTTTTTTGGCTACAATCTTTATGGAAGCAGATTGCCAGGCCTTTCTTCTGCAGCACCACTGGGTAGGTTCAAACCACCAGCCTTTCTGTTAGTGGTGTTGTTAGTTGCTGTTGAGATGATTCCGACTCATGATGATCCCATGTGACAGAAGTAGAACTGCTCCATCGGGGTTTTTTTAAGCTATAATCTTAACAGAAGCAAATCGCCAGGCCTTTCATTCATGGCAGCACTGGATGGGTTCAAACCGCCAGTCTTTTGATAAGTTCAAACCAAAAAACAAACCCGTTGCCACTGAGTAGATTCTGACTCATAGTAACCCTATAGGACAGAGTAGAACTGCCCTATGGGGTTTCCAAGGAGCGGGTGGTGGATTCGAACTGCTGACCTTTTGGTTAACAGCCAGGGCACTTAACGACTGTTATTAGTTGAGTATAAACTGTTTAAGCCACCAGGGATCTTCATGGTGGTGAAGGATCATTGTATTCTCTGTCGGGAGGCTTTGGAGAGAATGGGGCAGAGGGTCAGCAGGTCCGGGGCCCAGCCCCCAAGGGGATGAGCCCCAGTGGCCTGAAAGGATGATAGCAGGTGGCAGAGGAAAAGGGACAAGGGGAGAGCCAGGCAAAAACGATGCTGGGAACTCAGTTACTATTTCAAACAACATGGTGAAGAGAGTGTGTGGCAGGCACTCTGCCTCCTTCACCTCATTTAATCCTCACCCCAAGCTTGGAGTAGGCACAGTGATCAGCATAGTTTATAGACGGGGAAACTAGCCTGGCAGAACCATTTGCCCAAGCTCACCCTGCTTGTAAGGGGCAGAGCTGGGACTGGCACCCAGATCTGTCCCTCGTTTGGGTCAGTTCAGCAGACAGCCCCCAAGTGATGGCTGGCAACAGGGAAGACCCTGGCAAAAGGGGTAGGGGGCTGTGTCCTTTGTGCAGGAGCCCTCTGCCTGGGATGTCCCTGCCCCTCACCCCATTCCACCAGGCCCCACTCCCCTCCCACACCGTCTGGGAAAGGACTGGTTTCAGGGTCCTGAAGGGGACCCAATAGTGCCAAGGGCTGGCTCAGCATTTTGCTTCTCCTCCCACCAGCCCCCTCCTCCTCCCCTCTCTCCTTTTAATCTGGTTCTTATCAAGGATGATAACATTCAGCAATAATAAAACCCAGGTCCACTTTCTAACAGCCGATTGCCCCCACACCCTGATTCAGTGATACAGAAGCCCACATCCTGGCCTGGCCTGAGGACACCTGTGGACAGTGACCCCCACATGGGACGTCTAGAAATTCTTAAATTGCCCCACCAGCTGACTCCCTGGGAAACCTCCATGGACGGAGTGCAGCCTCCCTTCGCTAAAAGAATCTCAGAGCTGCTTCTTTCTCTTCGGGGCCTCCAGAAAGAGTCTACAACCTGTGGTGTCCATCTGTCCATTCGTTTCTCCAAATAACAGCAAACAGCTACCACTTCATGAGCATTGCTTTGTGCCAGGCTCTTGTGGTGTCTCAGGTGTTTCTCAATGCATCATGAACAGGAAGGTACTATTCTTAATCCTGTTTTAGTCAGAGGTGAGGAAACTGAGGCTCAGAGAGGTTAAGCCACTTGACGAAGGTCACACAGCTGGTAAGTGGCAGAGCTAGGATTTGAACTCAGGGCGGCTGGACCCCAGGACCCAAACTCTTCAGAACTCTGTCTCCTGCCTCCTGCCTCTGCCCTGCGATATGAGGAGCACCTGCCAAGCAGTGTTCAATCCTCATACAACTTGAGTGGCCCCACGGGAGACAAGCCCAGGACCCTGCACCATCCCACTCTGCCCTGAGGCTCAAGATGGCCCTGCAGGGAATGGGGGTTCCTACCTCAGTCTAGGCCTGGGCCAGCTGCCAGAGCTGAGCCTGGGTGCCTGCACCCCATGAGGACTTTGTCCCTTTAATAGGTCCTTTGGGTACAGAATGTCCCAGGGTGAAGGGTGCAACCTAGATGCTAGGCTTGGGCAAGCCCTGCCCAGGGCACTCCCCACGCTCTGGGGCTGGGGGAGGGCACCTCGTCTTTCACTGCAAGCTTTAGTTTTCCTGTGGACAAGAGCAGTAGCCCCAGTCATCCCCCTACCCCCACCCCCGCTTCCCGCCAGAATAGGATTAAGGAGTCCTAGGTATAAGGGCCCAGATGTGCAGCCTGGCTCTTTCCTAAATAATTCATAGACAGGACCCTTACCCCAATGTTTACACTCATGCCCCCAGCAACCTGTTTCCAACTCTACACTCCCTGTTCCTCTCCCCTCTACCCCAAGCCCCACCATACCTAGAAAGCATCAGTCCTCCTCCCTCCAGATTATTTTAATCCTCCATAGGCTTCAAGGCCTGCTCCAGCACCTCCCCAGAAAGCCCTCCCTGACTGCTGCAGCCCATAGCAGTCTCCCTTTCTGCCAGGGACTCCAAAGCCCCTAATGTTGAGCACCGCATCCCCCTTCAGCTCTTCATTCTGTGGGATTGAGCTCCTACTGGGTGTGTGGGGAGGAACCAAAACCAAAACTCATTGCTGTTGAGAAGATTCTGACTCATAGCGACTCTATAGGACAGAGCAGAACTGGCCCATAGGGTTTCCAAAGAGCAGCTGGCAGATTTGAACTGCTGACCTTTTGGTTAGCAGCCGTAGCTCTTAACCACTGTGCCACCAGGGTTCCATGTGGGGTGGAGGAGAGTAAAAAATTATGACCACGCGCTCCAGGCCGTGTGGGTGCTCTTAGGCTCATGGAGGAAGGAGATCACATTATACATTAGCACTTTTCTAAATAACATGAGCCCCCACATCCCCTCTGAGTCGCCAGGGTGCAGGCACCCCAGGTTTGACCCATAGTAGGTGCTCAATAAATATTTGTTGGATGAATGAATGAATGAATAAGCAAGTACTGGCAGGGACCAGGTGGTGTTTGCACTCAGGGAAAGCAGGAGTCTCTGGGGACTTAGAGGAGGGGCTTGTAGCCAAGGTAAGGAGGGTGGTCAGGGAGGTGCTGTTTCCTCTGAGGCCTGACAAAGCGGGGAGGGCGGGAGCAGGCAGGAACAGCATCCCGGGAAGAGGGAACACCATGTGCAAAGGCGGAGGTGGGGGGTGCCCAGATCTTAGCCTCTAGGGGCTCTGGGGGCTCCTTCAGTCCAATCTTCAGTTTACAGATGGGATCACGGAGTCCCGGAGCTGAGAGAGGCTTGTCTGAGTTTGAGAATGAGCTGGGTGGATGACTCCACCTCGTGGGGCAGGGAAGGGTGATGGGCACAGGTGGGATCAGGGGTCCATTGAGTGGCAATCGCTCAGGCCACAGGCAGACATAGTCTTGGGTGGCAAGCCCAGGGCATATGGAATGGACCAGAAGAGGGTGCTAAGGGTGAAAAGAATCATTGCCTGGAATCAGGGCAGGGAACAGCAGGAAGAGCAGGTTTAAGTGTGATACAGGGCCCCAAACTCACCAAGCCTCAGCCCTGGAGGACCCCTGTCAGCTTTCCTGCTTTCAAAGAAAGTCATAAAATAATCCTGGTATTGCTACAGCGACAGATGATAATAACAACACCCACCCTCTGTCAAGCACCTTTTGCGCGCACTATTTCATTGAGCCGTTAACGATAACCCTGTGAGGGACATTAGGTTATTGCCCATTTAACAGATGAAGAAACAGAGGCACAAACAGGTGAAGTAATTAATGCAGTAGCTGTGAGTGGGAGAGTCAGGGTTTGAATCCGAGCAGCCTGACCCCAGAGCAGTCTCTTAAAGCCACCTAGCCCCCCTGGGTTATGCTGGTTTGAGAGTCAGACAGGCCTAGGTTCAAGTTCAAGCTCTGCCATTAAGGAACCTTGAGCCAGTGACTCTGCCTCTCCAAGCCTCAGTTTCCCCGGAGTGAGGACAAGCTGACCTCACAGGGTTGCTGTAAGGATACAGGAGACACATTTAAAGTGCCTGGAACACAGGGGCTTGGAAGCGTCTGCCCACCTTACCCACCAGCGGCCAGCCTGACCCTGTTGGTCCCCATGGTATGCCCCGCCCTGTGCACTCAGTCTCTGCCCCACACCCATTTGCATGCCAGGCAGCCTTGGCAGGTGAGCAAGGCCTCCTCCCTGCTCTCCCCCTCCTGGGGATGGTGGGGCTGCCCACACTGGGCGCTGGGTGGGCAGGGTCCTAAGTCAGGGCTCCTGCTTCCCCGGGGCTGGGGTGGGGTGGGATAGAGCGGGTGCTGGGCATGAAGGACAGCCACCTTCTCTAAGGGTCCCGAGAATTCTGGTGGGTGTTGACTCTGGAGAAAGGGGCAAACCTCCCTCCACTCAGCCCACTTCCTTAGCCTTCGATAAAGGTGTTTAACAAGCAAACACACATTTAAAGAGAAAGCCCATTTCTGGTAAGACTCGGGCTCCCCTGAGATGCCAAACAGCGTTTTCCAATCTCACCTCCCCTGGCTGGCTTTGGTTTTGATGTTGGCACAGGTAAGCCCCTTGGCCTCAACTTCCTCATCTGTAAAATGGAGATGAGACTTCTTCCCGGGGTGGTTGTGAGGTTTCAGTGAAAGCGCATGGGGGGATAGTTCTTTTAGTTTACCCAGATATCTTCTGCCTTACTCAGTTCAGTTTGAATCCACCAACTGCTCCTTGAAAACCCTGTGGGACAGTTCTACTTTGCGCTATGAGGTCGCTATAAGTCAGAATCGACTCAACAGCAATGGGTTTACTCAGTTCCCAGTCTGAAGTTTCTCTCTTGAGCCCCTGGGGAAACTGAGACTCTGCCCCCAGGCTCCTGGGAGTGGAGCTGGAGAGCAGAACCTGGGTGTCCCAACTCCCGCCTCAGCCTGTCCTCGGGGTGGTGGCTTGGAGATACCAACTTCCCTCCCAAGGACCCAGAGGAATTTAGACAGCGAGGAAAAAAACAAGCCCCAGCCTAATGTTTTTCATTTTTGTCCTGAACAATGCAGTTTCTGGGTTGATTGTTAAGCAAACATTGCAGGAGGCCGCCCCAGAGCTGACACAGACTGGGGACATTATCAGAGCTACCGCCCCAGGGGCAGGGCCGGGGCTCTGCCACCCAGAGATCTTGCCCAGGACGCTGGACCCCAGGTTGGCCCTTCTCAAGTTCAGTCACCTCTGGGGAGGCGGCGTCAGAGTCCGGGGTCTGAGTGACCGCTGACTTGGGAGATTATGGGACCACTTCTGCCCAACAATGCCAGGCCTCCCCTCCCCTCTCTGTCCTCCTCAAGGCAGCAGGTAGGGTGACTGACTGTCTTTGTTTGCTCTGGACTGAGGGGTTTCTGGGGACATGGGAGTTTCAGGGCTAAAACCAGGCACATACCTGGGCAAACGAGGATGGTTGATCACCCTACAAGGCTCAAAGAATAATTAGAGTCAGACAGAAGCTTCCTCAGATGATAACAATAACAACAACAACTTCCATTTATTGAGTTGATTACCATGTGCCAGAAAGGGGCCCTCGTGGCACAATGGTTAAGTACTCAGCTCCTAACCTAAAGGTTTGTGGTTCGAATTCACCCAGTGGCTACGAGGGAGAAAGACTTGGTGATCGGCTCACATTAAGATTACAACCCAGAAAACCCTATGGGACAGTTCTACTCTGTCACATGGGGTGGCTTTGGGTAGAAATCAACTTGACTGCACACAACAACCATGTACCAGACACCTTGTGAAGTGCTTTAGCAATATCACCTCACTTATCCCCAGAAAACCGAGGCTCAGAAACTGACTTTTGTGAGATCATGCAGCTAGAAAGTTGCAGAGCAGGGATTCAAACCCAGTCTGATTCAAAAGCCTTACCTGTCTCTCAATGATCACCCTGCATCATCTGAGAGCTTGACTTTATCACAGTTACAGATGGTGAGACCAAGGTCAAGTGAGGTGGAGAGGTCCTGAGTTCTAAGGTGGAACTCCCCTGGTATAGCCAGCTTTAGGGGGCTCCCACATATCAGGGTAGGGAGGCCTTGTTGCCCCTTGGCCCAGCCCCTGAAAACACATACCAGCTGGCTTGAGAATCTAAACGATCTCAAAGATGCCACCAAAAGCCAGAGCCCCAGCTCACATATAGGGTCATTGCAGCCCCTAGGATTTTGCCTTCCTGGTAGAGCTTGCTGCAATGTCCGACAATCCCAAACTTGCTGAGCAGAGGACAGTCACAGCCAGAGTCTGGAACAGGGCAGCATCCCAGAACTCCAGCCCCTACTGGTTTGTGAGGACAGGAAGGGGGAGTCAGAGCTGGCCTGGACCCCCTTCTCAGCAGAGGCTGGGCCTAGTGCTGCCCATGCGGACCCCTCCTTTCTATCCCTGAGCGTGGCTGGTGCCTCGGCAGTGGCAGGGAGGGCGCCGGAGCTCTAGGGGTCTGTTTGAGGTTTCCTCCAGCGGCTGGTGGTGGCGGGTACAGCTCACTAATTAATTAGCGCTTAAGTACTTAGCATCCTCCTGCATCATGTCAAACGAGGATTTGAGTCTTAATTCCCTGTGTAGGTAACGGTGGGAATGTGCTGGGGAGATCGGTCAGGACTTAGAGAAATGCTTCCCCTTGCTCGGGTGTGTGCTGAGAATGCCAGCTGCTGCTGAGGCCCAGAGAGGCCCTGGGGAGCAGGGTGTCCGGACCCCTGGGTCCCCACAGCTGCCTCCATCCACTTATCCACCACCATGTGGATTAGGGATGCAGCCATACTGCCTGGGTTCAAATCCCAGCCCTACCACCTGCTACCTGTGTGCCTGAGCGAATCACTTAATCTCCTTGGGTCTTGATTTACATGTAAGGAGGTGATGGTACCTACTCATAGAATTGTTGCAAAGATGAAGCAAGCCAATAGGTAGATGTTCTATGGAACATGGCTGGCATGTGGCAGGCCCTGGATGAGTAGATGCTGTTACCTTTCATGTACTCACACTCTTGGTCATGCTTTTATTTATTCAACAAACATTTATCAAGTATCTACTATGTGCCTGCCAGGGGGCATAGAGTTGAATAAATCCTTCAGCCTCTCTAAACCTTAGTCTGCTCGTCTGTGATTGGGGATGACGATGGATCTATCTCAAAGGGGCAGGGTGAGGCTTCAATGAGATACTGTGAGTCAAAGCCCTTAGCCTAGGCCTGCTCGGCAGGGGGAGCCCCCAGTGAGCACTGGTGGGAGGAGGACAAGAGCAGCCACAGCAGAACTGGGCTGGCGGCTGCAGGGCATGCTGGTCCCACCCTGGCCCAGCATCACTCACAGGACCCCCCTGGGAAGGTGGACCCATTGCTTGGCTGCCCAGGCCATGCTAGGCTCAGGACCACTTGGAAGGGCTCCCCCTTTCAAGGCTGAGACCCAGAAACACTGGGTGAGGGGCTTACGTGTCCTTAGAAGGGACAAGGGGGAGGAGGAGGAACTCTTTTTTTCCTAATGCTTTTGGCTTGTTTGTTCCTCCTTGATGGTCAGGAAATGCTGGACCAGAGAGATGGGTAGTGTCCACTGCTGCTGCCACAGAAGTGGCATTGGCTGGGTCTGCAGCAGAAACCCCACTGCACTGCAGGGCCCAAGTAGGGGCATCTCAGCCCCACAGAATGCCCATCGACCACTCAACCATGCTGGAGAAGGTCTCAGCCCAACCTGAGTGAGTAAAAGGAACAGGAAGCAATGGGAGTGCGGGGTAAGAGAGTAGGGGAATGAAGGCAGTGGTATGGGGCAGAGGACATTGCTAGAACTTGAGTCTGAGATTGGCCACAGTGCTCTGCTCCATGACCTTAAGAAAGCCACACAGTCTCTCTGAGTTTTGATTGTCTCATGTGAAATGAGGCTAGCAATCCTGCTCCGTGACCCTGGAGGCGAGGATCACAGGAGACGGTGTTTCTTGGTGAGTGCCCTGTAAAATGACAACATGTCATAAAACTCAGGGATTATGCTATCTATGAGCCAAAATTGGCTAATGGTCCTACAAATCCTGTCTCCACTGTGGAAACCTTTCTCCACTATATTACAGGCAGAGACCCCTTGGATCCTAGCACTGGATTTTGCCTGTAATAAAAATAAGTACAATTTGTGTATTGTGCTAGGCACTGAGCATTCATTATGTCCCATTGACTCCTCATGACACACTCATGAGATGAGCATTCTGACTCCCTTTTACAAATGAGGACCGAGACTCGGTCAGGTTAAGTCACTTGCCTAAGTTCTCCCAGCTGGTAAGTGGAAGAGCCAAGATTCGAACTCAGATCAGCTGGATGCAACACTCAAGGAGTGTTTGCTTAGTGAATAAACCAACAAATGAATGCATGATTGCGGGAATGTCATTGGTTAGGGGAGACAAAGGAAGCTCTTCCTTGTAGGTGATGCTATATGGAGGAGCCCTGGTGGTGCAGTGGTTAAGAGCTTGACTGCTAACCAAAAGGTCAGCAGTTCAAATCCACCAGCTGCTCCTTGGAAACCCTATGAGGACAGTTGTACTGTGTCCTGTAGGTTCACTATGAGTCGGAATTGACTCAACGGCAACGGATTTTTTTTTTTTTTGATAAGGGCGGGGGCGATGAGGAATGAGTTCATAGTTTTTGCCAGTCTTGAGCTATTTATTACCCATTATTGCACAGATTCCAGAAGTTTAAAATACATGAAAAAAATCCAGCCCAGAAGGAAGAGTGCAGTTTCACGGACAATTCAAGTATTCAGCTAGTATAGATTGCGGAATACCTGCTATGTGCTGGGCACTAAGATAGGAGCTGGGGACACAACACTGGATGGGCCAGACATTGTCCTGCTCTTATGGTGCTCATGGTGATTGCCAAGGTCACTGGACTTGAAACTTGAAGTCCCAAGAGGGCCCCCTGGAAGGTAGCACATCTCTGGCAGCAGGTCGGGGACTTGGGACCCACCATTCCACCCCTCCCCTTTATATGCCAATTCTCCTCTGTGAAGAAGGGCTTAAGAACTAGGATATTGTCTAATCACATCGCCTTGCTTACATATTCAGACCCAGAGGCTGAAAGGAATTAGATGGAGACAAAACAAAAGTAGGAGATTAGAAGAATCAAACTCCTAAGAAAACCTGGAATCTGCGCCATGACCACAATGATAGCTCATGGTCACTGAGTACTCACTATAGGCCAGGCACTGTGCTAAGACCTGCACACACCTTGTCTTATTTGGCCCTCACAGCAACTGCATTTTACAGTTGAAAAGCTGAGGCTTAGAGAGGTCACTTTGCCCAAGGTCAAACTTCAAGAAAATGGCAGAGCTGGGATGCAGACCCCAGAGAGTCTGACTGTGGAAACCAAAGAAAGGAGCCCCTGGGTGGTGAAAATGGTTAACGCCCTCGCTGCTAATCAAAAGGTTGGAGGTTTGAGTCCACCCAGAAGTGTCTTGAAAGAAAGGTCTGGCGCTCTACTTCTGGAAAACCAGCCATTGAAAACCCTATGGAAGCACAGTCCTACTCTGACACACATGGGGTCACCATGAGTTGGGATCCACTCATAGCAATTGATTAGCACAGGAAAGGTGGAGGGAGGGCAGGGGAAAGTTCCCAGGCTGGTAGCCAGTGTTCTGTCTGCACTGCTGTCTTAGCTCACGTGCACCCAGGTAAGACAACTAGAAGGTAAGTGTGCCACTTAAAACAGAAAAGCTCGTGAAGCTGTGCTCCGAATTAACAAGTAGCTTGGAAAACCTCTCTGAAGGTTCCTGGCAATGTCCCTGTGGGAGCCAGCTCATGTATTTTAAGAAAAAAAAAATCATTAAAGAAGTTAGGACCGTGGAGAGGCCATAAATGTAAAATATTGGTGGTTCGACTGTGTATCCCTAGCAGCCGCAAGCAAGGTTCAGTTTGACGAGGCGGAACCCTGTCCAAGAAATAAATCATTTTGCTTTCCCAAGATGGCTCCCCTTGAATCTTCTAAGGATGTCTGCTCCTAAGTTTTAATTTGCCCACCTAGCTCAGGACCAACTAAGACCATGGCTGTACAGGGAACTTGGATCCCAGTGGTTAGCTGCAACCATCTCTGGTACGAGAACCCAAGAGAACCAGTCATCCAGACAACCCCCAAGTCTTCCTCGACCTTCGCTGTTAGAGACCATAACCGTCTTGGCAATGCACTTCATTTAACTGGACATTTGGAGGAGGGAAGTCTGTTACTTGGCACCTTTTAGGCACTCAATGGGCGCTTATTGCTGGTGGGAACAAGTAAATGGTTTGGGAAATAGACATGGCACCTGCTTGTCCCTTTATTTGATGAATGTCTTGTTTTCTACCCTTTGCCCTGGCTCCCCACAGCAAAGGAGGTGCCACCACCCACCCAACCCTTTATTCTGCTCCCTTGGGCACTTGGCAAGCATTAGGAGAATCAGGAGCGCAAGGATTTAAAGGTGTTGGGGCCCCCACCTGTTCAGATCAGATGAAAGTCCATTGCAGGCCAGACCTGGACCCAGCCCAGGCTGGAGGGAGGATCTCCAAGGTCCCACTATGGCCCCCAGCCCCCACACCCAGGGTGACTTCCAACAAACCACCTGACCCCTCCCCATCCCTCCTTTCCAGCTGGGAGACAGGGAGGGTGACATTGAGCGCAGGCTCTGGGGCATCCTAAGGGTTAACTAATTAATGGTCGGAAAGTGCTTTGAAAAAATAAAGTGCTGGATAATGGGAAGGGCAATTATGTTGGGAGAAACTCCTAATTTGGCTGGAATTGATGTTAATGATAAAGTATCTGAAACATGTAGCAAGCAAGCGTGATTGTATTTTATATGACAGAGAGACACTCACATGCAGGGGACATGGAGAGCAGTTAATTTGGTTAAATAAAGTGGAAGAAAAAAGGAACGTGGACGCCACGGGCCTCGCTGTTTATCGCGACACTGTGTAACACTTTGGAATTGGATCAGGCCCTTTGACTCTTATTTATTTGTTTGTGATGGAAATAAATAGCGAAGTGCCAGGTTTATGGCTCAGAAAGAGACCACAGCAAGCAGACTGTGATTAGGAGGCCTAGGACTGCCGAGGAGGCATGCCTGGCTGTGTTCCAGGCCAGGAGCCAAAGTCTCCCCAAGCGCCAAGGTGGGCAAGGAAGTCCCCACTGTACCCCACATCAGAGCAGGGGGAACCATAGAGGGTAGCCAGCGTAGTTCTCTCACCTTCCAGAGGGAGAAACTGAGACCCAGAGAGGGGAGCAGAGTGCAAGGGAGAGTGTTAATGATATAACCCCCCAAAAACAGTTGCCATTAACTCGATTCTGACTCATGGCAACCCCATGTGTTTCAGAGTAAAACTTCCCTCCATAGGGTTTTCAAGGCTGTGACCTTTTGGAAGCAGATCACCAAGCCTTTTTTCCAAGGTGTCTCCGGGTAGGTTTGAACTGCCAACTTTTTAGTAGCAGCCCAGTGCCTAACCGTCTGCGCCACTCATGGACTCCTATTAACAATATAGGAGCCACCCTTTATCGAGTACTTCCGTTTGCCAGGTTCTGTGATAAGATGTTATGAGCATGATCCCATTTGATCCTCAAAGCAACTCTAAGGGGTGGGTATCATTTTCACCCCCATCTTAGAGATAAGGAAACGGAGCTCAGAGAGGTAAAGCAACATGCCCAAGGTCACATAGCCAGGAAGAGGTGGAGCTGGGAGTGGGACTCAGGCAACCTGCTTCCGGAAGCTCAACTCTGTGACAGTGACTTTTGGACTAATCAAGTGCTCTCAATATTTACAGCTCTGGTCTCCTTGACCAGGTTCTGCCAAAGCAGAGAACCATAACAAAGAAGTGGGAAGACTCTTGTCCCTGCCCAGTGAGGACTAAGTAGGGCTGCCTACGGTGATGGGCTGGGTCCGCGTCCCCTTGGGCAGGACAGGCCTCTCAGCCTGGGACCAGCATGATACCAGGGGTCCCAGAGAGGGTTTAAGCCATAGGCTGGGGCCCAAGAGGACAACATGAAGATGCCCCAGAAGAACAGGAGCCTTGGTTTGTGGAAGGTCTGTGAGGTCCCTGCAGGTCCAGATTAGTATTCAGTATTTATAATATTTCCATAATGGTAAAACAAAAGAAAACAAGCAGAGAGAATGCATTTTTAATCACCAATCATTTCTCTTTGTTTGTTGTGAATGAACAGCGAGGTGAAATAGTATTTCATAATCACCCCATTCGAATTTTCCTCCCCACCAAGTACCGAGAAATCTCTAAATAAAATAAATAAACAAGCCAAGACCTCAAAATAAATTCCAGAGGGCAGAGTGCTACGTGAGGGTTATCACAGCTGCGGAGAGGCAGGGGCTGGGAGGTGGGGGAGAGAGGACAAAGGGGCAGGGGCCTTGTCAGTTGCCTGGAATCAGGGACCCCTGGTCTCGGGACCCACAGGCAGGTTAGGAAAAGCAGAGCAATGATTTGAAGATCCAGAGAGCAGGGTAGAGCAGGGGCAGATTCCCCACTCTTTGTTTTCTCTTCCTTATTCTTATTCTTCCTCACTCTTCTGGAATCTTCTGGTCCTCATCTTCTCACTGAAAACAGGAGTTCCCTAGAGCTTCACAATCTCCCACTCAGAGGACTACTTATCCAGGAGTTCTTCTCTGTATAGCGTCCTCCTGCCCTCCCAGCTGGTCTAGCTCTTTCAGCTGGTAGAGGATGAGACCAGAGCAAAAGGAGAATGGAAAGAGCATATCCAATCCCCCCCAGCAAGCTAGTGACAGACCGGGGCCTGCAACTCAGGGGGCTTGACTCCCTGTCAAGTCATCCCTCATCCACCTGCATTTACTTCTAGATGTCTTTGAGAAGCCTCCTGCTCCACTGCTTTTTCTTCGTTGGATATCCCTGATATTCTGTTTTGTGAGTCTTAGAACCCCCATATCCTCAGGTCCTAGCAAGTGTCTGACACATGTTTGTTAGATACATGGATGGGTGGATGGGTAGATAGAAGTTTGGATGGATGGATGATTGGATGAATGGTTGGATGGATGGATGGGTGGATGGATGGATGATTGGATGGATGAGTGGATTGTGAATGGATAGTTTATTGGATGGATAGATGGATGGATGGATATATGGATGAGTGAATAAGAGGTTAAATCTGACTTGGTCCTTCACTGACCAGAGGAAAGGCCACATTTGGAAAAACCACTCGCTAGACTGCTAACGAAAATACAGTGTGATCTAGTTAACATCTGGAGTCCTGGCTCCTCGAAATTATATCCCAACAACCCCTTGAAGACCCTGAAAAAAATCACCTCTAGCAAAGCAGGCCCCTTCCAGGTGGAAACTTGAGGCAAAGGTGTAGGGCCAGGCAGACCCCGTTTTACAAGTAAGTCACATAGTTGTAAAGAGTGCTGGCCTAGAGGTCAGAGGACCTGGTCCCCTCCTTCACTCTGCCACTAACTCACTGTGTGGTCATGGGTGAGTGAGTGGCTTAGTCTCTCTGGGCCTCACTTTCCCACTCTGAAATGTTCTCTGTTAAATGTTTTAGGCTCTGGGCCCAGCGTCTTCTAGGTGAGCAACTTGGCCAAGCTTGGAGGAACTCTCCTCCGGAGAAGCTCCTTGCCCATGTTCCTGGTCCCTTCCATGGCCAGGAGCACCCACCCTGGCCCTCTTCTCCCCAGCCTTTGCCCAGTAGGGCAGTGGGGGTGAAGCCAGGGAGCTAGGCTGGATGCTCAGACTGCAGCCAAGGCCCACACTCCCTCTGAATCCTACTGAAAAATAATAAAAAGGTAATTACTTTGTCATTACTGAACACTGGTTTGTCTTTTTTTTTTTTTTTTAGCCCTGACCATAAATAACCAGCCCATTACCCTTCAGAGTGGACACACACATCACATCCATATAGGACCTGCCTCCTTGTACATGCCGCACATGGCCACACATCCACTCACGTGTGCACATCAAACACAGAGACACATCACTGGACACGTCTCACTTCCTGAGCACTCTGCTAGATGTGGGAAATAATCACACCATTATTATGGATGAAGCCAGGCTCTGTGCTAAGTACACTGCATGCATTCTCTTAATTAATTCTCCCAACAACCCTGTGAGGCAGGTACTGATTTTGTTGCCATTTTACAGATGGGGAAACTGAGGTGGAGAGAGGTCAGGGAATTTGCCCAAGGTCACACTGCTAATAAACAGCACACGGGGATTTAAACCCCGGTAGGTGACTTAATTCCAAAATTCATGCTCCAATGCATCAATAATTCAGGCACATGCATACCAATGTTCACAATAGCCAAAAGGTGGAAATAGCCCAAGTGGCCATCAATAGATGAATGGATAAACAATGTGGTATATCCATACAGTGGAATATTATTCAGCCATAAAGAGAGATGAAATTCTGATACCTGCTATGACATAGATGAACCTTGAAAACACGCTACTGAGTGAAATAAATCAGGCACAAAAGGATAAGTATTGTATGATCCCACTTATGTGAAATGCCTACAATAGGCAAGTGCATAGAGACCATGGTTATTAGTGGTTACCAGCAGCTGGGGGAGGAAGGAAGGGGAGTTACTGCTGAAGGGGTCCTGAGTTTCTGTTCGGGGTGATGGAAAAGTTTTGGAAATGGATAGTGGTGATGGTAGCACAATGTGGTGAATGTAATTAATGTTACTGAATTGTACACTTCAACATGGTTAAAATGGCAAACTTTTTGTGATTGATATATATATATATCACAATAAAATAAAACAAAAATTTTGGCATCCAAAATGGAAAAAGCAAACACAGGCACGTGCACATACACACACAGTCTAATACAGGGTTCAGGGAGAAGACAAACTAAATTGGGGGCTGTGGGAGCACAGATGGGGCATCCACCCAATCTTGGGCAGGGAGATACCAGGGAAGGCTTCCTGGAGGAGGTGACACCTGCTTTGTCCTTAATGGATGAGTGGGAGGAGGACAAGCAGCAACAGGGAAGCAAGGCATTCAGGGAAGAAGGAACAGCCTGCACAAAGGCCTGGAGGTGAGAGGAAAGGGTGTGTTTAGAGCCCAGAGTAGCTCCATGTGGCTGGAGCTGAGGGTGTGTGACTGTGATGAAGGAGTGGTGAGAGGTGAGGCTGCAGAGGCCGGTAGGGTGCCACTCACATCCGGGCCAGCCTGGCACAGCAGGCAGCCCTCCCCCACCCACAGCCAGCTACCTGGCACTCCTGCTGTATGACACGAGGGCATCTCATCAGGAGAACAGCTCTTTCCTGCCTGCCTGGCCAGTCCCGCCCTCTGTGAGACAGGGTGCCACAGGCAGTGGCACAGGTGCGAGCCAGGAGGACGCATGGCCACTTCCGGAGTCCCAGAGCTCGCTGTCTTTGCCTGTGGCCTGGCCACACCAATGTCAGGTGCGATCCCATCCTGGGACAAAGGCAGCGCAGTCCTGAGGAGTCCACTTTACTTCTGCTCTCAGAAGTATGTGCTGATTCCAGACCTGAAAGAGGGGTAGGGAGGAAGGAGGAAGGAGCAGGGGCCGGGATTTGGGCCCCAGTGGTATGTGACAGGAACCACAAGGCCACAGGAGTATGATTTTTGCTCTGAGCACCAGCAGAGAGTGGGGAGGTTGGTCCCCTCAACTTTTCCATGACTTGGTTTACATTATAAAACAGGGCTCTGGTGCCAGGTCTGCCCATCCCTGGCAGGCATGGGAGGGGTTAAGGTGTTGGCCCGCAGATCTTTGGGTAAGCGGTGATGTCAGCAGTCAGCCCTGCCCCTCACCTGGCTGTACCTCTCTGTATTCAGATGTCTGCTGATAATTTTAGCACAATCTTCCGGTGCACAGATGGAGCACAGCCATACCTACATGGACCAAAACCCTCCATTAAAGGACATACAATGTCCCACAAGCATGTACAAACACACACACAAACACACACACCTTCCCACATAGATAAAATCAGACACACACCTCACCACTAGGCATGAAAAACCTTCCTACTCACACACACCCTCAAATCTCCCAAGCCAGCTACCGAGATGGATTGAGAAAGATGGATTTGTTTTTTCATTTAAATGCATTATTTTATGTTTTAAATCCAATTCCTAAGGATTTGGAAAGTTTTACATTTCACACCCAAGTCTCTGGGATTATGGGTGTTCTTTACTTTATACTTTCTTTATATTTATATTTCTCTGGGTTTCCTGCCTTGTTTGCCGTGAACACAAATTAGCCTTATTTCCAGAAATTTAAAGGTATTTTAACAAGTGAGATGGGTCAGAGGAGTTCTCAAGCTGGAAGGGGCTCTTCTATAGAGATCAGAGACCCTGGGACAAGAGAATATTTCCTAAAAGGAAAAAAAATTAGTCACCTGCAATTCTTCTTATTACCAGGCAGGGGTAAACATAAATACAAAAAAGTAAATTAATTAGAACAAACTGGAAAAGGAACGGGGAGAGCAAAGCAGCGTGGTCCTTGCCTCGAGCTGAGCAAGGGCACAGGCAGGAAAATGAAAGCAGATACAAGGTGTGGATCCCAAGCTCAGAAAGCAGGTAATATTCATGGCACAGAAATCCCTAAGGTTCTCCAGCAGCAAGAGAGGTTTCTAGAAGGTGTGGGCAGAGGGGTACGAGGAAGTGTGGAGCTCAACTCTTGTTGAGGCTGAAAGATGGAGACAGATGCTACCCCTTAGCCCCCAAATGCTGAGCAAATGCCCCGGAAACCTGGGCTGAGGTAGAATGTCTGAGTCTAGAGACCTCTGAGGACAAGGGCTCTGCTCTGGCACCAGCTCTGGATCCTTGGAGTCTGCCTGAGGCTGTGGGTCTGAACAAGGCCATGCAAACCTTGACACAGCCTCTGCTTGTGGCCAGCACTGTTCTAATAAGGATTCATTACTAGAATCACAGATGCTTTCACCCATTAAATTAACAGGGGTTAAAAGAAAAAAAAAAAAATACAATCTCGGTTGGAGAGTATATGGGGAGATGGGTTTACTCATATACTGCTGGTGGGCGGACACTTGAACACAGACTTCCTGGGAGGGCGAATTTGGGAACTGGTATTAAAAGTATTATGGAGGCTGTGGTGGTTCAATTTTCGCCTTCCACGCAGGAGACCCAGGTTCAATTCTCGGCCAATACATCTCATGTACAGCCACCACCCGTCTGTCAGTGGAGGCTTGTGTGTTGCTGTGATGCTGAACAGGTTTCAGCAGAGCTTCCACACTAAGACAGATTAGGAAAAAAGGGCTGTTGATCTACTTCCGAAAATCAGCCAGTGAAAACCCTATAGACCACAACAGTCCGATCAGAAACTGATCATGGGGATGGTGCAGGACTGGGCATGGGGTCCCCACAAGCCGGGGGCTGACTTGATGGCAGCTAAAAACAACAATAATCAAAAGCATTAAAATGTATGCATACTCTTTAACTCAATAATTCCACTTTAAGGAATATGTATGATTGTTGATGGACAAGGATAGTAATTCGAGTTAATTATAATAATGAAAAGAATTGGAAACACGTTCAATGTCCAAATTTCCAATAGTGAGAGACTGGTTAAGTAAATCAGGATCAACCTCTACAATACAGTCATTAAAAATCAAGTTGTAGAAGAATATTTAAGGACATGACAAAATGTTCACACTACATATACCTGGCAGGCTTAAAAAAACAGTATGTTCAGTATGATTCTAATTTTATAAAACAAGACAAAGCAAAAACAAAACAAACAAAAAACCCAGACTGGGAGGAAATACACACTAAAACATCAACCGTGATGATTCATGGGTGGAGGGTTTACAGATGATTAAAATATTCTTCTTCCTGTTTATCTGTATTTTCTGAATTTTCTGCAATAAGAGCGCATAATGTATTTAGTCGGAAATAAGTAATCAGGTACTTTACAAAAAGAATGAAAGAATTTTGGGAGGGGAAAGATTTGTAAAGTTCTTCAGGCTGAGCCTCAATCTGGATGGAATTTGGAGACCAAACTCAGTTTGGGAAAAGCCCCTCTCCCATTGCCCCTCCCCAGGGCTCCCGAGAGAGACAATCGTAAATAAAAGAAATGAACTCAGCTTTTTTTATTTTTAATTACAACTTACCCAGTAATCACCATAATCACTTATCTCGGGCACTTGTTTAATTATTTAGTCACTAAGCATCTATTGAGCACCTATTATGGTGTTAGCACTGGACCAGGCACAGGGAATCCCCAAAACCCAGGCCCCGCCCAGGGAGACCCTCAAAGCGAGGAGCAGCTTGGGAAAAGGGGAAACAAGCACACAGTCTTTAATTTTTTTATTGCTTGTTATTTTTTATTTAAAAACAGTTTAACATTCTTTGTTAACATTTATTGAGCACTTATTGTGTGTAAAAGGAGCCCTGGTGGCGCAGGGGTTAAAGCGCTCGGTTGTGAACGAAAACGTCGGTGGTTCAAAACCCACCGGCGGTTTCTCGGGGAGAAGGATGCGGCAGTCTGTTTCTGTCAAGTTTTACAGCCTTGGAAGCCCTATGGGACAGCTCTACTCTGTCCTACAGGGTCGCGATGAGTCAGAATTGACTATACGGCATTGGGTTTGGGTTTGGTTTCTGTGTGCAAGATTCTGTGCCGTGTACTGTGTTTTCTTTGATTCGGTTTATTTTCTACTAGATTGCAAGCTCTTTAAGGGCAGAGATCCCAGAGGAAATGCATTTGGGTAAGTAAGTTTTGTGGTAGGAGTCCCTGGATGGTGCATAAGGTTAAGCACTGGATTACTAACTTAAAGGTTGGTGGTTCGAACCTACCCAGGGCACCTCGGAAGACAAGCCTGGTGATTTACTTCCGAAAGGTCACAGCCCTGAAACCTCTATGGAGCACAGTTCTACCCTGCACATAGGGGGTCTCCATGAGTCGGAATAGACTCGACCCGCAACCTGCAACCACAAGTCTTTGCTATAGAATAAAAAGAAGTGCATGGAACTCGAGGAATCACACCACCATTAACAAGAAACAAGAAAAAATATTTAAAGGACAGATTTGTTCTTCTTTCCTCCTCTCCCTATGTACACACATTCAAGTTTCATCTCCTTATGGACTCAAAGTAATGGTAAAAAAGATTATTGCACTGGAGTAGGCTGGAGAGTAAAGCTTTGGTCGCCTCCCTGCTCAAGCAGGTGGTGTGGGAGTTAAAATTATCAGCTCTGGAGGCAGACTGCCTGGCTCAGACTTGGGAAAGTTATTCTGTATGCCTCGGTTTCTTCATCTGTATTAATGGGTATATTTGTAATACTAACTACCTCATAGGGCTGTGATGAGGGTCTAATGAGACAATATAAGTGTGTATCACGGTGCCTGGTGCATAACAACCACTCAGTGGCTCTTGATGTAAAATCTACTTTTGCTTTTCATCACTGCAGAGGGCCAGAAACCAAAAAATCATGACCAGGAAACTTAGCTGTGATTGCTTTCAAGCCTATCCCAATTATACAAACTGAGACAGACCTATTTGACAATCAATTATCAAGAGCCTCCTGGGTGCCAGGTACTGTGCTTGGCTTCCCAGCTTCTGAGATAAAGGCACAGACCCAAGGAGCTCACAATCTAGTGAGGGTTTAGGGGGGTCTTCCCTGGAGACTTCCTGGAGACTTAGAAATGGGAAAGGCTTTTGATGATGTGCAGCCTGCCTGGAGGCAGGGGCTGGATCAGATGACCTGATGGGGTCCTTAGCTGACCCGACTTCCCCTCCGGTCTGTGCAGTCCAGTCTCCTGGGGCAAAGATCACCAGAGCCATTTACTTCCCCACTGTGCACTCCTGGCCAAATGCTAGGGAGCTGGAAGCTAGGCAAGGCCAGAGTGTCAACCTGGCAACTCCTGGCAACTTCTGGATTGTACCACCTCCTCCTGCCTCCCCAAAACTTTGTCCTAGGTGCCTTCTAATCATTCTGCTACAGCATAGGCACCTCAAGGGCAGGGGCCATGTCTGTTTATCTCAATTCAGTGCCTACTCACAGAGAGTGAGGACCTACTATGTGCCAGGCATTGTTCGAGACACTGAGGACATAAGGGGACACGAAACAAAGTCCTGCCTCCAAGGAGCTCCCATTCTAGTAGGGCAGCCAGACAGTAAATACAGGAACAAGCAAGTAAGTGACAGAGAAAGGCTGGGGCTGCTTTAGCCAGCTGGGCAGGAAAAGCCTGACTGAGGAGGTGAACTGTGAGCAGAGACCTGAGCAATGAGAAGGAAGCAGTCTGTGAAAGGGACATTCCAGGCAGAGGGAACGGCAAATGCAAAGGCCCTGGGGTAGGAACAAGTCTGGTGCTTTCAAGAACAGGGAGAAGCCAGCGTGAGGTTAACACCAGCATCAATGGGGAGCACGGTGGGAGACGACGAGGTCTGAGGGGCAGGCAGAGGCCTGATCTCAAAGGACCTGGCTGACCGTGAGAAAGAGACTGGATTTTATTCTAGGGAGGGCTTAGGAAATGTTACGTTGAAGAACACGAGGTGAAAGAGCATCTGATTTCAGGATCTGCATGGGGAGTGGAGGTGGGAGGAGAAAGCGAGGGAGGGACGAGCAAGGCATTGAGAAGCTTGACTGAGTCTAGAGCCTTTTTGACTGTGATGCTGTCTCCTGGAAGGAGCCCCAGTTGGTGGTTTCAACCACCCAGTGGCCCCACTGGAGAAAGACCTGGCTATCTGCTTCCGTAAAGAGTACCGCCAAGAAAACCCTACGGGGCAGTTCTACTCTGTCAGAGTTGGAATCTACTCAACGGCACCCAACAACAACAAGGCAGCGGCTGGGGTTGTGCTAAGGTGCTTTGTGTGAACTTTTTGTGAGTTGGAAGCGGTGGTTGGAACAGGGAGAGAAGCCTTCTCTTTTTACCTCCCCCCATGTCCTCCTCCTTCCCCAAGCCTTGTCACTGTTCCAGCCTCCCCTACCCTAGATGAGGCTCCACTGGAGGAGGTGGAAAGACCCTTGAGGGTTGGGAGAATTGAAAAATATCTGAGAAAAAAATGAAGAGAAAAATAACTATTTTAATAAAAGTTAGGGGGGTAAGATGTGGCTGTTGGAGATGTGGGGAGGGGTGAGCCTTATAGTGGGACAGCAGGGAAGGGATCCCTCAGCAATTCCATGCCATTCCTTAGCTCCTCAAGGGCAGGGTCTTATCTAGTTCATCTCTGTCTCCCAGCCCTGCACATAGTAGGGGTCTGCTCTTTGCTGAGGCTCTACTGATGCTTCCCGAATGAATGAATGAGTGAAAGGCTATTACTGGAGGGAAAAAAAGGCAGAGGAGAAGAAGAGATGGAGAGAGGACAGGAAGAAATGAGAAGGAGGGAGAGCACTGGATGTCCCCAGGAGCAATGACAATTACCGGCATTTACCAATCAATATCTTGGCCCAGGCACTTTTCATATATTAACTGATTTCAACAATCCCAAGCGGCAGGTACTTTTATTATCCCCATTTTACTGCTGAGGCAGCTGAGGCACAGAGGGGTCAAATGCCTTATCAATGTCACTCAGCTGGTTAGTGGCTGGGGTCTGACCCCAAAGCCCAAGCCATTAACTATTTCTTTATATTGCCGCAGGAGTGGAACGAGCCCTGAACCAGAAGGCAGAAGACCTACTTTGACAACTCTCAGATCACTACTCCTCACTGTGCCTCAGTTTCTCCTTTTGCAAAATGGCAGGATTGGGCTTGAGATCTCTGGGGCTGCATTCTGCTGAGTCACCAGGCACTAGGGTCTTACAGGCTATGGGTGAGCACGCAACCCCTGAGAAGAGGATGCCTTTGATGGCAGGGATAGTAACGGAGAGCAATGGGTCAGTGGGCTATGTTGTTGTTAGCTGCTGTCAAGTGGGCTCTGACTCATGGCGACCGTATGTATAAAAGAACGAAATATTGCCCAGTCCTGTGCCATCTCCATGATGGTTGATATGTTTGAGTCCATTGTCGTGGCTATTGTACCAATTCATCTTATTGAGGGTTTCCCTCATTTTTGCTGACTTCTACTTTACCAAACATGATGCCCTTTTCTAGAGATTGGTCTTTCCTGATGACATGTCTAAAATAAGTGACTGGATACCTGGGGACTGTTAATTAGTATGCGTTGCTGCTTCCTGTTAATTATGAGGATAAGGAGGGAAGCAAACTCAACGAACGTGAGAGGTGTGTCTCGCTCCCAAATATGGGTTTTCTGGGGCCAAGGGATGTGTGGCCCATGAATCCTGAACTGATCCCCAGGCCCTTCCAGGTGGTAAAAACACAAAGCTCCACTTCTGAGCTGGTTTCTTCCCCACCCAGTCTTCAACAGCAGAGATCATCCAGCATGCAAGGGCTAGGGGACCGCTGGGGGTGGGCTGAGCCTCTTCCCTCAAACCTGGAGGTCAGAGGGCCAGAGAGTAGCCAGGCCCTGTTCATTTGCTTCTGGACCAACTGACTTCCAGCTTCAGGCAGGGGCATGGGGTGCCCATCTAGGACAATTATTTTTCAGAGCTTCAGGTCACTTCCAGTCCTGAGAGGCTTTGCTGAAAGCTTCAGATTAGGCCCCAAGGTCTACGTATCTGCAAAAATGTTTACCAGCCTAAGGTATTTCCTCTTAGTTCAACGCCTTCTGTTGCACATGTCTCAAAGCTACGGGTCCTACTTTTAATTTTCATTCATTAATTTGCCTAATCATTTATCTATATAATTTACTATTGTGGTCAATTTCTCACTTATCTAGATGTCTAAGTGACCCCCCCCCTTTCTTTCAGGTCTCACATTATTTCCACCCTCTCCTTGTTTGTTCAGAAGGGAAAACAGGTACAGGGACTAGCTTAGTCCTCGGATGGGGTAGCCTAGTTGAGAACCAGGACTGATGCTGACAAGTATGGCTAGGCTCTGCTTCCTCTCCTGGCTCAGCCTGGTGCCGGCCCCCTCAAACCAGCTGGGAGGTGGGAAGGGGGATATGGGGAGAAGGGAGGTGTCCCTTCCTCAAAGCTGCCCTCCCCTACCACCTGGTTGGAAAGGGGAAAGAGAGTCAACTCTCCCAAGACATTCTTTATCCTATTGCCTTGTTGTTTTCCTCGTGGACCTTTTTATTCTCTGAAATACTATTGTTCATTTGTTTTAATGTTCATTATCTGCCCCTCTCCATGCTGCACGGCCCATCTTGTTCACTTAAGACTACTTCTTGCACAACGGACTGAACGAACAACTCGGTGCAAAGAATAAGTGCAAAGCGAATATCAAACAGTGAGAACATTGCGTTCCTTCGGGTTCCATAATTCTAACATTCTAACTTGCAAAAAAGAGCTAGTTCCTCAGTGGAAAAGTGGAACTCAAACTGGCTCTCAGGGTTCGGAACAGGGGAAAAGTCACTCACCCCCACCCCTTCTCTCTTCTCCCCCAGCCTCATCGCTACTCAGGGGATGTGAAAACCTTCTGGAGCCGAAAAACAGAGCGGCGCGCTTGGACGCTCCTTCGCAGGCTTCGTCAAGCCTCGCGCCTAGCCGCGCTACGCCGGGGCAGTGGGTGGGAAGAAGCCGGGAGGGGAAGTCTTGGGGTGAGAGGGTGGGGAGGAGCCCGGCCCCGCGATCCGGCCCGGGTTTTTCATTCCACCCACTCGCCCGCCCGGCAGCGGAGAATTCCATAATCACAGCGGGCGAGAGCAGAGACGGGGAGCGAAAAATCCGGGATCCGGCAACTTTAGGTAGCGCATGCGCGCCCGCGGCGCTCCATCCCAAACACACACACATTTTTCCCCCGGACTTGGAAAGTCACCCAAAGCCGCCCCAAGTGCAGGTAAGAGACTCGGCGCTCCCTCCGCCGCGGCCCCCTATATCTCCCGGCTCCGCGGGCCTCCCAGGGCGCTTTCCTGCCTCGCCCCCTACCCCGCTGCAGCCCCCCACCCCGGGGCTGCCGCTTGCAGCAGGGAGCGGGCGAGCGAGCGAGCAAGAGAGCCAGCCAGCCAGCCTGCGAGCGGGTGCTGCCACCCAACTCCGGCCGTGCGGGAGGCAGGGGGCACGGAGGGCTGGCACCGGGGCTTGGGGCGGCGCGTCGCCCGCGGTGACCAGGGGAATGCCCGGCGCGCGGCTACGGGGGAGGGGAGGGCTGCTGCTCCTGGGGGTCACTTACTCCACTGAGGGGGTGGCGGGGTAGGGGAGAAGAGGGGGAGGTGCCAGGCGAGAGTGCAGGACTTTGCAAATATGGTGGGGGCGCCCCCCGCGCTGCGGACTCCGGGGTGGGGGGGCAGGTGCTCTCCAATACCAGGTTATCATTTCTCCCCCCACGCCCCCCAGCTGCAAGGGGGTCGTGCGCTCTCCAGGGCGGAGGAGGCAGGGGTGAGGGGCGCCTGGGGTGACTTTGCAAGACTTTGCCCAAGGGAAGTGGTGGGTGGGGAACCCCTCCAGATGGCCCTTATGCCCTGATGCTGCGGTGTAGGTGCTGCCGGCAGAGGCGGGCAGTATTAGCTTAGGCCTGGGGTGCCAACGGGTGCCCCGCAGTGGAAAAACGAAGGCGAGAGGTTGCTTGCATGGGGGCAGCGGCGCCCCGTTTTTCCTCTGTGCCTGGGAAGTTTGTCTCAAGTGCGCTGCTCCGGGCGCGGCAAGTGGCACTCCTCACTCTCCCCACCCCCTCTAACCTCCCCGCGCGCAGGGCAGGCAAAGCTGGGCACAGGCAGCCGGGGCACCGGCTCAGAGCCTCGCGGTTGTCGGCCGGAGCCCGCCTGGGTCCGGGGGAAAAGTTCCGGGGAGTTGCCACGACTGTTGTGTGCGCTGGAAGAGAAGTTGCGCCCGGGGACGTGAGACGCTGGGCTGGCGGGCCGGCGGGCGGGTGGAGCGGTGCGCTCCAGAGGGGCACGCCGCGGTGGGAGAAGGTCTGGTAGGGACTGTGCCCTCGGGATGAGCTGAGGGTGAGCCTCGGAGCTCAGCGATTGGGGTGGAGGAACCGTGAATTCAGGGCGCACGGCCGAAGTAGGCACCTGGCAGAGGGTAGAGAGAAGGGAAACTGTGGGGCGCAGAGGACACCCAAGAGGAGGTGGCTGGCCCACCCAGTCACTTGGGGTCGGGCTTCAGGGCAAAGGAGCGCGTGGTGGCTGGCAGAGGAGTGTGGGCGAGCGGGGTTCCAGGCGGTGCGCGGGAATGGAGGCCGGGCCGGCGGGTAGTAGGGGAGCTCCCGGGGCAGGGGGCCGAGTCGTGCGTCGGGGTGAGCCGGCCGGGAGGAGCGGCGGCCGGTTTATTTTTACTCGGTGGCATTTGTAGAATGTGCAGCTGATGGCCGTCGGCCGCCAGGAAGTTTTGCTTTCTGTTCTTTCTCTCTCTTTCCGAAGCCAGAGCGGTTGGGAGCGGGTGGGCAGGGGAGCTGGGCGGGTAGAGGGGACGGGGGGGCCACCAGGGTGGCGGGGCGCGGGCGATGAGGGCAGGGGCGCTCTAGGGTCGTGGCGGGGGCCTGCTGGGCGCGGGCGGGCGCTGGGGCGCTGGGCCGCTGTAGAGCGTTTGGGTGAATTCTGTCCCCGGCTTTGGAAGCTCCTCGGCGAGGGGAACAGGTGTACGCGCCGTCAATCACGGCGGGAGGGACACTTAAGGGGCGTAGATGAAGATAATAATAACAGATTTCTCTTTAGGGGGTGGGCGCAGATTCTTCCCACTCATTCCCGACCCGGGTCCAGAGTTGGGGGAGGAGTGGAGAGCGAGGGAGGCAGGGGCGGCTTCTCCCTCCACGCAAGTTCCTTTGGACCCATCCCCAGCTTGGGAAGCGGGCCTGGGTGCGGCGAGGACTTCCTTCCAGCCACGCTGGGGAGGGTGCGGGTGCGTGGATATGTAGGATTTGTCCACCAGGGAAGCCGCGATAACACCCCTCCTCTGAGCCGGGAGCTCCCCCAAACCCCGCTGGATCAAGGGGAGACTGGTGGTGTGTGTGTGCGTCGCTCCCCCAGCAGAGGCTGGGGGCGAGGCCCTCAGTGGGTGTGGGTGTCCCGCCACCCTCTATACACTCAAAGAGATGGGGGCGGCGAGAAGGAAAAAGACAGGGTAATCGCTGGGCAAAGTTGGTAAATTTAGGACGTCTCTAAGCTGTTACAGGCGCGCGGTGAGACACCGCGCGCCAGGGGACTGGAAAGCAGATCGCCGGTAATATCGGCGCCGCCACCCCCAACCCCCACCAAGGTGCGCGCGCGCAAACATACACACACACACTTACACACGTACACACTCACGTCGCCGTCCTAAAGGGAGCTGTCCCGGCTGAGCAGGAGCAGCTGCGCCGGGCGTGGGGGTGGGGGGGGGGTAGTTGGTCCCCGGGGGCTGCGCCCGGGCTGCACTCCACGTGCCCGGAGGGGGCGCTGGGCTGTACGGTGCCCGAGCGCAAAGCGCCGGGTTTGCGCCCTGGTGGCGGCGAGACGGTGCGTCCCGGGCGGACGTCGCGATCCGCGCCATCTCCAGTTCCCAGCGCTACCTCCCTCGACCCGCAGCCGCTTTCCCACTTCCCCAACTTCGGCTTTTACTGGTTTGCTCCTCGAGCTCTGGGACCCTTTCCAGGGCAGAGTAGGGAACTTCTCCTTTCCGGGCGACGGCCACCATCTCTCTCCCCGGAATCCGGCAAACCGGAGTGATTCTCCCCCCGCCCCCCCAACTTGTTAGCCACCTTAGAGGCGGTTAACGAGAGTTTATGGAGAATATTGTTGAACTTCAGTAATCAGGTTTCCAGCGATCTTATGCCTCCTGTTTAATTTATTAGACTAGTTATTTATTCTGTTGATGATAATCTGTTGCTGGTTTCTATGGAGATGTTAAACTGATCTCTTTCAGAAATCAAACTCCATATGCACTAAAACGTTTAAAGGGGCAGTGCCTTCCTCTTTTTTTCTTTTTGTTTTTTAGACTTTGCACCTTGCGGAGACTTCATGTCTTGCTCCGAGTCTGGGCGCATTTATTTCCTTCTTACGAAGGAGAGGAGCCCGAGAGACTCACGCTTTGTGGCAAGTACAGCTTATTATGGCTAGAAGAAAGCGAAGGCTTTGATCCCTAAGTTGCATCATCATTTAAAACAGATCATTTCACCACCCTCCCTTCCCCCCATCATATAAGAGCAAAATTCTTTCAACATCAAAGGGTCCAATCTAAAAAAAAAAAAAACACACAAAAACTATTGTTTAAAAACAAATAGCAAAGTCAGTCAGATGTGAACCTCCCCCTTTATCTGCTCGCTTGTGTTTAAAGAATTTTTTGAATAAGAAAAACAAAACTTGTAGCTCAGCTAATTTCTTCATACTTATTAATAGTTTATTTTGCCCCCCCTTTTTTTAATTTAAAAAGTTCAAAGTTAGATTTCTCTGCCTGTGGGGGTTGAGGTATATTTGCTTCTCTTTTAGATCCTGACCATCTGTTTTTGGAAAATTAGCCTCTGGGAAGAGGGGAAAAGGAGTTTTTACTGAAACTTAATGGAGTGCTTTAAATTTTCTGGGAAAATAGTCACCCAAATATTTTAAAGCCCTCATTTCCCTGCTTTGGGGAGATCAGTCACGTCTGGTGTGTGAGACCATATCAACTTTTTCTCTTTTTCTCCTCTGCTCAAGTATTTTTCTGTAGACTTGTGACTTTGGAGGGGTGGGTGCAGTGAATTAAAAAAGTTAAGGAAGAAAAAAATTACCTTGGTTTCTGACACTCTGAAAATTGCAAACCTACCCTGAACTCAGATATTTATCATGCTGACAGATATGATACAAAGCGATTGCATTTCCTAATGATCCTCGGGGACTAAGTTGTAGGTAAAACCATTTAATGCATTTTTAATATTAAAGTAAGGCCCGGCTTCCATTTTCTTGGAGGTAGGGGGAATGGATGTCTCTATAAAGCCAGTGCATTCTGAGTGTATATGTTGTTTTTTCTTTTTCAAATAGAACCACCCACCCCCAGCCCTTTCACATTTTCATTTACTTTGGGGAGGGATGAGCCACACGCAGGGCATTTGGCCTTCATTAATAAATTTATATTTGGCCAGAAGGTCCAATGCTAAATAAGAGCACATTAAAACAACAACAACAAACAAACTCAGGCTCCACCCCTGCTATGGGAAATAAAACAAGAGGCAATACATGACTTTTTTTTTTTTCTTTCTCTCATCCTTATTGTCTTTTATATTATTTTATTTTGGAAGGAGGTGGAGTGGTGGTTGCTACTGAGCTCAGAGGAGAAATTTCCCCCTTTGCTATATTTTCAAAATTTGTTCGATTTGGATGGCAAACAGAACAGAGGCTTACGAGTAAAAAAAAGAGCACTGTGGCTTTAAACTCAGGAGTTTGCATATTCTCCTTGTATCTTTCCCCTTTGCTAATTATTGTGTTGTTTTCAGAGCAAATATGTCATATCCATGGCGACCGGGCAGGTTTATTGTCTTTCTGAAGCAATAGCTCACATAAGTAATTAATGACTTTCTTTTTTTTTCCTCTGGCTTAGGTTAAACAGATCATTCAAGGAAAGTCATATCTCTCTCTCTCTCTCTTTTCTCTCTCTCTCTCTCTCTCTCTTTTTTAGCCTGGTGACATAAGAACATGAGTTAGAACAAGAAAATACTTTAACCAAGAAATCAACAGCTTATTTTCCCCCATTTCTTTTAAAAGCTGAAGTGTCAGCTTTCAGACATATGAGGCTGTCATCCTCAAAGCCGTGAGCAGTGTAGTCCACGGCTGGGCTGGAAAGCCATTTGAAGGTTGTGCAAAGTGGAGACAGGGGAGGTATTGGCATGGGGGGGAGTAACCTGAAGGAATTTGCTTTTGAGGTCGGGGGGAAGCACTCCAAAATGAGTATTTCTCCTGTATTTAGCAGAATTTAATTAAATTGTTTACAGGAAAGAATTAATGAGTTGGTAGTAATGTGTTTCCCCCTCTCTTCTTTTTCCCAGTCTAGTTAATTGGAAAGACAAAGTTTTTGTCTTTGATTTACCTTCCTTTAAGATTTCTCCAGCTTTTGTCGAAAGTGCTTTTTTCTTGGAAAAGTAGCTTTTGGAATCCCTTCTTGTTTATATGTCCAGAATTATAGTGGGGTTTTTGGGTTTTTTCGGTTTTTCCCTTAGACCTACAGCTTGAAGGTGGTTTCTGCTTCTCAGGAATCAACAGCTATGATGATAAACCAACACTTGGATTTTTTTTTTTTAACCTTTTCTTTTTTGTTAGGGGGCTCTTTTTGAGGATGTAAAATGTATAGTATAGAGAAGGCATAACTCCCTTCTATAGTCAGTGACAGTACTGGGGAAGGTAGAAGCAATTTTTTTTTTCCTTTTTATAAAAATCACTATTTATGTTCCACCCTTTTCAGATGAACCTTTTGCTTGTAGGAAGTCATAGGATGTCACCCCTTAACTTTAGAAATGTACGAGATGTCTAACTAATATTTTCTGGTAGCTTCTTCTGGCCCGCCCTCTGTCTCTACCACAGACACGCATTAGTTAAGGACATTTGTCCTCCCCCCGCTTTGTAAATTTTACATGTAGCAAAGGTTTGGTGTATGTTCTTGGAAAGGAGGAGAGAGATAAAGAGAAAAGCATTTATGTTGTACTCCACACAGTTAAAAAGATTTCCCCCCATATGAACCAAGTTTAAAAAAAAAAAATACTGAGAGTCAACGGGATGAATCTTTAGGCTTTGGGGCACTAAAAATAAAAATATAAAGAAGAAGAGGGATTTATTTGGTATCTGGTTTCTGAAGAGGAGAAGAGAAGGCCAAGCAAGTCAGATGCAGAGAATCTAGCGGAGTTGTAATTGAGCCGGTAACCTCTTGATGTCTATATCAGAAACACAGACAAGAGCAGAGGGAGCCAAAGAGAGGAAAACAAGCTTGTAGAGGAGGGAGCTCAGGGGGAGATTCACAGAGAGAGAGGGAGAGATTTAATTTATAGACATTTTAAAAACCATAATTTCATTAGGATCTGTTCTTCCCCTTCTCTGAAGGGCAGCCGGGCAGACCGATAAGGCCGGTCCCTTTGCCCAGGGTGCGTGGCGGTGTGTTGGGCGCAAACTTGACCATCTTGTCATCCAGGGTTTGCTTTATCTCTGCCCACTTGCTTCTGCCTTCATTATTTTCAAAGAAAAAAGTCCCAGATCACCAAAAGTTAGCCGTGCCTCCGGGGTGCCCTGATTCCCCTCTGGTTACCACGGCGTTCCACGAGCAGCGTGGCTGCCTTCTGCCTGGGCCGTGGCATCTGTGTGTCTTCTGTCTGTCGCCCGGCTGCCTGGGGTTCCAGCTGTGGGAGGCCACTCGGGGAGGGGGGCACCTCCATCTCTGCCCCCTCAAGTTCACCAAGTTAACTTGCTGTGGTTTGGAAGCCACAGCTTGCGGGAAAAAAGCAAAAGGCTGTCATAAATTCTGCAAAAATTAATCAACCGTTCAAGAGCTGCACGATAGGAGGGTTTGCAGGCAAGCCGGGCCCTTCTCCCAGACCCCTTGCTCCAAGTACAGCAGAGTAAGGGGTGGCCTGGACGGTGGCAGGGGAAGGTTTTTTTTTTTTTTTCTTTTTTTCTTTTTAATCCTAATAATTGAGAACAACTAGGGGGAGAGAAGAGAGATGGATTTATTGAATTTAAATCCTCAAGTGCCCTCGTTCTATATTGTTGGGATTTTTTTTCCCCCTGCTTTGGTCTGGATTTGTCCTGTGTGTCTTTGACGGAAAAAGCACGTAGGGAAAGAGAGCAAAGGGTGGAGGGGAGAAAAGGATAGAGAGAGGGGAGAGAGAGAGAGAGAGAGACAGGGACGTGTAGCTCCTTCGGAACTCATTATCATTCTTAATAAGTCTTAAGGAATAAAGAAGAGTATTGAGTGTAAATGCTGGTAATCCTAACACTTCTCAAGGTGAGAGGAGGCTTGAGGACACACAGAAAAGAGCGCAGAGGAGGGGGTGGGAGGTGGGGGCCCAGAGGCCCTGAGGGAGTGGCAGGCCTGGGGCTTGGGAGGCTCACAGGAGGCCCGGAGGCTGGGGGTCCCGGAGGAGTCCCAGGCTGGACAGGTTGTCTAAGTTGGCACCGGGATCCCCAGGGCAGGGTGACTTTCTGGGGGCAAGGATAGAGGGGAACATCAGGCCTTGGGTCAGCCATGTCGGGAGCAGGGCTGGGGGTCGGGGCCTCAGGGCCTTTGCCTTTCCTGGGTGCTATCTCCAGGGTCAGTTTGGCACCTGCCCCCTGGCCTTAGGTTCCTGGAGAAGGCCTGGAGGTGCTGGCCTCGCCCCAGGTCGCTTGCTGCCCTGTCAGCCTGTAGCAGCTGCTCTGGGAAGCGAGAGGGACGTTGCTGCGGCCGGAGCTCAGCTCCGGACACTAGGTGGCTTAGAGGATCCGCGAGGTTCTCCAAGGCAGCGGCCGCTGGCTTCCTCTCTTCTCCCGCCGGTGGGCTCCGCTGCGCTGCTCCTCTGCCGGTCTGTGGGCAGCCCTTGGTGATGGAGGAGGGCAGTGGGCACTGGCCCAGAGGCATGGCACCACTCCCGGGCCCGTGCTCCCGATGACCAACTTCCAGGGAACCGGTGATGAGGCCGGGGCAGCTCCCACGGTGGAGGCAGCTGCTCAGGGACACCAGCAGCAGGGACATTTGGAGTCTGGACTCGTGTCCTCTGCTCTCGTCCTCTGCCACTGGGGAATGAGGCGCTGCAAAGAACGTGTGGGCACTCTGGGCAGTGAGTCCTCCCTCTTTTGAGTTCCTGTGCCCCCTTTGAGAATCCTCTTAATAAAAAAAAAAACACCTCATAAACATAAATATGGCTTATACTTTGAGGGGTTTCACAGACCTTATAAACCCAGCCTAAGGACCCTCTGGGGTCCCTTGCTTTGGTGGGTGTCTTTTTAATTCTCCAGGATGGAGAGGGGAGAAGAAGGGAGGCCCACATTCCCATGAGACAAATCGGTCCTCATCTCCACTCCCACCTCTGCCTACCTCAGTACCGGGAGAGAAGTGTGGTGCTAAGCCGTGACCTCAGGGGCCCCGTAGCTGGGTTAGGGGCGGCATTCAGGCTGTCCCTATGAAGAACCACACCTGCTCAGGTGGTGGCCTCCAGCCATCAGCAGGGGCCTGGGAGAGGCCCCACCCCAGGCCAAAGACAGCCCCTGCTTCCAGTGTATATTCTTAAGAGTCCCCAGGGTGTTTGAGGAAGGGTTTTAGCCAAGGTCATATCTGAGCCATGCGTAGTTTTCTCTGGGATGAGGGGTGGCCAGGGAGAGTGACACAATTCAGTTTTGACTTACTGTCATCTTTTTTTTTTTTTACTATATATTTTTTTGGAAAGCAACTTCTGGGGAGCATGCAAGGGTGTGTGGGCGTTGGAGATGCAGGCTGGTGATGGAGCTGGTGCAGAGCCCGGAGGGAGAGCAGCATGGGTTAATGGCGGGGTGGATTCTGCTTTTCTGCTGTTTAAAAGCAGTAATGACCAAATTGCATGCCCTGCGTGTGTGTTGCTGACGAGATTTACCGAAAGGAAGCCGAGCTGTCTCTCTTCTGCTGGTCTCTGGGTGGGTGAGCGTGTGTGTTTGTGTGTGTGTGTGTGTAAATGAGAAGAAGGGGTGGAGTGTAAGCGCTGCCAGGCTGGCACCCTTCCCCAGCACTAATTGCTGGCAGATACCCACGGGGGCTGTGCCAGCGTCTCCAACTCCATCCCCCCTCCCCCGGCCCTTGGGGAGCTCAGCTGTGCAGCTCACTATGTGAGGGCCATTTCCTGGCCCACTACTCCTGGTGGCTCCTTTAGGAATCTCAGGGAAATCTAATCCTTGGGACCATGGACCAAGACCCAACATCTCTGACTGGGGATGGAGGGACAGAGTGAGACATGGGAGGTCCAGAGCTCAGCTGTGGTCTGGCTGTCCATGCTTGCAGAGTCTTGCAGGGTGTGGCCTGGTGGGCTAGTCATCAGGAGAGCCCATTCCAGTCCTAGCTCTATGGTGAGTCGCTGTATGGCCTTGACCAAGTCATTTGACCCCTTGAGCCTCAGTTTCCTCTCTTGTCAAATGGCGTCTGATCCTGCTGACCTCACGGTTGTCCTGACAGTCAGTTGGACTCATAGCTGTGAAAGTCCTCTGAATATAATTAAGCATAATGAAGAATTTATCATGGTCACTACTTTGTCAAGTGCATGATGTCCCCAGTGTCACATCAGCCGGTTTTATATAATATGGGATCAGTCTCAAAGGGGACCCCCGTGAATTCCTTTCCAGCAAGTTGTGGGCCTGGACCTGGTGTGTGGTGCTGGGGTTGCATTTTGTATCAGATTGCAGGTTTTCTCACTGGCGGCTTGGAGCTGAGTTGGGGGAGAGTGTCACTTTTCATGCAGAATGGAGGATCCTATCAGGGTGCTGGGTGTGTTTAGCAGCTTTGCATCTCTGGAGCCCATTGGTTCGTTGAGGAGCTGTTTATATCATGGTTCAGATCATGCAGCTGGAGCCAGGTGACCAGGGATCAGAGCCATGTGGCCTTCCATGAGTAACTTAACTAGACAATGCCTTGGTTTTCTTATCTATAAAATGGGAAAACTAGTACCTACCTCGTGTGGTTGATGTGAGGATTAGATGAGCTAAGACATGTAAAGTGTTTAGAATAGGCCTGGTACCCATGTAGGGGTGAGAACAGAATTACTTGCCACATACTAGGGATTGCTGTGGATGAGGGAGTGGGGAAACTCGTCCTCTTCCTATCTGGGGGCTGGGGGTCCATCAGGTGTGGTCCGTTGTGGCATTGGCTGGAAATTCTGGGTTTTGTTTCACCTCTCTAGGCTGTCTTGGGGTCCTTGAGTATTTTTTGGGATGGATCAGCAAGACTGTGCCCGCCTTCGGAGTCAGCCTTAACGTGGGGAAGGGCCATTGGTTTCTCTTTTCCACTGTGGCCAGACTGGACTCCCAGTCAGTTGGGGAGGGTCATCCAGGGAGCTGTTTGGGACAAGAGGCAAGGGAGGGGGCAGGGCAGGCCCTGGGAACTGACCCAAGGAGCCATGCACCCTGCCTGTGTTTGCACAGCCCTCAAGCTTAGTTCTAAGTGCCCGTGAGTCCCAGAGGCCTGGGAGTGCCTTCGTGTGTGAGGGCTCCTTTATGATGGGGACAGTGTGGCTGGCAGAGGGTTGTTGTTGTTGTGTGCCGTTGAGTCAGTTCTGACTCATAGCGACTCAATGTGACAAAGTAGAACTGCCCCACAGGGTTTCCAAGGCTGTAATCATTACAGAAGGAGATCACCAGGTCTTTTTTCTCGCAGAGCCGCTGGTGGGTTCGAACTGCCTACCTTTTGATCAGCAGCTGAGTGCTTAACCATTGTGCCACCAGGGCTCCTTGGCAGAGCGTTAGAGCATGGGATTTGGAGTCAGGCTGAGCCGAATATAACGCTTATTTCTACCACTTGGGCAAGTTAATTCCCCTAACCCTTTGTTTCCACATCTGTGAAATGGCAGTCATAAAACCTATCTTGTGGAGTATTGAATGAGAGGAAGGAATCTAGGTAACATCTGTTGAGGTTGCACTGAGCATTATTATGTGGCACATAGTGGGGGCTACAGGATGAGGAGGAGGGTCATTAATCGGCCAGCCTTGGACTGAGTCTAAGTTAGGTACCTGGGTGACAGTGCTGAGTAAAAGGGCCCAGCAGGGCTAAGTGTTACTGGTGTCTCTTTAACCCCTTTCGTGGACTTATCTGAGGTTTCCCACCTGCCCTTGGGTGGTCCTGCCCAGGGGCATTCCCCCGGTGCTGAGGAGGTGGAGGGAAGGGCCAGGGGAAGAGGCGGGGTGGCAAGGAGGCAGTGACCTAAGGAGGCAAGGCCAGTGGGGGCTGCTGAGTGGGGAGCACTGGAGGGGCGAGGGGCACTTATGGAAGATGAGGTGTATAAAGCGCCATCAGCCTCTCCCATTTCACTGTGCTGTGCCAAAACACCCCGGTTCTTGTTTCACTATCTGCGATCTGGGAGCAGGTTAATTTCCATGACGAACTCCAGGCCACGTGCTCGGAGGATTTATCTAATTAAACTGATGCCTTTTTCTAAGACAGAAAGAAAGGATGGAAGGGAGGGAGAGAAGTAAGGAAAAAGGAAGGAAAGAAGCAGTAAGGGAAGGAAGGAGGAAAGAAGGAAGGACAGGAAGGAGTGAGAGAAAGAAGGAAGGGAGGAGAAAAGGAAGGAAGGGAGGAAAGACAGAAGGGAGGGAGGGAGGAAGGAAGGAAGAAAGGAAGGCAGATATGCTGGAGGCAGACCTGTGATTTTTGAAAGTCCGTGACAAAGTAAAGGAGAGGCTTGGTGCCTGAGGTGCAGGCTTTCCTGGGGGACCATGCTTCTGCCTTCTGACAATTTTAGTTTATTTCCAAAATAACTCTTGGGCTGGGAGGGAAAGGGTTCTGGAAAGTTCTGGATCTTCACTGTCCAGTATAGTAGCCGCTAACCCACGTGACAATTTAAATAAAATTAAAAATTCAGTTTTTCAGTTGAACTAGCCACATCTCAAGTGCTGTGTAGCCACATCTGGCTAGAGGCTTCTGCACTGGGCACTGCAGATATCAAACATTTTCATCGTTGCAGAAAGTTCTATCAGACAGCTTCCTTCAGAGCAAGGGACAGTGATGGAAATGGGGGCTGAGTAGTAGGGATATGCCCAGATACCAAAGAGGGCTCCCTACGTGGATCCTAGGCCTCTTTAGTCTCCACTGCAGGTTTTCCCTTTGCCGAGGCAGGCCATGTGGTAGGTCTGGAGTTAGACAGAAAGAGGTATGTATTAGTTTCCGAGGGCTGCCATAACAAATCACCACAAACTGGGTGGCTTAGAACAACAGAAAATTATTCTCTCTTAGTTCCACAGGCCAGAAGTCTGAAATCAAGGTGTTGGCAGGGCTCATTCCTTCTTGAGACTGAGGAAGAAGCTATCCTATGCCTCTCTCCTAGCTTCTGGTAACTGCTGGCAATCCTTGGCATTCATTGGCTTGTGGCAGCATGATTCCAGTCTCTGCTTCCATCTTCACATGGTGTTCTTCACCATGTCTGTGTTTCTGTATCTCTGTATCTGTGCCTTCACATGGCCTTCCTATAAGGACATCAGTCATTGGATTTAGGACCCATCCTACTCTAGTATGACCTCATCTTAACTTAATCGATTAGATCTCTAAAGACCAACTTCCAAATAAAGTCACATTCTGAGGTTCCAGGTGGATGTGAATTTTGAAGGGATACTATTCACCCCAGTATAAGAGTTAAATTGTCTTATCCCATTTAGGATCTTTGTGGCCTTGGGCAAGGGGCTTACCTTCCTGACTCTTCTTTATCTTCTGTGGAATTGAACTGACAGTAAACAGTACCTGCCTCATAGACTTCTTGTGATCATTAACTGAGGTGATGTGTGAATTAGTAGAGTGCCAGGCACATGGCGAGCACTTGAAAAATGGGGACCACTATTATTATAACAATTATTTAAATTATTATTTTCACAATAATTATTGAAGAGCTTTTGTTGCTGGCAAGTTCTTAGACACTCCTCCACCAAATGCTGATTTATCCATAATCAACATTTTTCAGAATTTTTCATTTCAGTTTAAATGAGCCCCCAAATCACTTTCTTCTGGAAACTTAATTTGGATTCCTTCTTTCCATCTCTCCTCAGCCCTCCTTTCTTTGGGAAAAAGGAGGACTTGGATATGCCCAAGAATTAACTCTTGTAGGCCTTTCTACTTGTGAATTAGAGCCTCTACCCATCCTCATGCCCCCAACACACGTATAAGTGCACCCACATGCATGCACATGCACGCATGCACGCACGCACGCACACACACACACACACAGGCTCTTCCACTGACCAAACCACATTTAAAAAACAATCCAAAGTATTAGAATAGGGGAGAGCAGATGTGGCCTGGCAGGGCTGGCTAGGTTGTTTGGGGGTGGGGTTGGTGGCCTCTGTGTGTTTATTCCGGACATCGCCCAGTGCCCTGTGTGCTAATGTGGAGCTGAAAAGTCCCCTGCATTGTGTAGGCTCCTTTCCCCGTGAAAAGGCAATTGAGTCAGTGAGGAGTTCCGAATGGATTGGAGCTGACAGTAAATGAGAATTTGGCAGCGGGTAGAAAACAAGCTAACCCCCTGCTCCACACACACACACACACACACACTCACACACGTACACCCCCAACTCACACACACACTCTTATCCCTCCCTAAACTCCCAATTCTTGTTTGGTTTTTAGAGGGATTTTGAAAAGAATTATCATTTCTTTTTGTGGTATCAACGTTATCAGCAGGGGTCTTCCCAGCCTGACCCTCTCCCCCATGTTGCCACCGTACCCCATTCCACCTCACACCTGCCGCCTCAGTGGCTCCGCCAGTGATCCCAAACAAGTTAAGGGCTGAATCAATTCTAGACCCAGCTGTACATTTTACTCTGCGTTCCTGAATGAAGCAATGTGCTGTGCTCAGCACAATTGGAGACTGTCTGCCCCAGTGACCCACCCGGCCCCCACCCTGCTGGGCTCCGCCAGCTTTCACAGGGTCTGCTGCTGGGCCCCAGGACCTCCTCCCTGGAAATGGGGGAGCTGGTGGCCCATGCTATGGGGGCCTTGTCTGGTGCCGTCTCCATGACCAGCTTCCCATCAGAGACCTATTTCAATTTTAAAAGACAGGGTGCATCATTTTGGGCTGGCATCATCCCTGGTTTGCAAAGAAAGCTTGCAATTTTGAGGGTTTGTACATGCCAAAGGCCCTGCCCCTGCCACCCTTAATTCCCCTCTCTACCGTATCCACAGCAGTAAATCAGTTAACGAATAGTGATTTGTACCAGTTCCTCACCAATAGCCCCATGTCCCTAACCAGTTGCTGTCAAGTTGATTCTAACTCGTGGCGACCCCATGTGTGTCAGAGTAGAACTGTGCTTCATAGGATTTTCAAGGCTGTGACCTTTTGGAAGTGGATTGCCAGTTCTTTCTTCTGAGGTGCCTCTGGATGGGTTTGAACCATCAGTGTTTCAGTTAATAGCCCAGCACTTAACCATTTGCACCATTCAGGGACTCCTAAGACCTCCTCATTTAAACATTAAGAGATCCGGGGAGGGAAATACTGCCCCCTTGCAGATGCCTTTCTAGCCACTCCCCATATTTATAAAATAGTATCTTTTTAGCCTGACTCTCCTCTCTTGGTGGTAATGTGGAATCTCTCCTATTCCTGGGTGTTAAGAGGCAAGGAGAAGTCCTCATTTGACCAGATGACTGCCTGCTCCTTTGGGGTGCATGTGTCCCCTAGTGGCTAGGGCTGCCTCTGAGGGGCCCTTTCTGGAAAAGGGCTTGTAGAGTCGGGTTGCTTTAGGAGCTATGCCAGGAAAACGGCCACCATGGAGAGGCACCATAGAATAGTGGTTAAGTGCAAAGGTTCAAATCCCTGGTCCCTCGTTTATTAGCACTGTGACCTTGGGCACATCACTAAACCTTCTGAGCCTCAGTTTTCTCATTTGTAAAAGGGGTCACATGGAGTTGCTGTGAGGATTAAATTAAATAATGCCAGTAAGGCACTTAGCACAAGACCTGGCTCATGGTAACAAAGGGTAGCTATAATTACTACTGTTATTATTACTATGCCTTCCTTCTCATCTGTCTTCAGGAAGGCAGAGGGCTTAGGCCTGTCCCTGTGTTCAGGTACCAGGACCCATGAGGCCGAACTGGAGCCCCAGCCCAGAGTCTGTGGCCATCATGGGAGTGGGAGGGAGGCTTGTGATGCCCGGGGCTGGGTCCTTGGATCCCCAGGTGACAGCTCCTGGGCTGGCCTGGACTGCCTGGCCCAGGGAGGAGTTGACGCCCAGGTGCTGGCCGCCATCTTGGTTCTCCTTTGCCTTGCTGGCAGGCGGGAGTGTGGCCCTTGCCCTCCCCCAGGCGCAGGTGGCCTTTGCTGCCTGGCACCTGTTCCTGGAGGGTGGCTGCCAGGAAGGTACAAACCGAGGGATTGCCCTGCATGTCCTCCGAGTTGCTGCACGAGGTCTGTCTGCTCCCTGGAGGGGCTTGTCTGGGCACTCGCTGCTGGTGGAGGGGGCCAGAGGAGGGACTTGTTTTCTCATTCCAGAGCCCCCTCCTCAACTTCCAGGTGAGTCAGAGGCTAGCTAGGGCCAGAGGCCTGAGGTCTGTGTGCTGGGATCTTGTTGGGGAAGGGGAAAAAGGGGTGAAAAGCTGTGGAGGAACTTGGAGAGGGTGATGGTGAGGGGTCCTGCCTTTGCCCCCAAGCGGCAGCCAGCAAGTGGAGTCCATTTTATACTTTTATTTTATTAAAAGAGGAAGGAAACATCTATTTACCGAGCGCCGACTGTATGTCAGATGCCGTGCTGTGACTTTTTGTGGGATTGAAGGACACAAGGCAGGTAGTGGTTTGAGTCCCATTGTACCAGTCAGGAAGTAAGACTCAGAGAGGTTAAGTAACTTATCTGAGCTCACACAGCGAGTTAAAGGAGAGCCAGGTTTGGATGCAGGTTGATATGACTCTGGAACATATGCTTTTCTCCATGCACTGGAAAAATATAACCCTATTTTAATATAACCCAGTTTTTGAAAATAGATAAAAGGAAGCAAATGTCACCTAGAACTTCACTATCGCAGCACAGCATTGTTTAGTATTTATTGTATTTCCTTCTAGTATTTTTTTCCCTTTGGTTACTGTGCGTACATATTTATATGATATATCTTTACATAGTTATATTCATGAGAAAATATGGTTTTGGTTGAGGACGAGGATGAGCTCGGAGAGTCTCCTTGGGCTGGGACCACTGGGGAGTGATTGATTCTCAGGCAAAATGGAACCCTGATTTTCGCCCAGCACCATCTTTCCAGTAATGAGGTTCCCGAAGCTGCCTTGGATAAAGCAAACTTGGTGAATGGAGAGGCGGACGAGACCCTTGTGTTCGCTCCTGGGCTGATTTTGCTCAGTTAAGTGGCAGAATTCGCCTTTTAACTCACTTCCTTCTTGCTTTTGACAAATGGGAATATTTGTACCATTTTCCCGAATGACCTCCTCTCCTTGGGGTAATGAGAAAAGGAAAGTCTTTGCTAAGTGCTTTGAGATATTTAGATATAAAAACGGAGCGCAGAGTGTTGTCATGGGCCTTTTGCTGCCAGGGTGCTTTATAAAGAGGAAGTGCAGTTTGTGGGGAGTGAAGGTCAGCCTGAGGATGAAGGCCATTGCCAGAGCTGACGTCTCTCTGGGCACCAGGGTGGGGGCGTTCGTGGCCAGCACAGGATGGGCCAGGTTTTGGTGGAATCTCTGCCTGTCCTCCAGGTCCACCCTCCAAGTCCAGGTCCCCACTGCAGAGGTGATCCGGATCACTCGCGCAAAACCCCCACCTTGGCGTGAATCGTTGGATAAATGATTCCATTCAAGGAGAGGACTCCCCCGGCCCCCTCTCCCCATCTCACCCAAGAATAACACAGGGGAATGAATACTGTGTCACTTAGACAAATAAAAATCATGAAGATGATTTCACAACATGGAAAAATGTTTATTATAGGAGTAAAGACAACAACAACAGCAAATAAAAAGAGAGAAAAAAAAACCCCAAAACGCCAAATGCCAAATGTTGTGAACGTCACACTGGAAACTACAGTATATAAAAATACAAATGCTTATGGACAAAGCCCGAAAGGTAATCCTCCCAAATGAAAATTACAGTGTTAGGGTGGTGGGACGACGGTGATTTGTTTTTTATTTCACAACATTTTATTTAAATTCCCCCCTGTGATTAAAAACCAACAAAACGAACGTGTCTGCCCAATGTGGAGCCCTGGCGAGGAGGAGGGGGTGGGGCAGCGCCGGGTGAGAGGGTGCCTGCACCCACGGCCCCCGCAGGGTGCTGAGCTCACTGCCTGTGCCAGCCACAGAAACCTATGAGATCTCCAGAAGCCAAGGCGTATCGGTGACTCAGACATTCATGTTGTGCTGTTCAACAATAGCTTTTGTCCTTTGCCCAAAACCCTAGGCTAGTGTGTTTAAAAAAAAAAAAAAAATTATAAAATTCTGAGATAGTTTGTACTTTCCTTCCCAGCCGGTGCCAGCTCTGGGTGCTTTATTTATTCAAGGTGGGGAGGCAAGGAAGGCAGGGTGGGGGTGGGGGGAGACAGAAAAGAAAAGAAAAACAAGGTGGAACTCGGACAAGGCCCAAGAAACATTTGCACCTCACCAACAAACTTTCTTTTGTTTCCCGCGTGGGGAGAGAAAAATAAGGAGGAAAAAATGCAGAGGACCAGTTTGAACCAAATAAAAGTCCTCGGGTTTTGTGCTCAGGTTGCTTCTTTTGCTCCTTGAAAGGGGTTTTGCCTTTGATTTGTGGAACCTCCAGGCTCTTTGGTGGCGTTCACCTCTGGGCCAGAACGTGACGGGATGAGAGTGGAGGGGCCCAGGAAGGCAGGGCTGGAGCCACTGACCACTGGGAGCAAGGACAGCAGGTCAGTCTGTGGTGAACGCATACATTTCATTTGGCTGTTCTGGCCAATAGTGCCCAACTGCCTACAGCTTTTACCCTCACTTCTGGCTGGCTTTAAGGAAGATTCTTACCTACTGGAGTCCCAGAAGCTGTTCTCTGCTAGTGGGACTCAGAATTCCTTGTGGATCAGGGATGAGGACAAGCTGGCCTTGCACTGGTTTGGACCAGCTCTTTATTCCCAGCGTCCACTGGAAGACATTTTAAGAATAAGATTCAGGAAGACTTTGGGAGAGGAGAGTTGGAAGTATGTATATGTGTGTATGCATGTATGTATGTGTGTGTGTGTGTCCACTTTAGTCTTAGTCACTTTTTTTCCTGGTTGTAATAGCCAGGTGAAGTCCCTGGGCAGTGCAACAGGTTAATTCAGTAAGCTGCTAACCAAAAGGTTGGAGGTTCGAGTCTACCCAGAGGTGCCTCAGAAGAAAGCCCTGGCAATCTACTTCTGAAAAATCAGCCATTGAAAACCCTATGGAGCACAGTTCTACTCTGACACACATGGGGTCACTGTGAGTTGGAATCAACTCAAAGACAACTGTTTTTTTGTTTCTAAATAGCTAGGCAGAGTAATATTTATGGGGGGGAGACTTCAATCTATTTTCTCACGTATCACTTGTCCCCCTGCCCCAAACCAGCTTTTTGAATGAGATGGTGAGGCCGCCTGGATCACAGGCTGATTGGTGATTCTTCCTTCAAAGTTTGTGGCAATAATTCAGGGTCTTCTCTTTGGCAGTGGTTTGACCAATAAGAGAAAGGAAGTTTATGGGCTGAAGGGGTTTATGGCCTTGAATGGACTCAGACACCCTTGTCGGTGGCTCTTGATGGGCTCGGGCCCTGGTTTCCAACCCTGTCAGAGTTCCATCTCTTTCTTCTTCTAGAGTTTCTGTATCTCTCCCTTGATACGCCGTCTCGGGAATGGATCCACAGCTGAGCTCTTAGGCTCATGTGGGTTTTAGCACCTTCCTGATCTTTCAGTCATTGTGATGATTCCTGTGAAGAAGGCAGCTTGGGGACTGTTGTCCCCATTTTACAGATGAAGAAACTGAGGCCCAGAGAAGGGAGGTCCAAGGTTGCACTGCTAGTCAGTGACAGATTTGGAACTAGGTCCAAGTCTTTGAGCCATTTGGAAATGTGGTCATCTACCATGATCCAGGGCAGGGCTGACCAGTTCCAGATATGGGATCATGATTTTCTCTACTTCCAGAAGAAAAAAAAAAGAGGCCCTCTTAGAGGAATAGATGCCTTGTGGCCCTGTTGGGGTGGCAGGTCCTCTGGTTTTAGAGACCTTCTCTGTCTGATGATGAAGATGGTCTCTGGGTGGTGCAAACGATTTACACTTGATTAGTGCACAGTGGTTAAGGGCTTAACTGCTAACCAAAAGGTTGGCAGTTTGAATCCACCAGCGGCTCCGTGGGAGAAAGATGTGGCCGTCTGCTTCCGTAAAAATTACAGCCTTGAAAACCCTATGGGGCAGTTCTACTCTGTCCTATAGGGTCACTATGAGTCAGAATTGACTCAATGGCAACAGGTTTGGTTTTTGGTTTTACCAACCTACAGGTTGGCAGTTTGAACCCACCCAGCAGCACCATGGAAGAAAGGCCTGGCAATCTGCTACTGTAATATTGCAGCCAAGAAAACCCTATGGAGTACAGTTCTACTCTGTAACGCATGGGGTCATCATGAGTCAGAATTGACTCGACGGCAGCCGGTTTTTGTTGACGAAAGAGCACAGATGGTGAGATGGGACTGGGGAGTGGTTCTCGGCTCACCTCCGCCACTGACGAGCAGCCATTTCCCAAGACCTTGACTTTGCCATCTGCAGAGCGAGAGGGCCCGGCCAGTGGTTTCTGAGTCTCTTCCCACTTTACCGTGGCTCCAGCTTGCTGCCACAATCCAGAGCCCCAGCTGTGCCTGTGCAGCAAACCCTCTCTCCATCCTGTCAAACCAGGAGGTGCCAGTTTCCCCAAGGCTCCCATGAGCTCTTTGCCCCATCCTCCACCAGGACAGCCTTCACAGCCTCCAGGAGCTATGCCCCAGCCCCTGCCTTGTACACCTGCTCTCGATCACCATGCGTCTCAAAGCACCCCATGTCACAGCCCTTTGCTTTGAACTTGCCAAGTGTGGAGAGGCCGATACGTGAGGATATTACCAGCAGGACGAGAGGTGGGACCCTGGGAGAAGAGGCAGCAGTGGCGAAAAGGTGGGCACAGTGCCCGGGGTGTGAACCATCTGGGCAGGAGGCCTGGCTTCCAGCTTTGGGGGCTCCAGAAGGGCAGAGCCTGGGCGCCTGCTGGCCTGTGCACAGGCATGATGTTGAAGCCACTACTATGGAGATTAAGGGGATGAGAATGTAAATCTCAAGTAAAAAGGTAATTGAATGTAATAGCAAACACTGCTCGCTCTATGTTAATTTTAGCTCTTCCCCTGGATACAAGGCGCTGTATTAGTGTTTTATTACCATTTTGTTTGCACTAATAAAATAGTAAAATTTATTTCAAGGAAGTTGAAGGATGGTTTTACAATGCAAATTTGAAGAAATTGGACTTTTCATTTATGCCTCTGCTGTTTTAAACCCTGATGGGTGTAAATTAGCTACAGGGACCAAGCAGACCCCACTGCTGGGGACTTGGGAGGCGGGAGGCCTGACAGAGGTTCCAGGCGAGCTTAGGGCAGAAAGCAGTGAGCTCTGCATGGCTAGGGCACTCGGGGGCTGGATTGGGTGGCACGGAGTGGTGGATGAGGGCATGTCAGGCAGGAATGACTCTGGATAGAGGTGGGCAGATCACACACAGGCTGGCAGGCAGGCACATGTGGCCTCACACACTGGGGCTGCCTCCTTCCTCTCAGCCCTTTGGCCTCCCTCTTGTCCTGATGCTGGCCCTTGATTTACCCAGTGGACCCCCAAGGAGAACTGAGCAACCTCTTCCTTCTGCTTCTGGAATTGGATTGTAGGCCAGGCATCCGACCCCCACACACCCTTTTTACAGGAGCTGCAGGTTGAAGGGAGCAAAAGGAATATGGAGGGGAGACCCAGAGCCTCAAAGGAGCCAGGGAAAAGGGCCAGGCCAGGAACCAGCCCAGCAGAGCTTCCCAGGCTTGTTCCCTTTCTCCGTTCTTCCTTATGACCCAGGCGTACTTGAGAAACTGAGAGTGGGACCTTCAATAAACCAGCATCCCCTCACCTTGTGCCAAATGGTCTCATGGTTGTATCCATGCGGGAAAAATCTAGAGAGCTAATTTTTTAAAAATCAAGTCTGAATTTGGAAACCCTGGTGGCATAGTGGTGAAGAGCTACAGCTGCTAACCAAAAGGTCGGCAGTTTGAATCCACCAGCCACTCCTTAGAAACTCTATGGGGCAGTTCTTCTCTGTCCTGTAGGGTCACTATGAGTTGGAATCAACTTGACGGCAACAGGTTTGGTGGGGTTGTTTTTGGTTTTGGGTTGGGTAGAGAGGGGTGATGTCTTGGATGGGTGGAGAAGGGAAGGAGGAGGGTAGTAGGAGAGTTTCATTTTGAGTTTTGGGTGAAGAATTCAGGTTGGTTCTTGTTTTATCCAAACCGGTTTGTTTATCTCTGAAAAATTATCAGCAGCCATGGCCCAAAGCAATGCACTGGGGACCAGCTTCCAAAGGGTAGGGAACCGAACAAGTGTTCTAATGTCTGGTGAAGCTGCTAGCACGTTGTATTGCCCAGGGTTCTCTGGCAGTCTGCCTGGTGCGGAGGAAATGGGGAGCCAGTGTCGCTGGTTTCCAACCCCAACCCTAGGTTTTGAGGGTTTTTTTTTTTCTCAGTGTGTTCTCTCTTTCTTTTTCTGGTGTGTTGTGTGTGTGTGTGTGTGTGTGAGTGTGTTTAATGCAAAGATTCAAACTGTTGACACTGGCAAAGCCAGAGTTGAGAAATTGGAGGAGAGATTCTGTAAGAGAAACTGGAGCAGAAATGGTTGCAAGAGACACCGGAGGATCCCCTTGACTGCAGAAAGTGTGAGCGCGGAGTGTTGGGACTCTGCTCATCAGCTGCAGGGAACTTATTACTGGGGCAGAGGAGGGTGGGCAGGGGCTCCCTGACAGGCAGTGCTGGCAGCCACCAGGGCCACATTGTTGCCACCTCTCTTGATGGCTCCTCTGGTGCCTGCAGGGTCATGTTTGGAGCAGAGGGGTCTGCGCTGACTCGGGTGGTCCAGAGTGTCTGGAGGTCCAAACTGGCCTCAAGCAGCAGTGCCGGTGCTCCTTTTGGTTATTGGACTTCTGGTTTTGTCTTTGGACTAAGGGACTATGGATGGGATCTTCAGGAACTGTGGGATTGGCAGAAGGGACTCTAAATCCAGCCCTGTAATAGGCCTGGAGTCTTTCTTCCCAGCTGCTGGATACATAGGAGGCCCTGGTAGCTCTGGGCTGATAGCTGAGGGGACAGAGAGGAAGGACCTGAATAGGTGGAGGTGGCCAAGGCCAGGGCAGGTTTGAGAGTGCTGCTGAAAAAAGCCAGAGACAAAATTAAAAAGTGGTGCATCTTTTAACTTTTGAAATGGTTTGTGATTCTCTGTGAGTGTGGGGAGGTGCCCCCTGTGTACCCAAAGATTTAGAAAGTGCATTAGGCAGAGGGGTCCCACTCCAGCTGGATTTCAGTCAAAAACTGTAATTATACCAAGGAGGAGATGGAAGTGGGAAAAGATGAGTAGGGTACCCGCTTGGGCCTGGTGTGGAGGTAGCACTAGGAAGCGCCTGCCCCTCTGCACAGGCACCTGCCCAGTCTCTTACACTCGACCTCTGTGCTGGGATCAGAGTGAGGGTGGTTCACCCCAAGGAAAGACCAGGACAGAGCTGGGGCCCCTCTGAGCAGCTCCAGGGCTCCCCTTCCTTTCCCTGCCCTCCCTGCATCCCAACGCTTGCTTTCATGTGCCAGCTCCAGCCTGGAATAGGAGGAAGCTACATTTTGATGGATCTGGCTTTCTTTTCGGCATGGGGTGTGTGTGTTAGAATTCCCACCTTCCAGGTCTCCTGCACGGAGACCTGGGTTTGATTACTGACCAATGCACCTCATGCACAGCCACCACCCGTCTGTCAGTGGAGGCTTGTGTGTTGCTATGATGCTGAACAGGTTTCAGCAGAGCTTTCAGACTAAGACAGATTAGGAAGATCTACTTCCAAAAATCAGCCAGTGAAAACCCTATGGATCACAGCATTCCATTCCCCAACTGATCATGGGGATGGCACAGGACTGGGCAGCGTTTTGTTCTGTTGTGCATCCCATGAGTCACGGGCCAACTTGATGGCAGCTACCAACGATAACAGCAACAAATGTGTGTTGGGGAGAGGGGCACCTACAGGACACCAGTGGACTGCGGTCATGTCTGACCATAGTAAACTCTGGAAGGTGGACCCCTACCCACTGCTGTATCCCGTTTTGTTTGGGGGAGCCTGTTACATGGTCCCTAGCTCCCCTCACTCACAAGTTTCTGCTTTAATTGGAAGAAAAGTTGCTCAGAATTCCTAGATCTTTTGCCCACAAGACCCTGACCCTTCCTCTCAGCCCTCCCAGTCCCAGGATGTAACGGCAGCATCCCGAGTATTCTGAACCCCCGGCTCACCTTTCTCCTCCCCCACCCCCCCTTTCCTGCACCTGTCAGCTGTCTCATTGACTGTCTGGCTTGGCTGCCACCCATCCTCTCCTCCCAGGCCAGCTCCTCCCCACCCCCCCAGCCCACACTCCCTCCCTTCCTGTCTCTGCCCATGTCTGCCTCTACCTGCCCGTCGCCAGCACACCTGAGGATTGGAGGCTGCCTAACGGAGAGTGGGGATGGCTCAGGGTGTTTACCAGACAGCCAGGATAAGGTATTAAATCCTGTTGCTGTCTTCCCAGGGCCGGGTTCCTCAGATGGTTTTCCAAATTACTAATCTCGGTGCCCACATCCCTGCCCGGCCTATGTTTGATGGGAGCTTTCCTTTCCGATTGAAGCTGAACCGAGCAGGATCTGTTGTGGGGTTGGGCCTGGGTTCCCACCGGTGCGTGATGACATGAACGCCTGGCCCCTTCCTCTCCTCCTTCCTTTGTGTTTTTCCTTCCTCTCTTCCTTCCTTTCTCTGAGCATCTTATGTGTGGGGGCCAGGATTCTGCTACCAGGTGTGCTAGAGCCTTCTTGCAACCCCCTCCCCCCATGGCCGGGAGGCCACCGGCTGTCATGTAGGGGGATTCCAGATTGGGCTTAGTGTCCGAGGCAAGGGGGATTCTGACTTGAAGATGATCAGAGATGGGGGCCAACAGGGAAATGACAGCCCTCTCAGAGCCCACTGTTAGGATTCTTTAGACTCAAACTAAAGATGGCCCATGTGAGGTTATGGTCACTGTGCTGACTACCCTGGCCCACCCAAGAAGGGGGTCCCTAAAGCCAACCTGTTTCTCCACAGTGTCCTGCATTGGCGTTATAAGCCGGCCTAGCCTCTGGGGTCCTGGGAGGGATCAGGTGCTCCCCACCGAGCAGAGCCATTGAGGCACCCAGTGGGAGCTATTCTGGATGTGGGGCAGAGGCAGCTTCCCAGGCCCTTCCCTTTTGTAGCACAATCTCGGATTTATCTGCCCTTCCTGGAATGCCAGTCCCGAACATAGAGCAGAGAAGCTCTGCCTTTTCTCCAGAAATTAGGCTGGAAGCAAAAATAAGGCAAATCAGCTTCACCTCCCCTGTCCACTGAGCAGTGAGGTTTCTACAAGGGGAGGAGAAGGTGGCTTGACCAATGGTAGTGGTTTGACCAATGGTGGAGGCTAGATCCGTGGTAAGCAGTTTGACCAGTGGTGGTGACTTGACAAATGGTGGCAGCTAGACCAGTGGTGGTAGCCTTGAATCTCCCCTTCTGGGTGTGCCTGGATCTGATGGATGTGTTCTTTCTCCTAGCTGCCATTTAACCTGGACAACCCCTTCTCACTTCAGATTTCTTTCCCTGGCTATGGGAGCACGGGTGGCACAGTGGTTAAGTGTTCGGCTGTTAATTAAAAGCTCGGCAGTTAAAACTCCACCAGCCGCTCCTTGGAAACCCTATGGGGCAGTTCTACTCTGTCCTATAAGGTGGCTATGAGTTGGAGTCAACTTGACAGCAACAGGGTTTTGGTTCCCTGGCTATGGGCTCCCTCTTCTTTCTCGCTCTTATGCCCCTTCTCCTCCTTCCTCCAGGCAACCAGAGGTCTTTCGGGTTTCACAACTGCTCCAGCCTCCCTCTCTCTCCAGATCTCCTCACCTTGTTCTTGCCTGGGCTCCAGGTGTCACACGTCTCCACGCTCCCGCTGTTGTCTTGACAGTCAGCACTGTGCCAGGCTTTTATCTCGCTCCCTTCCTGAAATTAGTGCCTTGACAGGAGTAGAGGGATTCTGGGATGCAGCCAAGAGGGGCTTGGCAGCAGTGAAGCAGGACTGAGGCCAGGGCACAGAGTTCAAGGGCAGACTTCAGGTGAGGTCCTCAGCCAGCACCCCTCCTCATCAAGACTTCCTTGGTGGTTCTCTAAGCCAGAGCTCCTGTGGGAGTCCTGGGTGTCGAGGCTCCCCATTTTATTTTGGGTGGTGGTCTTTTTCTCATAGGTATTGGGCAAGGGTCAAGAAGTAGACTAGAAAAAAGTGGGCAGAGAAATTCTGCAGGATGACAGTTGGGCTAGCGAGGAGGAGGAGGGAAGAGGTGAAATTAATTCATTAGAAAAACTTGTTTACTGGCTTTGCTTAGGCACCTCCATTTTAAAAGTCCACGTTTACAGTAAGTCGCTAATTAAAATACAAAATTAAGCAACAGCTATGTTTTTTTTTCCCCTAACACTTTAATTGCATGATTTTTCGTGATGTAATTTCTGGAAACACCCAGTGTACCTCACAGGGCTGATTGTTTGATAAACTAGAAGTACCTGAAACCAACCCAAAAAATAAATACATAAATCCAAAGAGAACTTAAGGGAAATTGGAAATGACAAAGAACTGCAGACAGCGGGGAACCAAAAATCCATAATAATAATAATAATAATAAAAACTCCAAGTAAGAACATTTAGACATTTATCCTGCCCCCTCTATACCAGAACAATCTGTGTATCTCAGGAAAAAAAAAAAAAAAAAAGAGCTGAAATGGAAACTAGATCGAATGAGATCAAATGGAGCAGTCACTCCCTCCCTGCCTCCCCCTGCCCCTACAAGATGATGCTATAGAAAAAAAGAAAAATCAACCTAGAATCTTCTCTGATTCAGATTTGTTGGGCTCAGTGCTTGCTGGGGTTCTCCTTTCATCATGGACCCTTTAACCGCATTTCCTTGCCCCTCCCCTTGTTCAGAACCTAGATGCAATCCCAAGAGGAGGTGAATGAGGGTGAGTACTGTCCCCCCATGGAAAAGCCATGCCACAGAAGCCAGACAGTGTGTCCCAGGGCTTGGGTTGGCGGCCCAGAGTTTCTGGCTTCACTAGGCACATTCTTGCTTCTAAAAGGTGGCAGAAAGGGTGATCCAAGGTGAGGGAGGACTGCATTCTCCTTTGCAGACCGCCTCATGGCCTGCTGCCTTCTTTAAGATGTAGACCTGAGGGATGATTGCAAAACTGCTGAGAAACCTGTCAGGAACTGACTCCGGGGTGCGGCCGGGAGGAAACTAGATCCCGCTGGAAGCCTAGCTGTTGGAGAATCCAAGACCCAGCATCATCCGTGGCCTCCAGGCCTCCTGGATGCGGGCGTCCGGGCAGCAGGAGCATGCTAGACCCAGGGGACCTGTGACTGAGCTGCCAGCTCTTTTCTCTCTCTATCCACCAGCTGGGGGCCCAGTTGGCTGGGGGACCCAATACCCTCTCCATATACGTACTCTGGTCCTGGGGAAAAAGCAGTCTCCTCCTTTTAAGGTCTTTAAAAAAAAAATACATTTTCTCCCTGACATGCTCATGGCTCTTTGGAAAATACAAAACAGTGTGAAGAAAATAATTTTAAAAGTATATAGTGTAGTGGTTAAAAGTACGGATTGTTGTTGTTAGCTGCTGTCGGGTTGGCCCCGACTCATGTTAATGCCGAATAGAACTGCTTGGCTATAGTCTTTATGGAAACAGTGCACCAGGCCATTCTTCCACAGAGCCGCTGGGTGGGTTCAGACCGCTGAACTTTAGGTTAGTAGTTGAGTGCAAACCATTTGCACCACCCAGAGACTTCAGGGGTCAGAAAGACCTGGGTTTGAGCCCCAGCTTTGCCACCCAGCAGAGTGACTTTGAGTAAGTTACTTACCTTTTCTGAACCTCAGTTTCCTCATCTATAAAGTGGGGATAATGATAGCATATATCTTGTAGGGTGGTGAGGAGTCAGTGAGATGATCTATATGAAATACTTAGCACTGAACTGGGCACACAGAATACTTAAATGTTAACTATTTCAGTTATTGTAGTTAATGATTATTCCATTGCTTGGGATAATAGCCTTTTTAATTTTTTATTAAGAAAAAATTTTTACATGGAAGAGATTATCTGTCTAAACCTATGCTGTCCAATACAGTAGCCTCTAGCCACATATGGCTATTTAAACTTAAATTAATTAAAAATAAATGAAATTAAAAATTCAGTTCCTTGGTCACATTAGCCACATTTCAAGCGCTCAGTAGCCACATGTGGCTAGTGATGCTGTATTGGACAGCACAGATACAGAACATTTCTATCATGGCAGAAAGTTCTCCTGGACACCAGTCTAAATAATACCGTCATCTGATTTTTTCACTTAACAGTGTTTTACTTTTTGTAAATCTCTCTTAATGGCTGCATAGTAGTCCATGATGTGACTGAATCACACTGATTTTATTGGTATAAGCTTTTGTTCCTAAGATGTTGGACAATCTTCTGGGCTCTGATTGGTCCTTTAGGGTTGCCCTTCCCGGCCACCCACACTGTGGCCTTCTCTGATTGGTGCCAGGCAGTGAGGGATTCTGGGAGGAGCAGCGTTTTACCTGCTGATTGGCTCCCGGTGGTGGTGCCAGGGCTCAGGGTGGGTTTCTGCATTCCTCTAAGGGTTCCAGTCAGCCCTGGCTGGCAGGAGGGGGCTGCTCCCCACAGTGCCCAGGGCCTCCCCTAAGGCTGGCTTGTCTACACTCTTCATCTCACAGGGCTGGAGACCAGGGAGAGGAGTGACTAGCTTGAGGTAGTAAAAATGATCCACCCTGTGGTGGAGACCATGGTCTTGGGGAACATCTAGCTCAACTGGCATAACACAGTTTATAAAGACAATGTTCTACATTCTACCTTGGTGAGTAGCGTCTGGGGTCTTAAAAGCCTGTGAGCAGCCACCTAAGATACTCCACTGGTCTCACCCCTTTGCAAGCAAGGGAGAATGAAGAGAACAGGATACAAGAAAAAGATTAGTCCGAAGGACTAATGGACCCCAGCTCCCAAGGCCTCCACCAGACTGAGTCCAGTACAGCTAGATGGTCCCCGGCTACCACCACTGACTGCTCTGACCAGGATCACAACAGAGGGTCCTGGACAGAGCTGGAGACGGATGTAGAACAAAATTCTAACTCACAAAAAAAAAGACCAGATTTACTGGCCTAAAGGAGACTGGAGAAACCTCGAGAGTATGGCCCCCAGACACCCTTTTAGCTCAGTGGTGAAGTCACTTCTGAGGGTCACCATTCAGCTGGGGAGTGGACAGCCACATAAAACCAATGGGACTAATGAGGCACAGCAGTCCAGGGACAAGGGCTGGAAGGCAGAAGGGGACAGGAAAGCTGGTGATAGGAAACCCAAGGTTGAGTAAGGATAGTGTTGATGTGTTGTGAGGTTGTTAACCATTGTCATAGGGCAACATGTGTACTAACTGTTTAATGAGAAACTATTTTGTTCTGTAAACCTTCATCTAAAGTGAGAATAGCAGCACAGTCGGAAGAGTGTAGTCGATGTCACTGAACTGTGCATGCAGAAATTTTTGAAATGGTGTATCTTTGGCTATGTATATTTTCACCAGAAAAAAAAAAAAAAGGTCAAGAAGGGAGAGGGTTGACATGTCGTGGGGTTGTTAACCAATGTCGTAAAACAATATGTGTACTACTATTTCATGAGAAACTATTTGTTCTGTAAACCTTCACCTGAAGTACAATTAAAAAAAAAAAAAGACTTCACCAAAACAGAAAAAAAAAAAAAAAAAATGATCCACCCTCCCCTGACCAGAGGGTCCCATATACACCTTGGAGTCCCCCCTCTGGGAGCCCCCAGGCAACCCCCAGGGATTGGGGCTGCCTTTCTGGGAGGAGTACCATGGTAGGGGGCTGCCAAAGTCCCAGATAGGCCTCCATATCCTAGTGAAGGTCTTCAGGCTTCCAGAAGGGCCCTGACTTAAGATGACTGAGAATCTAGGGCGGGGGTGCTGAGCTCCCAATGGGGGGCAGCTCCAGGAAGGCCATGCAATGCCTGATAGCCATCCTGTGACTGGGTGAGGTGGGCGTTGGGGTGCTGGGGTGATGCTGGGGTCGTGGCTTGAGCCTCTCCTCCAGCTGAGCACCCTCCTCATTTACAGAGCACTAGGCAGAGGTTTGTGAGCAGGGCCATCAGGGTAAGCAATCCCCCGGGCGGTGGGCAAGACAGATAGGGCGAGCCGAGACCGGACCTGCTGATGTGGCCCTTTCTGCTTGCAGCGGATCATAAAATATGGCTCAGGTTTTCATTACGGGCTCTATTGATTATCTTCTGGGACGGATGAATTATAGAGAACATTAAATTTTTTTAAAAAAGCAAGTGAGAGAGGAAATATCTGAGTTTGGGTGGTCGATGGCAGAAAGGGCTGAGCCACCAAACCTGCTTGGCCTCCGTCTTTGAGAGGGTGCGGACCAAACCTTGCAGGGCAGGCAGCTTTGCACTCCAGCTCTGCTGCCTTCTGGGCCTCCCTGGGCCTGGCCTTGCTTTAGGGGATGCATCCCATCCCTTCCAAGCATTTGCCTAGTTCTGGGAAGGCAGAGGGTCGGGTCATTTACAGGGCTTAGCCAAGAAATAGGACATTTCCCATGCTTTGGGCCTCCATTGCTAGGGCAGGGTCCCCAAGTGCTGCTGTCTTCCCTTCAGGGACCTCCTGGTTCTGGAGATGCCTGCTTGGGCCGAGGGAGTGTTCAGAGGACACTGTAGGTCTCTTGGAGTCAGGACTAGGGCAGGAACTCCTGAGGAATGTGGACACCCTGGCATCTTGGCCACCTCATCTTTTCCTTATTTCCAGTTGCCATCGAGTCAATTCCAACTCATGGCAACCTCATGTGGGTCAGAGTAGAGCTGTGCTCCAGTTTTTGATTTTTTGGAAGTAGATCGCCAGGCCTTTCTTCCAAGACACCCCTGGATGAACTCAAACTTCCAACCTTTGGGTTAGCAGCTGAGTGCATTAACCATCTGTACTACCCAGGGACTTCTTTTTCTTTATACCCTGTGCCTTTGTAAGTTTGAGGAGAATGAGTCTGGGTCCTACTGCTGTGCACAGTCAAAGTCCAGTCCAGAAAGAGAGCTCCTTAAAACTCATCCTACCCCCGTGGATGCCCCCTTTCCTTGCCAAGCAGTGCAATGATTAAATGTCAGACAGTCCTGGGTTCAAATTACTTGCCATGTGTGACCTTGGGTAGATCACATCCCTCTCTGAATCTTAGTTCTTCAACTATCAAATTGAGATAATAACCTCCCTCGTTGGGTTCTTGTGATGATTACACTCACTTGTGTGTTAAAATCCTTAGTACACAGTGCTTAATAAGCATGGACTGTTGTTAGGATTTTTCTCCTCTCCTGGGGCAGAGTTTGGAAACCTTTCCCCTTTTCTTTTCACTTAAGCATTTTGATTTACTTTATCTTATTTAACAAATGCTTATAGCACATACTTTGTGCCAGTTACTTTTCTGGGCATGTCACTCATAATAAATCATTTAAACCTCATAACCCTATGTGGGAGGAACTACCATTATCTCCATTTTACTGAGGGGGAAACTGAGGCAGAGAGAGGTAAAGTAATTTGCCTGTGGCCGCACAGCTCATAAATGGCGGAGCCAGGATTCATACTTGGGTAGTCTGACTCCAAAGCTTGTGCACCCAACCACTGTTACATGCTTCACAGTGGTCTGGTGGAGTGGTGTGTGTGTGTGTGTGTGTGTGTGTGCGTGCGCGCGCGCGCGCGCCAGCAGCCCTATCGTCTTGGTGGTCTCTGGCTAGCACGGACCCTGATTCTACTTCCTGACTCTCCACCCTGCACTTGGCCCCTTCAGGTCATCAGCGATCCCAACGTTTTCCAGGCTCCCATCTGGGTGGAGTATCTCCCCACCCCCACACCATCCACCTCGCCCTGGCTTCACCTAGGCTACTGCGAAAAGGTGGTGGTTTCTATGGAGATCCGTCTCCCTCTGACGACACGCCCTTTTTTGTATAACTCTGTTCCCTAGAGTTGATCGTTTTTGGCATGCAGCTCTATAAACTCATCCAACAATTGAAAAGGGGGAGGGGTGGAAAATAAAGGAGACAGTAACTTCTGGGTGAGTGACACACAGGAAGGGCCTCTGAGGTGTGGGCCCCTGTCCCCTGTAGGCAGCGGGACAGCACCTCCGGTAGGGAAGGGCCACCTAACCAGCTGGCCGGGAGTTCCGCGTCTGGAGTTCTGAGAATTCAGAACTGTGGGTGTTTCCTTCCATTTGAGCTGTGTTCTCGCGCCATTGCTTTCTCCCTCTGAAACCTAAAGGCACCCATCCACGGAGCCTAGAGGCCCCCTGAAACCAGGAGAGGCCAGCTTGGCCCCCATTTGACTGTTGACTGGCCTTGGATCACTGTGTGTGTCTGCTCTCTTTGTGTACCATTAAATACCTTCTGCGCTGGGCGTACCTGTCGTAGGCTGCGTGAGATCACAGATGAAAAATGCAGTGAAAAACACTTTCGTGCCACAACACATCATGTAGGATTTTTGTATTAAGATGTGGATTTTTTTATTGTTTTTTTTTTTTTTTTTTCTCCTTTTCCATACAGCCCAAAGTTGGGCAACATGCATGTCTGTGTTTTTGTTTTCACTCCGGGTGGTTTATGAAATCTGCTCATTAGGGCTCTGTCCTCCCCTACCCCCACCCCATCTTCCACCCCTTCATTCTCTCGGATGTGGCTTCTTCCCCTGCCACCCCTCAGCATCTTCTCTCCTTTGGGGAGATGATGGGTGCCCCCCTCCCTGTATACACACTCACTCAGAAAATTAGGGGTTTCCTGCAGCCCTGCTTCCCATCCCCTGGTCTCCAAGGCAGATGTTCCCGATGTGGAGGAGGCAGCAGAAATCTCTGCAGCTCCCAGGATAAAGCCCTTTAGCACGTTGCTTGTTTGGAGAGAAGAAATGGAAGTTGTCCCATCCTCACAGAACCTCCTGGCCTTAGAGCAGCCTTCTCCCAGGTGGCCACCTTGTCCACAGGTGTCTCAGCCCCTTCCTCCAGGAGGCCATGCCTAAGCTTGGGGCCCATTTACAAGGTGGGCTCACGGCTTCCTGCCTGCTTTCCAGGTGTGTTACCTACTTTCAGCCCTGCTGGAATCACCAAGGAGTGATGAAGCCTGGGCAGTGCCTTTTCCTTTCATCTGTTTGTGATCTCTGAGTGCTTCTGGTGACCCTGGCGGATCTGACTGAGACTCGTGTTGAGGGCAGGAGAACTGAGATTCACGAGGGGGAATGGCACAGGGAGTGGGTGATTGCTGAAATCATGGGTCAGGGAGGAGGAGGAGGAATTTTTAAGTGAAGTGGGCCTAGGAGTCCGTCAGCCCCAAATCCACCCCTCGTTCCAGCTCTGGCCAACTATGTGACCTTCTGCAAGTCACCTGGTATTTCTGTGCTCGCGTTCTTAATCTGTAAATGGGGGCCATAATAGTTCCCACTTTGGAGTGTTGTAAAGATTCGACGAGATCATGCAGGTACAGCACTCAGCATGGTGCTTGGCAAGTAGAAGACATTCGGTCATCATTAATTAATATTATTCGTTCTCACATAGACCTTGTTGGCAGTGTCCTCCACTCCCAGCATGCTTCTTGCACATAGTAGGGGCTCTGTCCGTTTGTACTGGAGTCAGCTGAAGGAGGATCAAGTGACCAGTTGGTCCCATTGAACCTACATGTTACTAATTCATGTCGCTAATGGAGGAGGGAGAGAGACCAAGATGCAGGTCAGAGCTTGGGGAACCAAACCGAATGGAGTGTGAAAATAGGGAATGAAATGTTCTGTGGGAGGAGCGGGAGGAAGCTGTGCCAGGCTCATCTCCTGACTCTGACATGAAATTAAGTACTGGTTCAGTTCCACAAACACTTAACGCTGCCCACTGGAGGCCAGCTGGTGTGCTAAATGCTGGGGACCCAAAGATAATTAAACCTTGTTCCCGCCCTTGAGGAGTTAAAAATCCAGCAGTAGAGACAGACCTGTGAACAAATTACTCTAATCCAGTGTAAGGAAGGATGCACATGGAACAGAGTGGAGGGGTGTGAGGGCCTGCTTGGGGAAGATTCTAGACAGTTACCTTGAAGACACTCAGAAGGAGAGGGTGGTAACAGTCGAGGGCATTTCTGGAGCACATGTTAACACCTTTCCATGTCTCGTGTTGGTCCTCCCCACCTCCTTTGACGTAGGAGGGAAGAAGTTATTATTATCTATATTTGCCTGATGAGGAAATGGAGCCTTGAGGAGGTTAGGTGGCTTGGTCCAAGGGCCCACGGCGAGCTGGAGCCAAGTGGCAAGACTGAGGAACAGACTCATGTCTTCTGATTCTTGACCCACTGTTATCTTGTAACCCTGCATGGCGTCTTATCTCTTTGCCCCTGGAGCTGCTAGTCAGAGAAATCTGCCCTCTGGGCTTTGCACCTCCTGACTGGGATTGGCGCCCTGCCAGGGCCTCCTGGGTCCTACGATGTAGGAGGGCCTCAGTCCGCGAAGGCCCAGGGGCCTGTGCCCCGGTTTGGTAAATGGGTCAGGGCACTTGGTTGGGGACAGTCCAGGAGAAAGGCTGTGTGCCCTGGCAGGATCGGGGGATGGCAGGAATGGGGAAGGCTGAGGAGGAGGAGGAGGCCTGACTACACCTTTCATTCAGTTGTTTTTGTTGCCAGAGCTGAGGAACTCCCTGTGGCTGGGTTAGGCCCCTCTCTCAGCCCGTAGGACCAGACAAAAGGCACTGCCAGGGTTTAGAATACTCATTGCCCCCATAACTAGAACCCCCTTCTGACCAAGACCTAACACACTGGTATCATCCACCACTGGTGTGTCGTCAGACTCTGGCTTTCTAGCTCCTTGCCAGGAGTCAGGGAGGTGGAAGTGTTTCCTTGACCTTGGCCCTGGGGAAATGTATATATCCCTTTGCAAAGCTGAGAGAGGTGGAGTGTCAGCCCCTTGGGTAAGATACTGACTTTTGGGCGGGGCAGGGGCCATTCTGATGAAATATTGGAGTGCAGATTCTGGCAGAATGTTCTGTGGGTGGGGGGCTGTCGGTGGGCGAAGACATCCCTTCCTCTAGCTCAGAGATAGTTTGTTGGTGGGTGGACTGCCTAGGACTTGGGAAGATTCTGGACTGGCCAGCAGGGAGTGTCAGATACAGCCCAGAGGAGTGAGTCTCCCAATGGCCCTGAAGTTCCCATTAAAGTGTTTTTTCCTCTTTTTTAAAGAAAAAAATATTCCCAAACTGGAAAACAAAGGAAATTCACTTCCCCCAAATCACACGAAACTCACATTAGGGGCCTGGCGGGAATCCATGGAAACCAGGAAACCTGCCGTTAACCCTGTATGGTGCTGCAGGGTGGGGTGGGAGCTGGGCAGATCCAAGCCCCTTTCCAGGGACCACTGTCACCTTCCATCCTGCACGGCCTCCCCAGGGAGCTGGTCTTGGTGGCATTGCCCCACAGCAGAGGTGGAGGGGTTGAGATGATGCTGGGAGCCTTTGCCTTCGGAGCTAACTCCCCCTTGGACTCATGCCCAACCTTGGGCGGCAGGAGAGGAGGATTCATGCACTCCAGGGAGGCCCTGAGGGCCTGCGAGGGCTGGGTTAAGTTGGAGAACCTGCCAGGCAGCTGCCCACACCATACCACACCATGGAGTCAGGGCTGGTCCGCTCACACGCCTCGGGAACACTCAGCCACTGTGGATGCTGCAATCCCAGCAAAGAAGGAAGGAAAAGACCGGAATTTCAGCTGCCACCTTCCCTGGTGCAGGGTGGGTGTGAGAGTGACCGAGGCTCTCTGGCTCCCTGCACCCACTCCCACCTTCCCATGAGCTCAGCCTCCGGGTCTAGGAGGCTGTGCGAGAGATCAGGGGGTGTGTTTGTGTTTGCACGCACACGTGCCCATTTTTCTAAAAAGGCTGAACATATTTACAGGTTTGACGTTGAAACGCAAACAGGAAAAGCCCTTTAAAAAGTGAGTGTAGTGGATATTCAAAACAGGAATCACCATGGAAACACACCACAATATTTGCTTAAATTGACACAAAGGTTGCCAGGAGCAGGGCACCAACTTTCTTTGGCCACATTTTTGGGCCTGATGCGTCTCACAAATGCATCTCAGCAGCCCCCTTGTATGTAAGTGGACTCTTTTCTTTTTAATAACATGAAATCACACAGCGCCAAAGTGGAGAGGGGGGAAGGAAAAGAGAAGAAACCAAACCCACCCAACAGTGCAATGACACCTGTTGATTCCATTTTTAGAGACTACCATAAGGCCACTTGGGGGTCAGGGGAGCAGCTGGGAGCGGCCGAGGGAAAGTCCGGAGGGAGTGGGGTCTGGTGGAGCCCAGGGGTCGGTTCTGCTGCATGGATCTCTGATCTGGTTTTTATGCTGACTTGCTCCACTGTCAGGCTGACCTTTCACCCGGGGTGTCAAGCATAGGGTGTGATCACTTTGCTGTTTTCTGGGATGGCACCTGACTGGTCTGTTATTGTTCCTACCTGTTGGATTCTTTTATTAGGTGCTACAGCTGCATAGCAATTGGCTAATAGTTGTGCTACGGGCGCGTGGGGTGCAGGGTCAGTCATCACACTCACCATGGTGATGCCACCTGCTGGTTGTCATTTGGGGTCTGAGAGCCTCTGAACTCGCAGCTGGTTATATGCCGTGCCAGGTTTGCAGAGCTTTCCCTTCATCACTCTCCCGCGTCGGCCAGCTTTGTGGGTGTCATTTGTAGCCTCATCTTCTGTTCTCCTTTCTTGTTTGGTAGGCAGACAGACCTCCTGGATTGAAGGCAAAGACCCTGTCTGTCCCACCGGCCCTGCCAGCTGCCACGGTCATCGACCCCTCCTTGACAAGGGGATCCTGCCACTCTCCGGCGGTGCACATGGGCATGGACTTTGAACCCCAGCCTCTAGGAATGTAAAGGTAGCTGCTTCTGGGAAGTGTGGGTAGAGTCTATGCTTGGCCAGTTTGGGGGTGCTCCTTAGGTAAGGACTGTGTAGGCCCTGGACTCGCATTTCTCTGTGGGTTCTGGCCTTAAGCATCGCAAGCCAAAGTGCAAAAAATATATATAGAGAGAGAGAGAGTCAAGAAAAGGGCGATGGCTTGGAGCCAGGACCCCTGTATTTTGTCCTAGCTTTGCCGCCGCCTCACTACTGGTGCCCTGTACTGGGTCTCAGTTTCACCACCTGCAAAATTAGAGGTTGGAAGAACTGACCTTTATAAACCCGCCCAGCCTTGCTGTGGTATGACATGGAATGGTGCCAGCAGTGGGTGGGCAGGGGTTTCAGCTGAGACCTGTGACCGTCAGATCCCACTGGATCTAAGCATCAAGTCATTCTGAACTTCCTCTTTGAGAATGGTAGGTCTAGTTCTGTGTGTCCGGAGGGTGCTGCTCTGCTCTGAGCTCCTCTGGCTGGAGCAGGCCTTGGGGTGACTTGCTGGGGCTCTGTAGGGGGGCCTCCAGTCCATGCAGGGGGAGGCCAAGGATAGCTGGTATATGGGGCTGGTGCCGTCAGATACTTATCTGCAGGTATCGAAGGTGGCAGTCCTTGGGCCGGTGAGGTGACACACAACAGGTGAGTCACCACGTAGTGGTCATTACTTAATATTCTCTTGAGATCCTGAGGAAACCAGCCCAGAGAGGCTGGTATTTGTAAAGTGAGTGGGCAAGGTCTTGGGTGGAGGCCAAGGCCAAGGGCCTAGAGCTTGGCTGGGGAGGGAAGGCTGGAGTCGACATCCCTGGCTCACCCACCTGCCCTCTCCCTTGCCATGGCGCCATGAGCAGGTGTGTCCTGCCCCTCCCTCGGTGGCCAGGCTCTGTGACTCTGGACTTTGAGCTTGTGGGGAGGAACCACTTCCAGAGGTGGGTGCCTTGGTGCCCACTGGGGCTTGTGAGGTCCCCAAAGCTGCAGGCTGCTTCATTGCAGGCTGTGTCACCTCAGGGATCAGCCGAGCCCATATGTGGCCTAGGGATTTACAAATGAGATGCAAATATGGCCTTTGGTGGCTGCAGTGGGGCTGGCTGAGACGTCTTCCTGGTGTCCCAAGTGCTCCATGAATTGATTCATTCACACTCAAGATGTGCTGCCATTGTCCCCTGAGTGGCAATGGGGCTGTTAGGATGTTTGCCTGAAAAAGGCTGAGCAGGGAGTTGGGCGGAGCGAAAGCCGTGCTTGCTTTTGGCACCAGCATCTCCACCTCTTTACTGCCTTTCTGGGCTCTCCTTGCCTGGCTCTGCTTGCTTTGATGGTCATAAGTTCCGGAAGACAGACCCAAGCATCCTGGAGCCTCTGGATGGACCTCCCAATCCCGGCCTGTGCCCTGCCTGTAAGTAGGATTCGAGGTGCCTACGGAGCCCTTTCGAGGGGATCATGTTTGCCTCTTCTGTTCTCAGTGGCAGGCTTTGTGTTTTCTTCTTTCTCTGGACAAAACATGCCCATTAGTTTTTCCCTTTCCGAGGTTTCCACTCACTGTTGGCTCCCTGGGGCCGTGCCGGCTGGGATTTGCACCCTGCATAGCGTGTGGGCTCTTGGGTCCAGAGGGACTTCCGCATCCTGGCATTGGTGGTCTTGGGCTTGATAATGAAGCTCAGGAACTCTGATGGCTCTGGGAGGGAATGTCATGCTGAGTCCCCTCCTCACCCATTCGGCCCTTTCCAGGTACTGGGCGTGCCTGCAGGCGGGGCTTCTGCAGCAGGCGTGCTCTGTGGTCTCAGGGGTCCTGCCTTACCAGAGTCTGCTCTGGGGTCCGGTCCACAGGCTGCCTGTGCCATAGTGTCTCTCCCATTCTCATCACTCTGTGGGGGATCTGGGTGCATTTATTCAACACACATTGACGGAGGCCTGGTGCTTATTGGTCATCTGGGACAGAGTGGACAAGACAGCTCTTGCTTTTGTGGAGCTCTGGGAGGGGGAGGTGGACAATAAGTAAACCCCCAAAGATAGACAAGAAAAACACTAGTGCTGTGTGGAGTATTAAAATAGGAGAGGTGATGGGAAGTGACTGAGTGGCTCTTTAGATGGGTGCTCGGAGGACGCCTCTGAGGAGGTGACATTTAGCTGAGATTGGAGGATAGGACGTAGACAGCCATCTGAAGATCAGGGGGAAGAATATTCCAGGCAGAGAGGGCGACTAGTTTTAAGGCCCTAAGGCGAGAATGAACTCGATACAGTCAGTAACCAGAAAGAAGGGCCAGGTGGCCGTGAGATGGACAGGGGGCAGGGGCTAGGTTGGTAGGCTGGTGTATGCTGGGGAAGAAGTTGGGATTTTATCCTTTGGATGGTGGGAAGCCACTGGAAGTTTTTAAGCAGGGGGATAACGTGATCTGATTTTTGTTTTAAACACATTGCTGGTGGAAACAACCCAAGTGCCTATCAACAGATGAATGGATAAATAAAATGTGGTATATATGTAAAAGGAATATTATTCAGCCATAAAAAGGAGATGTTCTGATACATGTTATGACGTGGATGAACCTTGAAAACATCATGCTGAGTGAAATGAACCAGACATAAAAGGACAAATACTGTATGATCCCACTTATATGAAATATCTAGAATAGGCAAATGCATAGAGACAGAAAGTAGATTAGAGGTTACCACGGGCTGGAGGGAGGGGAAGTGGGGGGTGACTGTTTAATGAGGATGAGTTTCTGCTTGGAGTGATGAGAAAGTTCTGGAAATAGAAGTGGCGATGATTGCACAACACGGTGAGTGTACTTATTGTCTCTGAACTGTACACTTGGAAATGGTTAACTTGGCACATTTTATGTTTTGTGTATTTTACCGCAATTAAAAAAAAAATTGCTGGGCTGCTGAATGGAGGAGAATGGATTGGAGGTGGCGTGCAAGCAGAGGCGGAGAGGCCAGAGGAGAGCTGCTCCACTGCTGGACGAGATGATGGTGGCTGGGACTGGGAGAAGGTAGAAATGGAGAGACATGGGCAGATCCTGGTAGAAGTGGAGAGACCTGGGTGTGCTTTCGTGGAAGAAAAGTCTGGCGATCTACTTCTGAAAAATCAGCCATTGAAAACCCCATGAAGCACCGTTCTACTCTGACACACAGGGGGTCACCATGGGTTGGAGTTGATTCAAAGGCAACTGTTTGGGTTTGGTTTGGACTGGGTATGCTTTAGAGGAAGAGTTTAATAGGACTTGCTAATAAGTTGAATGGGGCCAAGAAAGAGGCCCCCAGGAGGACTCCAGGCATTACAAGCCTTCTGAAGGGCTGTGTCTTCTCTCTCTCCTGTCCCACCTTACCCAACAGTGCCAGGCACTGCCCCAGGCACAATGCGGGCTCCTGAGTAGGTTCTCCACCTCTCAGTTGACCTGATGTTGGGGGGACAGCTCGTCTCTGGCACCATTTCCCACGGTCAGCAGTGGAGCAGGACAGAACTTCCGAGCACCCTGTCCTTTAGGCCCTAGGACTCCAGCCTGAAGCCTGTCTTGCGCCTGTGTTCCATAGGTTCTATGCTGGGTCTAAGGCTGGGCCTAGAAGTTCACGTAGTTTCTCTCCCCATGGCTTTAAATGTAATCTATGTGTTCAAGCCTGAGCTTCTGTGTACCTCCTGCCACGCAAGCTGCGTGGCCCAAACAGAGCCTCAGTTGATTAGCTTCGAGAGCTGAAAAATGGGTTTGTTTGTGACCTCCTGGTTTCTGTGGAGCCAGCCTAGCCTTTATCCTAGCCCATCAGCAGGGATCCTGGCAGTCTTTCCACATGGATTGGGGTGGTATGCATTGTCATAGATCCCCAGTCAGACTTGACCCGGGCCACTGTACCTTTCTCCAGGGCCTCTGACATGAGGCTCCACTCTCGTGGGTCCTGAGATCACCTGCTTGGCCCAGGATGGGACCTCATCCCACCAGAGATACCGTACCCCCCACACAGGCCTTGTGCAGCCCTGGGCACTATTGTGCAGCCCAGGAGTCTGGCTGGTGCAAGAGTGAAGCTGTGACAGCCAGCTGCTAGGGCCCCTGTGAGCACTTGCCCATACTGGCAACATATTCCCCAGCCATATGGCCAGCTCTGCCATCCTAGAAAGCTCTGGAGGCCTGGCCTTGAGGGGAGTGGCAGGAGGGGGGTCAGAAGAACGTGCTGGTGACATCTTACGGGGGTGACAGGATGTCCCAAGTTACAGCTGGTATCTCTGCCTGGCTCCGAGGAGGCGTCAGCATGCCTTCCTGGGAGTGTCTGCCACATAGAACACCAGTCTGCGCCCTGGGGGAGGGTGTGTCTGGGTGGGCAGGCGGGTGAGTTGCTCCTGCTTTCTGCGTCCACGGTCTGCGCTAGATCAATGACCTTCACTCCTAACCGGACTGGACAGTTCTAACTCCATCCTCTTGGGCTTTGATGTGATGGGAGGCCGGCCGCTCCAGGGCTCGCAGCTGGGGTGGGGATGAGGAGAGGGAGTTGCTGGCTGAACGAGAGTGGGGCCCAAGCTCTTCGCCACCCCTGGGTGAAGTGATGCTAAGGGGACATGTGGACTCCAGTGTCCCTACGGCTTTTGGCTGGACTGAGATAGGACTGGGACATCTTTCTGGTTTCTAGTCTGTGCACGAAATTCTGCCTGATGTTGCTGCCCTAGGCCTCTGCCCTGGGCCTCCGTCCTCTGGACTCCCTCGTACCGCCTGCCTTCCTAGCAGAGTCGGAAAGCCCTGGGTTTCACCAAGCACAGATCCAAGGGAAGAGGGATTGGGAAGGGCTTGCAATGCCTGCCCTTCTAGAACTGTTGTTGTTGTTGTTGTTAGGTGCCATCAAATCGATTTCCACTCATAGCAACCCCATGTGACGGATTAGAACTGCTCCATAAAGTTTTCCTGGCTGTAGTCTTTATGGGAGCAGATCGCCAGGTCTTTCTCCTCTGGAGCCGCTGGGTGGTCTCAAACCACCAACCTTTCAGTTAACAGCCAAGCACTTAACTGTCGTGCCACCAGGGCTCCTTCTTGTAGAACTACCTGGGGGCTTCTCCTTACTGGGTGATGCAATTGCTCCAAAGGTTAAATGACCCATGGCTCTCAGAGGGTTAAGGTTGAGTACGTCTTGTGGACCCTTCTGTCCTGCCTCAGTCCCTGTGACCTCTGAGCATCCACAGTGAGAAAATGCTGGCTCCACGGAGAAGCGATGTCATGTTTCGCGCACAAGAGGCGGCCCATGGCTGTGATGCGCTCTTTTCCCGCAGACCTTTAGGCTCCTGCCATTCCATCTCCTACCAACCTCCCCCGGCTGCTTTTATTCGTGAATCTACCCAGAGGGTAGACCTGAGCCAGGTGAAAGTCCTCAAGCTCAGTGACCTCCACACTGAGGCAGGAGGCAGCCCATGGGACCCTTGCAGCCCTCTCCCAAGATCCTGGGGTGGCCACCATGTCAGCCACTCTGTCTCACCATGTGGCACTTGTCCTGTGTGAACCAGGCCTGAGATGTTTCTCCTTCAGCTCACCATCCAAGTTTTCTCTCTGGTCGGCTCCTTGGCCTCCGTTCTCACTGCCCTCTCTTGGGAGTAGGGGCTCTGTGACCCTGAACCTTCTTATGGTAGCATGGGGTTGGGACCCCCGTGGCCAAGGTGGGGAGAGGGGAGGTGTAATTAATCACTAGTTTCTTCTCCAGAAATGCTAATCGGAAAAAGCAATTAAAAGCAACTTTTTTCCCTTAGTAATCTGTGTTAAGAGCTGGTAATGAAGTTGAGGGCCGTTGTGACTCAATATTTCAGCTTCAACGACTCAAGTCAAAACAATCCAAGCCCAGGAGTTTGCTGGCAGCAGAGCTGGGCCCAGGCAGCAGCTGTGAGTCCCGCCTGTTCCCTCACATCACTGCCGTCCCACCCTGTGCGGCTCCCCAGGCAGGAAGAGGAGCAGTCCCAGGTGGCGGGAGGGCCTGGGTGACACTGAGGTGGCTCCCCTAGGACACCACTGGGAGACCCAGAACCTGGATATACTTCTTAGGGAAAATGCTTAGAACCAGGGTAGGGGCAGAAGTGGGGACGAGTGGGATCAGTGGGGTCAGGTGAGAGGAGATGGGTGAGTAAGGTGGGCCAGGGCTCAGCTGGGGCTTAGAAGAGGTGGTGGTCCAAATCTTGACCTCTAACCTCTGCTCATTAATTTTTCATTCATCTACCAAGCATTGTTGAGAGAGTACTACATAGGAGTCATTGTAGATAGATAGGTAGATGGGTAGATAGCCAGCCAGACAGCTTCAACTCATGGTGACCTTATGTACAACAGAACAAAACGTTGTCTGGTCCTGTATCATCCTCACAATCACCAGTCTGTTTGAGTCCATCCTTGTGGCTACGGTGCCAATCCATCTCACCAAGGGTCTCCCTCGCCCTCGCTGGCCCTCTGCTTCACCAAACGTGATGTCCTTCTCTAGTGATTGATCCGTCCTGATAATGTGTCCAAAGCAAGTGAATCAGAAAATTTTCTGTTGTGATCCATAAGATTTTCCTTGGCTAATTTTCTGAAGTAGATAGCCAGGCCTTTCTTCATATTCTTAGTCTGGATGCTTTGCTGAAACGTGTCTACCATGGGTGACTCTGCTGGTATTTGAAATACCGGTGGCATAGCTTCTAGCATCATAGCAACACGTGAGCCACCACAGCATGACAGACAGACGGGTGGTGAAGCAGTAATTGTAGGCACTGGAAATGCAGGAGTGCCCCAGAGAGGCAAAGTCCTGCCCTTGTGGAGTTGGCATTTAGTGAAAGGAGGCAAACGATAAATGAGACAAGTAAATAAATATGTTCAGTGGCAACATGTGTGAAGGAGAAAATGAATGCAAGTTTGGAGAATAGGAAATATGTAGGGAGATGTGGGTGGATGGTTTATAATTTTAGGTGTCCAGTGAAGATGTCGGAGCCCTGGTGGTTCAGTGGTTAAGAGCTTGGCTGCTAACCAAAAGGTCAGCAGTTTGAGTCCACCAGCCACTCCTTGCAAACCCTATGGGGCAGTTCTACTCTGTCCTATAGGTTTGCTAACTGAAATGATGACATTTGGGTAAGGACAGAAAGGATCACCCTGATGTCTGGGAAGAGTATTCCTATCGGGGAACAGCAGGTGTAAGAGCCCAGAGGCAGCAAGGAGGCTGGGTGGCCGGAATGGAGCAAGCCTGGGGAGGTGGTATATGGGGTCAGGAGGGGTGGGGATGGGGGGACCCATAGCTCCCATAGGCCTTGTAGGCCATGGTGAGAATTCTGGGTTTTGCGTGAAATAAGAAGCTTTTTGAAGAGTTCTGGTGACCAGATCTTACGAGGCACAGCTCTTTATTAACAAACAAGATCCAATTGTCAATGACTTCGCCCCTCCTGGGTCCCATATTGTTGTTGTTGTTAATTGCCATCAAGTCGGCCCCCAACTTGTGGTGACCCCATGCACAATGGAATGAAATGCTGCCGGTCCTGTGCCATCCCCATGATCAATTGTGAATCGAACTGTTGTGATCTACAGAGTTTTCATTGGCTGATTTTTGGAAGTAGACCGCCAGGCCTTTCTTCCTAGTCCATCTTAGTCTGGAAGCTCTGCTGAAACCTGTTAAGCATTGTAGCAACATTTGAGCCTCTACAGACACACAAGTGGTGGCTGCGCTTGAGGTGCATTTTGCCTTCAGCATGGAAGGCAAAAATTCTACCCCTGAATCAAAACTTCCCCCACCCTGGGTCATACCAACACCTGAATCTACCTTCGTTTACACTCAGCTCTCCCTTGGTGCCTGTGCTCGCTGGACCTTTCATCATGCAGCAAGCAGGAAGAGAGCTGAGGGGTCCGTTTGGAAATCACTCTGTACCAGCCTCAGCCTCGGCCCCCCCAACCCTACTTCCGGGGACAGTTCAGAAACAGGGTGTTGTCCCTTTAAGCAGCCCCTCCAGGCTGCCCTGGCCTGCTTTATCTGAAGTCCAACTGCATGTTGTTCCAGGACCAATCCGCTTTAGCTAATTAATAATCCGACAGGAGCCACCCAGGGGATTAGCCTCAGAGCTGAGCTCCACCAAGCCCCAGCAAATGAGCCCTGTGCTCCTCAGGGACATGGAGGTGACTTTGGGGGGTGCAGGGAGCAGGGACCCCACAGGTGAGCATGGAGTTGGGCAGTGCATTAGTGACCAGTGAGGAGCAAGGGTGGGTAGGGGCACAGTTTGGGAAAGAACCTCCTGAAAGGAGTCAGCTGTCCTGAGACTGGTGGGAGACAGCACTGTCCCTTACTGCCCTCACAGTCCTTTGCCACCGTCCAGAAACCCTTCCTCCGTGCCAGGTGTGACTGCTGAGTTGCCAGGCTAGGGTTGCCAGATTTAGCAAATAAAAATACAAGACACCCAGAGGAATCTGAATTTCAGATAAACAGCCAATAATTTTTAGTGTAAGTATATTCCATGCAATATGTGGGACATATACTAACAAAAATTACTCTTTTATTTGGAATTCAAATTTAGCTGGGTGTGCTGTATTTTCTCGGGGAGCCTTAAGTGGGAAGGGCCAGAGGTTTTGGGGCTCCCTGCCAAGGGCAGCCTGGGGCTCCCTCTGGAAGAGGCGGCACCCCTTTGGACACTGCCTGGGGACTTTAGGAGCAGGGCGTGGCTGGGGTCACTGTGACCTCTATGTCTTGAAACAGGGAGAGGAGGATGGGGGCAAAGGTTAGTTATTCGCCTGAGTCTCCCAACCTATGTTCAGGCCCAGCTGGCCTTTGGATGAGTGGAATCAGTCTCCTCTGAGGGGTCTATGGCCCCTGGGCTGGGGAGCAATACCTCAGGGTCACCTCCGCTCAGTGAGGCTGGGACCTTCTCCTGAGGGGAAGGCGCCTGACGTCCCTTGGGTAACTTTAACATACGTGGGGTCAACCATGAGCTGGAATTGACTCGACAGCAACTGGTTTTGGTTTTTGGTTTTAGTCATCAGCCAAGGGCATTTGTTCTGAGCCCAGGGAGAAGCCTGTGGGGATGGCCCCTTCCTCACAGGCAGGATAGGCATACAGTCAGTGGGAACAGTCTGCTGTGTGGGAAAACCTCCGTGTCCCAGGGCTCTGGGCACTGAACAGAAATTCCCATGTGCTGACCTGTCAGAGCTGACCTCCATGCCACTGAGTGGCCCCGGGGCCAGCTTCTTAGGGAGAGTGCTCCATCCAGTGGGCTGGGATGTCACTGTTGGGGGAGGAGCTGTGGTCTCAGTGGGAAAGTGGGGTGGGATCCTTACTGGTTCCTTTCCCGACCCCTGTCACCCCGGCTCCTTTCCCAGTGGCCAGGGAACTCAGGGCAGCAAGGGGCCCACTCCATGGTGGTGATCAACCTCCTGCAGCCCAGTGGCCTGATGCTAGGTGGGTCCTGGCCCCCTGAGGTGGTTGGTCCTGGGCCCTGTTCTGTTCTGTTTAAAAAAAATAAAGCACAAAGGAAATAAAAGATAGGGTTTATTGGAGCAGTTTATTCTGTATGCATGCAAGGAGGCTATTCTGATTCTAAAAAAACAAATGGCTCAACATAGGCCGGTTACAATGAATCTTGGGAGAGGAATAGGGGAACAGAAAATCAACCGTTGGCTAATCCTAAGGTGATTGAACCTTGACCCGCCCCCCCTAACTGAAATCAGCTGACATCAGGTTACTGGGTGGTTCCTGGCCTGCTCTCCATCCATTCATTTGCACAAATCTTGAGTTGTAATCTGGAGGTTTTCAAAATGGTAAAAGGTACCTCATCTCTCAGGAAGAAGGGAAATTACCGGAAGTTACATTTTTTTTGTATTGGATAAACTCTGAGCTAGCTTATGATTAATAAACGTCTTTGTCACAGAGTGGTTTACAAATATTTAATCATGCTAAACTTGGCCTCAGTTTCCTTAAGGAAACTAGTATTAATACTCCTTAATTATTATTAATACTTATTATCATTAATAAAACCCAAACCAAACCCATTGCCGTTGAGTTGACCTGCCCCATAGGGTTTCCAAGGCTGGAAATCTTTACGGAAGCAGACTGCTGCATCTTTCTCCCGAGGAACAGCTGGTGGGTTCAAACTGGCCCACCTTAGTTTAGCGGCAGAATACTTTAACCACCGCACCACCAGGCCTCCCTTATTAATACTTACCAGTAACAGTATTGTTACTAACAATAATATTATTATTAATACTTATTATTAATAATATTAAGGATCCCTGGTGGCGCAATGGTTAAAGTGATCGACTGCTAACCGAAAGGTCAGCAGTTCAAGACCACCAGCGGCTCTGCAGGAGAAAGACGTAGCCATCTGCTTCCACAGAGATTTACAACCTTGGAAACCCTATTGGTTCGCTGAGTCGGAATTGACTCGACATCAGTGGGTTTGGTTTGGGTTTTTGGGTTAATAATATTATTATTAATACTTTTTAATAATGGAGTCCTGGTGGCGCAGTGGTTAAGAGCTCAGCTGCTAACCAAAAGGCTGGCAGTTTGAATCTACCAGCTCCTCCTTGGAAACCCTATGGGGCAGTTCTACTCTGTCCTATAGAGTTGCTATGAGTCGGAATCGACTCAATGGCAATGGATTTGGTTTTGTTGATAATAATATTATTATTCATACTTGATAATATTATTGTTACTAATACTTATTGTTACTAATATTACTATTAATACTCCGTAGGCCAGAAAAAAATGCTGCAAAGTGGCTTAGCAGTTCCTGGTGAAAAAAAAACCAAGTTAGTAGTTTTACAGGCTTTTATTGTTAATTTTGGGCTTGTGGGTAAGAGTTGTTGCTGGGTGCCGTTGAGTTGATTTAAACCCATAACGACCGTGTGACCGAGTAGAACTGCCCCATAGGGTTTTCTTGGCTGTAATCTTTACAGAGGCAGATCACCGGGTCTTTCTTCTGTGGAGCCACTGGGTGGGTTTGAACCACCAACCTTTCAGTTAGCGGCCAAGCACTTAACCATTGTGCCATCAGCGCTCCTTTCATGGGTAAGAGAAACCCCTTAAAATCAAAGTAAGATGTCTGTTACTAATTTTTTTTCACAGTTCTCTAGCAGTTAACAGCATCCGGGACTCAGATTCCCCCTCCTGCACCCGCGGAGGCCCCCTCCCCAGCTCCCTGGGCTGCCCCCCTCGAGCCTTTCCCAGCACAGCCTGCCAGTAAGCCCTGTGGTGGAAGCCAGGGGTGGGGGTGCCGGCTGGGGGGAACCTCTTCCGCTTCCTCAGCTCTCAGCCTCTTCCCCAGCGTGCCCGGTGGTTTGGCCCTGTTTCGCGAGTAGTCTGCTGCCCGTGCTGCCTCTGACCGACATCGTTAGCGTGGGTATTTATATTTCATTAACGACATTAAGCCCAAATGGCATTAAAAGCAAAGCTGGTGATAAATAGCTTATTAATAAACAGGGAGTGTGCTGTGCTGCCTGGCCTCTCCCAGCCCCGGTGTTAACCCTTGCTGCCCTAGATAAACAGGCTTCGCCTCAAAGCACCCCCTTAAGATGGGGCAGGAAGAGCCATGAGTCTCTGCTCTCCCAGCTTCCTTGGGGTCAGGGCATCTTGGATCCAATCTGGGCCAATTTTGGTTCTTCAGGCTCACAAACCCAGGCAGACCTCCTCTCTGCCTCTCATCAAATCGTCCCCCTTTCCTTGCTAGTTCTGGTTCTGGGGCTGAAGAAGTCAGGAAATGTGGCTTTTACTGTCACTGGGCTTGTCAAGGCTGTGAGCTCAGATCTTCCCATAACTCCGCAGCTCTGTCCGAAAGGAGGCTCACAGGATATTTGGAATCAAAAAGAAAGATGCTGAAGAACATGACAGTAATAATATCAACAATGATAATAATACACACTAATGTTTGCAGAGTGCTAGCTATGAGCCAGGTGTTTGCTGATCACTCGATGTGCAGCACCCCTAGAAGCCTCCCAGTGCGATCATCCAGCTCAATCTCATTTTATAACTGGGAGAGCCACAAGGCCCAGAAGAGGGAAGCAGCTTGGCCAGCTGGGGCGATGGCACACGGCTGCTGGGCTGGGGCCTGGGCACCGGTGCCAAGTAGTGCCACATCTGTGTCATTGCACAGCGCTCCCCCCCCCCGAGGTCCTGTTGTAGAGGGGCTGTCCCTGGCTTCTGGGCCTTGGACCTGCCAGGGCTTCTCAGAGCTGTGGCCCCAGCCTTTGCTCTCTTGAGCTCCCTACCCTTGGGGCTCCGGCCACTCACTTACACAATGTTCCTGTCTCGGTGAGCCTACCTGTCACATCTGTCACGTCATAGACCACCTCACTCCCTAGAATGTGGAGGTGCCAACAGAGAGCACATGGGGGTGCCCGTGATGCCACAAAGACCCCAAACAGCCTCTGCTTCGGCTTGGAACAGCATCTATTTGACACCCTCCTGGGTTGGGGTGGGGTCCAGCCAGTGTTTCTTAAATGTATGGCCTGCCCTTAGCACTTTCAGGAGCCCCTGGGTGGTGCAAATGGTTAACGCACTCGGCTACTAACCAAAAGGTTAGTAGTTCAAGTCTACCCATAGATGTCTCAGAAGAAAGACTTGACAATCTACTTCCGAAAAATGAGCTATTGAAAACCCTGTGGAGCAGAGTTCTGCTCTGACCCACATAGGGTCGCCGTGAGTTGGAATCGACTTGACAGCAACTGGTAACACTGCCAAGACTCGGCCTGGGTCCTCACCCTCCTCAGCCCTCTCCCTGAATTGACGGAAGACAAGGAGAGAAATTGGGACCTTGTCTAAACTTTTGCTAAGAGGCCCCGCTTAGAACAGGGTTCTCGTCTTCCTCCGTGTCAGTGTGGGGCTGTCTGAGCCCAGGCCTGGGGAAGGGGGAGAAAGGGCTCTCCTGGGAGCTTTGCAGCATAGAAGGGAATGGTGCATGGGGGAGTGGAGAGTGAAGATGCCATGTGGTTCTAGAGAAAGGCTGGGGGTAGAGGGCATGTCTCTGGGACCATCTGGTTGTGTCTAGTAAGCATTCTAGGAAGATGGAGAGCTAATTAATTAGCAGGCCTCCTGCTGCCTGCTCAAGGGGCCTGCCTGCCTCTGCCCACCTATTCCTGAGCTGGGAAGGAAGTTGGGAAGCCGTGGCCCTGGGGTTCCTTGTCCAGGAGTAAATCTACTTCTCACCCTGATGGATGGGAACCCGACCACCCCCTAAAGAGAAAAGCAAGCAGGAGGTGGCCGGCAGGGAGGCTTCCGGAGACGCCACACCCAGCCACCATGGTGATACTGGACTGCCTTGGAAAGTCTGATTCATGCCGGCTTCCCCTCCCAGGGTGACCTTCCAGCCTGCTTTGGCCACACAGGCCTTGGCAGTCCCGGCAAGGCATGGTGTGTAGCTGCGAACGGAGGCCCTGCGGAGTCATGAGTGTCACTTACACTAAGTGCATGCACAAGCCTCATGCATTCAACTGGAGACCAAGAATCCTGTACGGGAGCAATTAGGGGAAAAGCGCTAGTAGCCAGGCCTGCCCTAGGCTTAGACTCCCAGTCAGATGGGAGACAAGAGCTGGGCTTTGGAGCCAGGCAGGCCTGAGTTGGCAATCCTGGCCCACCATCTTCTACATGTGTGGCCAGTCGCTTAACCACACTTGGCCTTGATGTCCCCCTCTATAAAATGGGGACAGCAGTGCCTGGTCACTAAAGTGCCTCCAGCAGGACCCGGGCCCAGTAGGTGCTGTGTAAGTGGCAGCTGCGGCCCTTATGACTATTAGGCCTACTCCAAATCTGTCGTCGACAGTGTTTTGTTCTAGAAACAGGAAAGGGAATGGATAGAGCATGTAGTGCATACAGCAGGGCCAGGCCTCTGCTCCTGCTGGGTAAGAGTGGCCATAGTAGGTAAAGGCAAGCTGGGCCATTCCATCAGTTTCTGGAGCACATTCTCCGGTTCGAGGCTTAGAAGGGGGAGCAGGCACAGAGGAGGCTTCCGAAAGAGGAGCACGAGATCCTCCTTCCCACCAGTGCTGTCTTGGAGAGGGAGCAAGGCCTGGGTGTGGCCAATGCTGGCTCCAAGCAGCTGCAGTGTCTGTGGGAGAACAGGACGGGGCCCTCAGCGTGGGTGCCCTTGCTGCCTGGGGTGCCACCTTTAGTGAGGCAGGGTCTCTCTTCCCTTCCTTTGGAGGTGGTTGCTTGTAGTGGGTACCCTGTAGGCCAGCCCAGGGCTGGGCATGGATTAGCAAGTATAGCCTTCCTCACTGTCCCCCCACGAGAGGACGGAGGCAGGTCCCACTCATCTGCCCAAGGGGCAGGACCGAGACACAGCGTCTGCCTGCCACGTGACACAGCGTCTGCCTGCCACATGCCCCCTGGACGTCTGGGTAGAACGTCTTTCCGCCGATACTGGGACCTGGCCATTGTTATAACATCTTTGGCAGCCTTGCTTCTGCCAAGGTCTGGCGCGTGCTGGACCTGGCACATGGAAAGATCCCAGCTGTGGGATTTGGTTGGTCCACTGGGCCGCATTCATTTATATGAGAGATGAGAGTCTGAACCCCCTCCGTCTCCAGACCCCCACCTTCCAAGCCCATCCCCAAGGACTGGAGCGGTCCTTGCCCAGCCGTGCTCTTAGCCTGTGTTCTCCAAGGGCCTTAGGAATGGCTCATGGATTGGCCAGTGCGTCCTGGGGTAAGGGGTCTGTGTGTGCTTACCTGCCTCAACAGAGTGGCATGGCCCACTAGTTGACTTCCATGGTGTGTTACTTGTCACTCTGAGGATTTCTGAGCGTCCACTCCTGGCTAGAAGGGACCATGTGGGGAGAAGTCTTGGGGTCATCTGTTTTGCCCACACGATCTCAGAGCCTCCCATTACCCTAGACCCAGGAGAAGAGATTGGGGGTCCAGTCTGGAAGACAGCCACAGGGGCTGGAAGAAGGTGAGCCTGGTGTGTGGGTGGATTGGACAGTGGCCAGGGAGCTGGGCCTTTTGGCTCAATGGGCAGATCTTCTAGTAAGCCAAAGGCCACTCCAGATCCAGAGCTTATCTTTGCCTTGCTTGCTTGCCTCCAAGGGAGCAGAAGATAGCTTACCTTTCCCTTGGGTCTCTGAGGCCTGGACACCAGGTCAGCCTCGGCAGTCTGGGCTATGGGATGGCCCTTGGAGGAAGACCCAGGACCAGGGCTGGCCCTTGGCTGGGATGTGAGGTGATATCTTGGCACTGTGCCTGCCCCCACTGATGGGCAGTGCCAGCCTGTTCTGTAGGCACTCCCGATGGCAGCCACAGACGAGTCACCATTATCTGAAGCCACTGGACTTGGGGAGGGGGAGAGATCACAGGCGCGTTCTCTTCTTTGGGAGCCTTCCCGTACTTTCATTTTCTTTTTGCCACTATTTTTTCTTGGGGTCTAATTAAAGACTTGGAGCAGTTTACAGCCTGTGGTTGGCTTTTTATATGGATCCTTGGCAATTACCTCTGCCCTAAAATAAGTTTCGGTGGAACAGGGGTAGGATTTTTCTTTTTGGCCAAGTTCTCAGCTTTAATTTTGCCATGCGTGTGTGTGTGTGTGTGTGTGTGTGTGTGTGTGTGTGTCAAATACCTGGCTCCTTCTCACTGTCCCCATCTCAAGTGTCCCCATGGCCAAGACAGAGGCCTGGACAGCGGGAACAGTATGTCCCCAGCCTTGCCCTGCCCAGAAGCAGCCCTGTGACAACAGGCAGACCATCTGTTGACTCTGCCCCAGTTTCTTCACCTGTGAAATGGGGCCATGTGGGCTGGACCTACCAGAGGCTTCCCCTGCCTCACAGCTTCAGACTAGCCCTCTTGCCACAGCAGAGTAAGGTCACCCCCTGGGGTGGGAGGAAGCCACCATCAATGCCAACAGCCCCATTTTCCTCAGCCCCATTTTCCTCTCTTGATCAACACACCTTGTATTTACACAGGAGCATACCATTGGGTTTCTAAAGCTCTTTCACGCACTGTCCCCCTCGATTCTCCCAGCCACCTCGAGAAACAGCTGTGATTGTCCCACTTTTTAGCGGGATACCCTGCAGCGGACATAATTAGTGGCTTTTCTGATGTCACTTGGCTTATAGGGGACAGAGCCTTGGGATTCAAACCCCAGTCCTCTCATCTTCAAAACCCACACCCAGGACCAATGATGTAATTTGTGAGGCCCGGTGCAGAATGAAAATATGTGGTCCCTTGTTCTAAATGTATGAAGAATTTTGAGGTGGTGACAGCAGACCATGAACCCAAGCGTGGGCCCTCCTAAGCGTGGGCCCTGTGCGGCTGTACAGGCTGTGTGATGCCTGCCCACACCCCCTTCAGTCCCCTTCTCCTCTTTCCCCCTGTTCCTACCTGTGTGGCAAAGGCAGGAAAGTTCAACAGGGGCCAGGTGTGCTCCATGTCCTGGCAGCTGTGGCTCTCTCCTTCCAATGGAGAGGACTCTGGATTCCCCCGCCCTTGTTTCATCCCTCCTGACCCCTGTTTTATGAAGAAGCACTGTGCCCTAGCATGGCATAGGCTTTCTGGGGTTCCCTGAGTCTCTTAGGGCCCCCCAGGCCTATTTAAGGCAACCTGAACCATCAAACCAGTAAAAAAAAATTAGTTGCCATCAAGTCGATTCTAACTCCTGGCAACCCCATGTGTGTCAGAGTAGAACTGTGCTCCATAGGGTTTTCAATGGCTGATTATTCAGAAGTAGATCACCAGGCCTTTCTTCTGAGGCACTTCTGAGTGGACTCGAATCTCCAACCTTTCAGTTAGCAGCCAAGAGCATTAACCATTTGAACTACCTGGGTACTCCTTAGATCAATCATAGATGAGGAAATAAAAATAAGACAAAAAGAATTTGGTAAGAACTCTGTTTCCTTGGGGTGGGTTGGGTGAATATTTTGAGGGATCAGCCCCTAGTTTCATTCTGGAGCCCCACAAAATCTCTTTGTCAAGCTGAAGCTAGTGGTGAGCTGCCAAAAAGATCTGGTCAGACCAGACTCCGAATGCTGTGGTTAGGGCTGAAGGTCAGGCAGCCCATTCCTGGGGCTAATCTGTAAACTACCTAGGTAGCTGGGACTTTGCAGTAGTAGTGGAATCTCACTGGGTTCCAAGAAGTTACCGATCGTGGATGGATGGACTGAGTGTACCTCCGGGCATGTGTCTGTGTAGACTGATGTGTGGTTGGTTCTGATAAGGACACAGCTGTCCAGCTCTTTAAACAAGAGCTATTAGGATGGATGGCATTGTCTCAATGGCTGCCTCTGGGTGGAGCAGCCTTTGCCTGCCCATCTGGGACCACCTTCCCTGGCCAATACATGCCTTCCCACAGCATCCTTTCTCCCCTGCTAATGGACACCCACCCCCAAGGGGTCTGGGTACCAGACCCACCTGGCCCCAGGACCTCACCCCCAGCACTCTCTGCTTTTGCACCTGCTTCTTAGAAAACCCTCTCGATTTTGGAAGTCGGGCAAGCTTTGGGATGAAATTTGTTTGAAACGCCATAGCAGCCATTTCTATGAGGAGGGGAGCAACGCTATCTAAAATCGAGGGTGGGGTGGTGGTGGGAATCCCATAGACTTAAGGTCTGAGGCGTTTGAAGATGGAAGAGAGTGCCCGAGTTTCCAAGGACTGATTAGATGGCATGCCAAGTGTATTAAATTTTGCAGACATTTTAACAGCAATATGCTAGATAGTTGGGTGTCCCCTGAGGCGGCTGGATTTTTTATATCCTTCACAGAAGGTCAGAACCCTCTTCTGCCTGCCTTCCCCCTCCCCCAGCTCATCTCTCTCCCTCTCTCTCTATGACGCTCACCCTCCCTTTCCTCAACAATTTTCTTTGCTTCTTGCTCTCTGTTCATCAAGAACCTAAATGACGTGTCTGGTCCCAGCCCGGGAAAAAGCCCTCCTGCCCTCCTGTCCAGGGACAGGCATGAGTGAGGAGCTTGATTTCTATTTTTCCTCCCCTTCCCCCTTCCTTCCCCCACTTCAGAGACCGTTGTAAGATCTACTCCCCCCCCCCTCCTTATTTTTATAGGAAAAAAAAAGGCAGGAAAAGAATCCATCTGGCATATGAATAATTGAAATGGCTCAACTCTGTTCCTGTTGCTGCTGTTTGTTCTCAGCTCCCCTGGCCCCAGCCCATCCCCCTGGGTCTGGGTCTCTAAGCGGAGGATGTGTGGGCATTCTTGGAAGGTTCTCGGGAGCTGCCCAGGGCGCTCCTTCATCTCACTCCCTTACTCCACGTGAATTGATAGGTCTGAGTGGGGGGCGTTCAGAGATGTGGTTTCTTTCTGCCTGTCCACGGAGACAGCCTGCATCTGGCAAGTCTCCCTAAATATCACTTAAACTCGACCCTGACCCTTATCTTCCCCAGGGAGTCTCTGGTTCATTCCCAGACTCCTCCTTTCCCCCAGACTCTGCCCCTCCAACCTGAGGGCTCTGTGCCCAGTGCCCACCCTGAGGGTCAGGGACTGGGGGACTCTTGATTGGAGAAAATGGGCCTTTGCGGTGCTCATAGCAACTCACTCTGCCAGTGCCTGGGGGCTGCCACCACTCCCTAGCCCATCACCCTACCCAGGAGCTCACCCAGGCACCTTGCTCAGAAGTCTGGGAGTCCTTGCCTCTTCCTCTCCCTCCCCTCCAGGACATCCCTGGGCAGGGGGATTTCCCTGCTTCACTTCAGTGCCGTATAGCCTTTTTGCTGGAACCCCTAAAAGATGGAGATTTTAAACTTTTTTTTTTTCCATTGGGACAAGTTGGTAGAAAGTTCAGCAGCCAGAGGTTGGGGCCAGGGCAGACATGGGCAAGAGAATGGACTCTGGCCTGGCTCGAACCAGCTCCGTGTTCACTTTCCGGAGCCTGGGCCAGCTGCACACCAAGCTCCTGTGTCCGGGGCCCGAGAATTCACAGTCTCTTTAAAACCATTTAGAGGAAAAACAAAAGAACTTTAGTGCATTAATTCTAGATGAAGATGGGTCTCCAGATGACAGCCTGATCCACATTATTCCCCACAAGACAACTTCCCCCCTCCTCTCCCCCTCCCGCCCCCACTCTGTCCAGCCTTTGCCGGCACCAATGGCTCTTGCTTTGTGAAAAGCTGACATAGGGTTCCCTGTGAAGTGTATTCGTGTGCTCAAATTCTGGAAAGTCAATATTTGGTTTGTTTGTTTGGGACATGATGTCTGTGTCATGTGGGAGGTTTTGGCTGGCACACAGCCATGGGGCCTGTCACTGTAAAGTGCTGTGGCCATGTGTGCGTTCCAGAATGGCTAAGCAGCTGTGGGGAAGGCACATGTATCACTTCCAAGTGGTGAGTGTCCCTGTCCCTGAACTTCCAGTCAGACATGCTAGGTATTTGAAGATGTCCCCATAGAAGGAGGTATGAGCAGCATCGGAACCTTCTAGATCTTTCCTGGGTTCATTAAAAAAAAAACTGGCTACTAAGCAAACTAATAATGATAATAATTTAGGTGAAATTCAAATCAGGTTTGTTAATAAATAACTATATCTGTATATATGCAATATAGATAAAAGTATTTGTAAAGACTCCTACACACGTTATAAAAGCTGCAAAATGTCTGCCATTCTAGGGCCTGGTACAAATAGTTATTTATATCCAATAAAACTGGTTTGATGGGGAAATCGTTTTCCTCCATGTGGATTCTCAGTGGAGGATGAGTTTCGGTGGTTGGGTTTTTTTTTTTCAGACAATAAAACCAGGGGTTTGGCACCAACAAATGTATTTCCCGTAAATATCTAAATCACTTTTTTCCATTGTGAACTTGGCAAGGCGGGCCCTGTCACGCCAGCCCAGCACACCTCTTCTCTCTAGCCTTTTTCTTTTTGCTGGGGAAATGCCTGCGTGAAGCCCCTTCCCTGCCCCTTAAGCCTGAGCTCCCACCCAGAATCAGTGCTGGAACTTGTACTCACCTTGTGTCAGCTACACGGACCATCCTCTAGCCACACCTGGCCTAGAACAACCACCAGTGGGATTTTCTTATCTTTTTTCTTTCCTTTCATCTCTTTTCTTTTTTCTCTTCTTGTTTTTCCTTTTCACCCCTTGTCTTTCCTCTTTTATCTTTGAACAATTCCTTATGATAGGGCTTCTGCTTTCATTATCCCTTACAGCCCAGTTTTCCTGTTTTACTGTGCACCTCCCACACCTAGCTTTCACTTCTACTTGCAAACCCTTCCCTGAATTCTGTTGGCCACCTGGCCTGTTGCCCCTTGGGGTCTCTCCCACAGTGTACCCTGTGGGGAAGTCTGCCCCACTGCCCTGGCTTGGGTAGACCCTACCCCCACTTTGTTTCTCTTTCATCTGTCACACAGTTGTGGACAGATGGCGCTGTCGATGCCTGAAGTCCCACTCTCCCATTATACAGATGTGGAACTGGAGCCCATTGGGGCAGGCAGGATGGTGGGAGAGGGCTTGGCTGGCTGTAGGTTCACAACTGGGACAGTGCAGAGCTGGGGCCGGAAGCAAGGCCCTGTGACTTCCAGCTGGTTCTGGGATTATGGAAGACACACAGGGCTGGCTCTGCCACTAGCTAGCTGGGAAACTTTGGGCAAATGACCTCTCCTCTCTGGACCCCGCTTTTCCGTATTTGTCTCATGGGATTGGTCATTCATATGTCATAGGGTCACTGGGAGGAGTGAGTAAACTAAAGTATGAAAAGCTCTTGGCATGTGGGGCACCTGTGCCCATGAGGGTGATGGAAGTGATTATTAACCCAAACTACAAGATGGAGTCCCTGGGTGGTGCAAACAATTAACGTGCTGTGCTACTAACCAAAAGGTTGATGGTTTGAGTCCACCCAGAGGTGCCTTGGAAGAAAGCCTGGAGATCTACTTCTGAAAAATTAGCATCGAAAACCCTGTAGAGCACAGTTCTACTCTGACAGGCATGGGGTTGCCATGAGTCATAATCCACTCGATGGAAACAGTTGTATTTTTACAGGATAAGGACACACTCCTCGCCATATTGCTGTGACACCAAAGTGAGACAGTGTCCCCAGAGGGCTCCACTTACCTAGTAGGATTGCTTTGCCTCTTCCTCCCCTAATGGCTGGGATCCGCCCTCTTGGGAGGAACCCCTCTGGGATCAGAGTGCCTTGCAGCTTCCCAAAGGTCAGGCCCTGACCCATTTCTGCTGGGACGAATGGAAGGAGAAGCCACGAACAGTAGTTGTTTTGTTGTTAGGTGCTGTCGATTCAGTTCTGACTCATAGCAACCCTGCATGCAACAGAACGAAACACTGTGCTGTGCCATCCCCACAATCGTTGTTACGCCTGAACCCATTGTTGCAGACACTGTGTCAGTCCATCTCCTTGAGTGTCTTCCTCTTTTTCGCTGACCCTCTACTTTACCAAGCATGATGTCCTTCTCCAGGGACTGGTCCCTCCTGATAACATGTCTAAAGTACGTGAGATGAAGTCTCGCCATTCTTGCTTCTAAGAAGCATTCTGGCTGTGCTTCTTCCAAGACAGATTTGTTTGTTCTTCTTCTGGCAGTCCATGGTATATTCAGTATTCCTCACCAACACCATCATTCAAAGGCATCAATTCTTCTTCAGTCTTCCTTATTCATTGTCCAGCTTTTGCATGCATATGAGGCGACTGAAAACACCATGGCTTGGGTCAGGTGCACCTTAGTCCTTTAAATGACATCTTGCTTTTTAACACTTTAAAGAGATCTTTTGGAGCAGATTTGCCCAGTGCGATGCACAGTGAACAGTGGAAGTTGGTAAAGTGCAGGGCTGCAGGCATTAAGGTTTGGTCAGGAGCTAGAAACCTAAGAGAAGGCCCGAGAAACGGAAGAGGTGAATTCAGTGCATTAACAGAGACTCCCTTCTGTCTGGGACATTAGGGCCAAAAACTCTATGAGGCAGTTCTACTCTGTCACATGGGGTCACTATGAATCGGAATCGACTTGACGGCACCTAACAGCAACATATAGCTTGGGCTGTTTGGCACCAGTGTGCCCCTTGTCTTGACAAAGGCCTTTCAGACCAGAGATTTGAAGTCTCCTGAAGGGTTGGTGGGAAGATGAAGTAGCCAGTGGGCTGGGAGGAGGGGGAATGGGCTGGGGGTGGGGTAGGGGCTACTGGAAGAGGTCTGTTAGCCCAAGTGGGAGCAGCAAGCTTAATTACAGAGCAGTGAATAGAGGGAAAATAGATAGCCCTTGATGTGCAGCTGGGGCTGCGAGTCACTGGGTGCCACCGTCACGTGCCACACCCCCCTACGGCCTCCCCTGCCTTGATGCCCTCATTCGCCCTCACCAAGGGCACTGCCCTCCGAAGGTAACGGGCGAGGGGTGGGCTCCTGGGGGCGTGTTCCACCATGGTGACACGCAGAGTGGCATGCACACACTTTTTCTGCCCCGTATCCCGAGAACAAAGTGACCCACAGTGCACATGCACACTCAGATCAAGTATGTTCTCCAGCTGTAGGTATAGTAACCAGAACTTCAAACTGGTTCTTTATGGTTCGAACCCCTGCTGAGAATTTGCATTTCTAACAAGTTCCCAGGCACTGCTAATGCTGCTGGTTAGGGACCAATTCTGAGAAACACTAGTAGAGGAGTGGTTCTCAACATTTATTATGCATGAGAATCACCTGGGGATCCTGTAGATTCCGATTCAGTATATCTGGGGTGGAAATGCAAATTCTCAACAGGGGTTTGAACCGGAAAGAACCAGTTCGAAGCCCTGGTAATAACACTGTTTATGGGGAGGGGGTTTGCTGGGTTGGACCCCGAAAATATAATTACCCTCCAACAGAGGTGATTGATTGCCTCTCGGGTGTCTTGTTTTCTTTTTTTTTTTTTCTTTTTTTTGCTAAATTTAAAAAGAAAAAAGAAAAAGCAACTCTAACAAGAAGCAGCACTCAAGCTTCCTCTGACTGGCTCTCCGAGAAGCCAGTCAAATCTCCCCTTGTTGAGAACATTTTGACAGCATAAAATAGCTGCCGGAATGTGACTTTAGCGAAAAGTAAAAAAAAAAAAAAAAATCCTTCCTTCATGCATATGGAGTTTTTTGGAAAAAAAAATGGTATTTTAATGCTTTCTATTAAATTGGGACTAAAAGTGGTGTCTTAATTTGCATTCATTAGCATATTTGCATATAGATCACTGAAATGGTGGAAGAGAGAAGAGCCTTTAAATGAAAATTCTTTTAAAGGCACAGGCCTGCCTGCCTCTCCCTCTGGGGTTTACTCTTGATATTTCTGTTCACCTCCGACCTCACCCTTTTGTATCCTCGCAGCGAATGGACTTGAGGGCCAAGGCCCTACCTCTCCCGAGGTGTCTCAGGGCTGCCTCAGTGGGCTGGGGAAGCCTTGGCCCTTGGTCACCCTGTGGCCCTGAAGCATCGTGGTGCAAGTGAGACTCTCGGGGGCCTGAGGGGTGCTCCTTTCCTGTCCCGGCAGCAGAAGCTCTGGAGGGAGGGGCCTGTGTGTCCGCAGCACCAGGCAAGTGGCCTCACAGCTCCAGGTCATCTACCAGCCAGTGTCCTGCCCCCTGGCTGGGCTCTCCCCTTCCACGCCACGGGAGGCCATGTTGGTTCTCTACAAGCTGGTGGGGGGCACCCATCCTGCCAGCCACTGGCCTGAGCCTGCGGCCACCTGGTGCCAAAAAAGGGGTGAGGAGGGGTGCTCTCGGCCCTTCTGCCGTTCTTCACGATGTCAGCCCTTTGTGACCAAGACCTTCCCTGACTCCCCCTTCCCACCTCCCTCAACCACAAGGCCCAGGTTGCCATGTTCTCATCCGGGTCTCTAGTTCAAACGTCACTCCTCATGGACGCCTTTCCTGACCCCCCAGCTAAAGCAGCCCCACCTCGTTCCTTGGTCACTCGTTGTCACTTTGTCTTTGTAGAACTCATTAGTTGTTTGTTTACTCAATTCTTTGGTTGTCTGTTCCCACCCTTGCCATATGTAAGCTCCGTGGAGGCAGAAGTTTGGGTTTGGGTCCGTTCACAGCCTCATCCCCAGTGCTTAGAGCACCACCTGGCACATGGTGGGTGTTCAGTACCTGTTTGTTGAGTGAATAAGAGGAGGTTGGGGTTTCTGCCAGGGCTGAGACTGAGCCCCCCACCTCGGTGTCACCACAGTGGACACAGTGTCCACGGTGCTGGGCCTGGCCTTCCTTAGATGTTCTCAGTCTGATGCATGCTGAACTCAGAACCCCAGGATTGTGCCCTCCCTAAGAAGCAGGTGGAGGACTTGGTGAGGGACTCCCACTCTTCTGCAGCCCGGCCCATTCTTGCCCCTTTCAATGGCAGCCTGGAGCCGGGCCTGGCCCTGCTGGGCAGCAGGTCCGGGTTCCAGCTCAGGGGAACAGTAGAGCCAGGGCAGCCCAAGAACCCCATCTCCCTACAGCCACACGAATCCCCTTGGACTCTTCATCCAGAGTTGGGAAGTGGAGGTTCCTCAAATTTCAGGCGAGAGAACAAGAGCCCCAACGCTCTGTAACCAGCTTGCGCCGGCTGGCTGGCCCCTGCTTGGGTGGCGGGAGTCCTGGGGAAGCCCCACCACCCTCTGTGCACTCTGAGAGCTAGCCAGGGAAGTGAGGTCTGGCTGCCGAGCTCTGCGCCTGCCTCCCTCGCTTACTCCCCTGTGGTGGGCTAGGCGCTCTGGACGGCCCCTCCAGGCTGACGGCAGCCCTGGGCTGCTTGCCCAGCCTGAGAGGGGGGGGCGTCAGAGGGTGAGGGGGACGCCCAGGTTGGAGTGGGGCTGTGCCTCCACCGCTAATGAAAATCGGAAACCAATTGAGTAGGACAAGGTGCCCAGCCAGCAGGTTGTGGGAACGAGGGGCCTAATGGATGTGGCTGGTTGGGGAGCGGATGCCTCATTGATCGCCCGGTGGCTATATTTATCCTCCTTGGGTCTGTGGCCCCAGCAGCTAGGGGGTGCAGGGATAAATAAATGGCCATTGAAATATTCATAAGCTGCACATGCACATCCGTGGTTGGGGGCACCGCCAAAGGTCTGCTCTTCCTTCCTTCACCCCATCTCTCTGCAGAAGCCTTTCAGGAAATTCTTCCCACCTGGGCCAGGTGACGTGCAGCACAGCCCCTAAGGCACTCAGCTCAGCCCAGGGACCCTGGGAGTACCTGCCAGGGATGGGCACCTCCTGCCCTGGGCTGGCTGACTCAGCACGCATGCCCTGGTTCCTGCCTTCACTTTGTCCCCACCATTTCATGGGGACATGCCCCCATGTCCCCGTCCCTTAGTGATGGATTGGACACATTGGGCTGTGGCCACTTGCCTGACCCCTGTGTCGCTGCTGGGCTGTGTCCTCCTCAAGGACAAGCTTGTGGGTCATTTGTCCCTGTATCTCCCACTCGTCCTGGCCTGGCGCCTACACAGCCTAAAGAGAGGACCCTTGCATGTGATAGGTAAGAACTCAGAGGTGGGTTTGCATCTCAGCCCTGCCCTGTGTTAGCAAGTGACTTTACCTCACTGAAACTCAGTTTCCTCATCTGCACAATGGGGTTATTAACAGTATTGCAGCATGGGCTCAGGACAGCCTGCATCCCAGTCCCCTGTGGAGCAGGTTAAAAATGCAGATTTCTGGGCCCCACTCCAGGCTTACTGTACCTGAACCTTCCAGGGAAGGGCCTGAGGAGTCCAGGACTGGAACAAGCTTCTCGGTGATTTGCCACTCACTAAAGTTTGGAATTCCTGGCTTATTGCCTCTTGTTACCTTTGTCCGTGTATTAAGTGGGGCTTTTATTCGTGAGCACAGACTTCTACTTTATGTCTCCAGAACCTGAGAAGTGGGCCAGAAGCGGAAGGGAGGGATGCACGATTTTAAAGCGTCTCTCCTTTGGGCATTCTGGTTAGCTTGGGGGTTCCCAGAGGCTGAGCCAAAACTGGTCCAGAGGTGCTTGGGTGGTTGAGCCTAAAAAAGCAGGCCAGTGTACCCATGGGGGTGTGATACTGCTGCCCGTCAGCCATAGGTGGACCAGAGAATGGGCACTTGGGGGCATCACCCAGTTCCTAGCAGTCCCTCCCCTTCATATGCCCATAGCTTGGGGCAGTCTGTTGCTAGGCAGAGCGCCTGGATGGAAGGGCACGAGCACATCAATCTTTGGGATCTCTTTTGCCTTTAACACTTGGCAGTTCTTCCCCAATTCAAGAAAGGCTGGAGATCAAGCTGCCTCCACCCTTGGGTGGAGGGAGCAGCATCAATAGTACAGTTGCTTGGCCTGAACGGGCTGGAACAGCACATTCTTCAGCCAGATGTGCCTGCTGCCACCCATCAGCGGCGTTCTCTGGATGTCTTGGGTACCTGCAGATCCTGCTGCCTACTGGGTGCAGTCCAGGACCAGCACAACTGGCCTGTAGGGTGGCACGGGGCCTGTCTCCTGTTAGGCGGAAGCCGGTGCCTTGGAAGCCATTCGACCCCGACCCCGCTTAAATGGGCAGGATCCAGGGTTAAGCGGCAATCTGCAGGGGGGTTCCCTGCAGGTTTGCTGCGGGATCAGAAACTAGGAAAGTCATCTGCGATGGGTGAAGGGAGGACTTTTGTCCTTGGCACTCAGCTGAGTGGCACCAACCATCCCTCTGGCTTGCCCACCCATCCCTCCCCTAGCCAAAGTTTGATCCAAACATAAGCAAACTTTGGGGACAGCCCCAGAGAGGTGCGGAGCCGGCCGAACCTGCGAGTGGCGGCGAGAGCAGAGGGAGGCGGCCACCGCAGCCCTGGCGCCTGACTCCGCCGGTCCCCCGTCCCCTCCAACAGCTCCCCATCCGCGCCCGCGCTTGCAGGCGCCTCTCTCGTCAGCTCAGAATGCAGCTTGGGGCCCGTGGCGGCTCAACCTTTCCCTCTCCCAGAGCCCCGGTCTAATCAACCCCTATAATTTATGCAGAAAATATGATTTATATTTAATTTCACCACACTTGCATTGTTAATTTGAGATGTAATTAACCCGTCGCCATGGCAACTAATTTTGTGATGCCGTAAATTACTGCCGTCTTTTCATCAAAATTCAGTTACTTTGGCTCCTGTGTGCAATGTACTGATGCAATTAGGTTGCTAAGGGCAACTCAAAAGTGTTCAATTTCTTTTGTGCAACTGCAGTGGGGTAGAAGCTCCCTTGCGTCCGTCCTCCCAGGGTCCCGTTGGCCATGGGGCGGGGAGCTGGGGATATGCGGCCCGCCCTAGAGGAACGCCGTTAGAAAGCCCGGCTGGGTGGGCGCCCACTGCCCGACTATCCCCCTCCCACCCTCTTCTCCCCAGTAATTATTTCTAAACAGGGAGTCCTGGACACATGCTCCTCATGCCCTCCACAGAACCCTAGGGCAGGCAGAGGGTTCCTGACTCCTCCAGGGCCTGATCAATCTTTCCCCTTCCCTATCCCAAACATTTTCATACTCTACTTAGCAATAGCAAGGAAAGCACAGAGTCTTTTCTCTTGGTGCCTAACTTGTTTATATAGATCTTCCCTTCTCCCTCTCTCTCTCTTTTTCTTTATTTAAAACAAAAACCCTCTGTGTTGCTTTTGTCACGTTAATTCCCATTTTGCCAACACCAGGGGCCCAGGCAGACGAGTTACCAAGGAACACAAAATTTTAATTAGTGTATTTTAATCATTCAGGCTTTCCGAGCTAATCCACATGCCCCAGAGAATTCCCGAGATGCAGCTCTGCCCTGCTTTACCATTTATTGTTGAGTCTATTATAATTACTGTTAGCAGGTGGGGACTGGGAGATGTTTATTATGAGTTTTTCATCTTTAGTATAATTACCGAAAAAAACAAAATAAAAAGATGTCGTTGTATTTTGTTTCCTAGAATTTTTTTTTTTCCAGGGGAGGGCATGGCCGTGGGATTTTTTTCTTTTTTTTTCTTTTCCTGCTTCTTCCCGGGCAGGTGACTTGGCGTTGCATTGCTGGAAGACACACACTCCTCTAGATCAGCATGGAGTCGTAGTCAACACTTGCCAGGCCCAGGAGAGGCGGGCAGCTGCCACCTCCTCCTGTCGTCTGCTGGACCAGGCTCTGGGGTTCCCCTGCTCGCTGCCCCGTGTGTGCCTGTGGTGTGCTGGGGGCAAGGGAGTAGTGGTTGAGGCTGATAGGGCCAGGGGTCTACCAGTGCCCCCACTTTGAGCTGGTAGCGCTGCCTGGTATGGGCCAGTCTGTGGGTCTGGCCAGGGTGGACCTGTGGAGGGTGAGAATAGGACCTTGCACAGTTATAAATACAGTTGTTGTTAGCTCCCGTCAAGTCAGCTGCTAACTTATGGTGATCCCTTGCACAACGAGATCAGACCATTGTGATCGATCGGGTTTTCACTGGCTAATTTTCAGAAGTAGATTGCCTGGCCTTTCTTCCTAGTCCATCTTAGTGTGGAAGCTCTGCTGAGACCTGTTCAGCATCATAGCAACACACAAGCCTTCACTGACAGACAAGTGGTGGCTGCACATGAGTTGCATTGGCTAATCAAACCTGAATTTCCCACATGGAAGAAGATAATTCTACCACTGAACCACCACTTACATAAGTACGTAACAGTTAACATTTATTGAGCATTTAGTATGTGCTAAGCATGGTGTCACACTTTTTCCCTGCAATATTTCACTTAATCCTCACAGCAACTCTACGAGACAGGTACTAACATATTCTGACTTTATAGAGGAAGGGTCTGAGGGTCGGGATCAGACAACCCAAGTCTGTCTCTGGAGGCCAAGCTCCTACCCACTACACTGCACTGTCTCTTTTGAGCAGGTCCTCCAAGCATCTTATCATAGATGCCACCTCCTCCCAAAAGCCTTCCCAGATTACCCAAGATTGTGGTTCCCTCCCTGGGTCCCCTCAGCATTGCAATCACAGCATCTGTCCCATTATGTTGTAGCTGACTGGTTACTTCTCTGGGTCCTCTGCTGGCCTTTGAGCAGTGAGGAAGGAGGGACCAGTGAGGGTGGGGGGCTTTCTGCCACTGTCCCTGATGAGCCCCTAGCATCTAATGAGGTGAAGTTTGTGGATTGATGGGTGTGCATGTGTCTGGTTGGGTACTGATCCAAGCCTCCACCCAGTTGTATCTGGTGCAGACTCTCTGGGTGGAGACATTGGCTGTTTGGATATCTGGAGACTCACTCTGGGGTGCCACTCTCAGCAGAAGTCACAGGTCCTGTGGGTCCCAGAGCTTCAGACCACGGGAGAAAGGGGTGGCCTGGGCCCTAGGTCAAGCTTGGGGCTTGTCCTAGGGACTTTGTGCATGAAATGAAGATGTGTGGCTTTGCCAGCCCCCTGGCCTGCTCTCTTTCTTTTCTTTCTCCTCTTCAAGATCACTTTTCAAATGTCTTCCCCTCTCAGTGATGATTTTGAAGTTTTCCTGGAAAATTCCACATCTCTGCATGACAGCCAAGCTCGGGGCCGAGGACCTTTGGTTTTCCCAGGCAGAACACAGCTAAGTAAGCTGGAGCCTGCCTTTGCTCATTTCCAGCCTGGGTACCCATGGGGACCAGTGGGGGAGAATAATTAACACGTCCCTGGGAAGGGGCCCAGGGCATCCTGCAAATTGCACACTGGTGACAAGAATCCCTGTTCGGCTCTAAATTCTTGGGCACCCCTCACCAGCTGCTCTTTGCATTCTGACAGATGGCGGTACCTAGGGCGGTGCTGCCTCACCTGCATCCCATGCTACCCACACCACTGCCCCCCATGGGGCCAGACCCTGCTCAGGCTAAGGGCTGATTGGGCACCACCTCCGACTCTTCCTCTGCCCACACAAGGCCCCAGGTTGTTCTTCAAACACTTACCAGTACCGTCTCACCCTGCAGTCTTCAGCCTGGGGACTCTCCGGGGTCACCATCCAGCTTTTGGATCTGCTAGATCGTTCTTCTCAAATGCCTTGGCAGTGCTGGTCAGGCAGGCCTCACCAAGTCCAAGGCCAACTGTGGGCCTAAGAATTATCCTTGCTGGAGCCCCACTCCACTAAGCCCTAAAACCAGAAACCAGTTGCTCTTGAGTAGATTTCCATTCATGGTGACCCTGTGTGTGTCAGAGTAGAACTGTGCTCCATAGAATTTTCTGTTGGTTTGTTTTTGTTTTCTAAATTTTATTCATTTTGTTGTTGTTGTTGAGCATACAGCAAAACATACACCAATTCAACAGTTTCTACATGTACAGTTCAGTGACACTGATTACATTCTTTGAGTTGTGCAACCATTCTCACCCTCCTTTTCTGCGTTGTTCCTCCCTCAGTAACATAAACGCACTGCCCCTTAAGTTTTCTATATAATCTTTCGAGTTGCTGTTGTCAAACTGATCCCATATAGATTGTTCTTAAAAGAGCATAATGCTCAAGGTAGACCCTTAAGCTAAACTATTGTTCAGTTTTAAGATGACTTCAGGGGATATTTTTGGTTTAAGTTTTAAAGATTATCTCAGGGCAATAGTTTTAGGGGTTCATCCTCCCTCCATGGCTTCAGAAAGTTTAGAGACTGTGACAATTTGAAAAATTCTGTTCTGCATCTTCCCCCTTTTGATCAAGATTCTTCTATGGAATCTTTGGTCAAAATGTTCAGTAACGGTAGCCAGGCATCATCCAGTTCTTCTGGTCTCATGGCAAAGGAGGCAGTTGTTCATGCAGGCAGTTAGCCTCCACATCCTCCTCCTATTCCTGACTCTCCTTCTTCCTCTGTTGCTCTAAGTGAGTAGAGACCAATTGTTGTGCCTTGGATGGCCACTTGCAAGCTTTTAAGACCCCAGGCACTACACAGCGAACTAAGTGGTAGAACAGAAGCACTAAACACGATATTAGGCCAACTAACTGAAATGTCCCATGAAATCATGACCCTGAACCTCCAAACCAAGGAACCAAATCCCATGAGGTGTTTGGTTGTCTATAAGCATCCTCAGCAGCTACTTTTTTTTTCTTCCTTTTTTGTCATTGTAAATATATCTATTATACAACTTTTGCCAGTTTAACTTTTTACAGGTATAAAACTTATTGACAGCAATTACAATAATTGGCTGTGCGACCCTACCCTTAATCAATGTGATTTTTCCATCCCCATTAACCCCCCTTCTCCCTCCCTTCCTGCCCTGGTAACCACTAACAAACTTTGGTCTCTATACATTTGCCTTTTCTTGCCTTTTTATATAAGTGAGGTCATACAATATGTGTCCTTTTGTGATTGGCTTATTTTGCTCAGCATAATGTCTTCAAGCTCCATCCGTACTGTAGCATGTGTCAAGACTTCATTTCTTCTACTGGCTGAGTAGTATTACATTGTATGTATGTACAACATTTTGTTTATCCATTCATCTACTGATGGGCATTTGGGTGGTTTCTGCCTTTTGACTAATGTGTCCATAGGGTTTTCAGTGGCTGGTTTTTCAAAAGTAGATCGCCAGGCCTTTCTTCTGAAGCACCTCTTGGTAGATTCGAACCTCCAACCTTTTAGTTATCGTCCAAGCACATTAACAGTTGCACCACCCAAGGACTCCCTACTCTGCTCCCCTTCTGTCTGCTCCCTGTGCCTTAAGTCAGTGGTTCTCAAACTTGTTGGTCTCAGGACCCCTTTACACTCTTAAAAATTATTGAGGACCCCAAAGAGTGTTGGTCTGTGTGGATTATATCTGCTCATATTTACCATATTAGAAATTAAAACTGAGAAATTTTAAAACATGTATTTAGTAATTCACTTAAAAATAACAATAATAAATCTACTACGTATTAACATAAAGAACATGTTTTTTATGAAAATAACTATATTTTCCAAAAAGAAAAAAAAATAGTGAGAAGACTAGCTTCGCTTTACATTTTGGCAAATTTCTTTAGTGTCTGACTTACTAGAGGACAGCTGGATTCTTCTATTTGCTTCTGCATCCAATCTATGGTGATATGTTGCTTTGGTTGAAGTATCTGAAGAAAATCCAGCCTCACACAGATATGTAGTTGGAAAAGGGAAGCATAGATATTCTGCTTTGATACTACACCAAAACTCGACAAGGAATAGTTTCCCAAAAGTTAGTTACAACGTGGAATCTGAAACCACATCAGTGAACTTTCTACACTCCGTTACGTTAGAATCTCGCATTCACCGATGCAAAGTTTTATAATCTCATACATTGGTCATTTGGAAAACACTGGTCCGCCGAGGAACACAAACATTTGGAAGCATATGTCGGCACATTTCATTATACGATATTTAAAAATCACATTCGTTAGTATCACTACCGATCTCATCAGAAAATCTTTAAGTATTAGGACTCTAATCAGAGTGATAGTGGCAGATATAAATTTTCCAGAATTCTAATTTTCACTTGAAAGCTCTGATTTTATCATTGGCAACACATACTGTCAGTTAGTTTTCCTTGAAGTGACAGGTTCACTTTGTTCATTTTTGAGATTTCTGCTAAATGCTCAAGCCTGAAAAATCTTAGTTTGTCAGTTGATCTTCTAAGTAAAAATGGCATGCAAAAAGTGGCTAGTTCAGCTTGCAGCTCAAAACAATCATACAAGTACATTTTTCCAAGACAAGCATTAGACTTCAGTACCCAGCAGAAGTACTTTATGAGTACTTCCCTTCCCGTCACACAGAATATTACAACGACATGTACTCAGGGTCAAGATTTAATAAAAATTAACAATTTTACAGCTTCATCAAGGACATTCTTAAGTGAATATGACTTTTTAATTTGTAACCACAATTGCATAGCAGTGACGAATACAATGACTAGTGGTGCCAGCGCTATCAGTTATGCCCTGGCACCAGCAGCCTTACCCACCATTGCTTTTGCACCATCAGAGCCAATGTCACCACGGTGAAAAAGGCCAGTTGCATGTTTGTATAATTAAGAAAATCATTTTGACTTTACAGGACCCCTGAATGGGTCTTGGGAACCCTCAGAGGTCCACAGACCACACTTTGAGAACTACTAAGCTACCCTAGTCTCCTCTCTTTGATCAGGGCTGGAGAAAGGGGTTTATCTCTGGCACTTGGTTTCTGCCTTCCTTGGCCTGATGTAAGATGCTGGCTCCTGGCTTCTTCTGATTTCCCTGTCCAGGACCAGGGCAGTGGGGAAAGACAGCCAAGGGGACCCTCATAGAGCCACCTGGGAAGAGGGAGAGTAGCCCCCTGGGCCTGGCCTTCCTCCAGTCCTCCTCGTGGACAGTAACATTCTCCTGGCCCACGGCACAAATTATTACTTAAGTCTTGTCTTCCTCCTCCAGAAAACCCTTCCACAGCCCTCTTGCTTCCCATTAGGGCTCAGGCCTGTCTTAAGCTTGGGCTCCCACTCTCTCCCGCCTATGGCGGCCCTGTTTCCCATCAGCCACCTGCCTTCACGCTGAGGGCCATGGGGGGTAGGAGCCAGAGGCAGGCCCTGACGCCCCCTCCCTCTCTGCAGCCTCCCTCTGCCATCACTCCCCTTCCCCCACCTGCCTCCAACTGCCTCCCCCAGCACAGCAGCCTGTCCAAGACACTGGGTTTTGTCCCCTCGATCCGGGCACCCTGAGAGTGAGAGAAAATAGCTGTCCAGTGAGCGGTGGGGGGAAGGCCTCTTGTTTTCACCTCTCAGCAGCTGGTTTTCCCAACTTTCCCATCCCAGCTCCTGCGGAACAAAGGGCCTGCGGCCCTGTGTGCTGGGCCGGGCTCAGTGAGGGGACTCACCAGCAACTCTTTATTGAGTCCTCAAGCGCCGGCCAGGCACTCCATTAAAAAGCCATTCCCCTTTGTGCTGCCCGGCCCCCAGCTGTCCCCCCTCTCATGTGACGGTCAGTCACAGTTGTAAAACAGCAACACACAGAGTTGGCAACTAACGAGGCTTTTTTTCAAGCCAGGGTCTCCATAGCAACTTCCGTCAATCACCCCTCAGGAGCGCTTTAACCTGACCAAGAGGGGGAAATAAAAAATAAAATAATAAGGAAGAAAAAAAAGAGAGAGAAGCCAAGAGAGAAAGACTTGGAAAGAGAGTGAGAGGCCAGTAGGCAACCAGGGAGGGAAACAATTCAGGAAGTTTCTGGGGTTTACTCCCTCAATTGAACATAAATGAAAATTTAATCAGTTGGTCAGGATTGTCGTGGTGACTGGAGGAGAAGGACATTCATTTTAATTTTTACATAGGGTTTGCACAGTGCAGCTAATTTTACGAATGCTTCTAGCGTTTTCCCGTGGTCCATAAAGTGGTGGAACATGGTTGTCTATGGGCAGAGAGTGGGAGGGAGGCAACCCCATGGACCCTTATATTGTATAGATGGTACCATGGGCACGAACCTAGAGATGCCCAGTTTGTGGCCTCCAGCCAGCAGGGCGAGCCATTTGGAGCTTGGCTAGAGTCCAGCAGGGTGTCTGAGTCCTTCCCTGTGCGGCCCGGTGCCAGTGGGGATAGCCCACAGTATGCAATGGGCATGGCGCCAACGGGACATTGGAGGGCCCCCATGCTCAGCACCATGCCTGGAAAGAGGGGACCTACCACTGGGCCGTGTGGAGGGGCAGCCCAAGGGGTAGGCAGGAGTCGGACCACTCGCCCCTCACATGATTCCATGCCAGCAGATGCCCACTCCCAGGGCACGTGGCATCCAGCCAGGGGTGAGTTCAACCTTCCACGTGTTGGCATGGTGCCAGGGGCATGGAGAGCCTGGGTTCTACCCCCACCTCACCCCCAACACTCATCCTTGCAATCTGGCTGCTAGCCAGGGCTTCCACAGGTTCCAAGGCCTGCATGGTCTGGGCACCAGTGGTGGGCAGCCCTGGCAGCTGCTGCCCAGCCCTTCTGACACCTCTGACCAGGAAGAAGGCAAAGGCCAGCTTCACTGCCATTCTTCATTGCCCAGGCCTTGGCCACCCTGAAGTCTAGGGCTCATCTGTCTTTTCTCTATGAAAGTGGAGAGAGGAAGGAAGTTCCCATCATGGGTCCCAGCACTTTGGGGAAGGCTGGTTTTTTGTTTGATTGTTTCATTTTTGTACTCTATGGACCAAGCATGGCGACAGGCATCATGGGGGGCAGAGCTTCAATACAGCCTTTTGGAGAGTTGGCCATTGGGTTGGTATCACTGGGGCACTGCTGGGCCATGCTGGATCCCAGGGACCCTGTGATAAAGGGGGAGAGATTCTTGAGTCTGTGTGTTTCTGGGAGGCTAGGCTTTTCCTGGATCCCAAGACGTAGCACAAACCTAGCACCCAGAATAGGAAATACTAAATAGCTGTGGATGATGGATAGTTGTGGATGATGGGTAGATGGATGGATGGATAGATGGAAGGAAGGAAGGAGTAAAAAGAAAGAAGGAAGGAAGGGAAAGAATAATGGAGGGATGGATAGATGGACAGATGGATGGATGGATGGGAGACCAAGCCAGAGCCTGGCTCCAGGACTACTTCCTGTACCTGAGGTCTGTGGGCTCTGCATGGAGACCCTGGCTGCCCAGCTTCCCCCAAGCCTGGAACCACTATGAGCCCACTGCCCACCTCTGCCTAACTCTCCCATAACCTGCTCATTTCTCCCTGGGTCCACGCCATTCCTGTCCCACCTCCCTGACGGGGGCAAGCTTTGACTTTCATGTCTCCCTCTCTGCTTTCCCCTCAGTCCTCATCCTCCTCACTCACGTGCTCTGTTCAGAGTGGGTCAAGTCAAAACCTTTCTGGTTGCCTCACCCCACCTCCCTCCCGCCCATCCACTGTCTCCCTTGTTATTCCTTAGTGGTGGAAAAGCTGGCCTGGATGCCCAGACAGTGCTATTTACATGATATCTCAGTGGGTGTCACAGGGGCTGACTCATTCCCTGGACCTTTTCCTCCCAAGACCAGAAGAAGGCCGAGGAAGAGGCCCTGGGTTTCTGAGCAGCCCTTGGCCAGCCTCCCTCTGCCCTCAGAGGCCCCAGGCCTCCCTTCTGAACCCTGAGATCACCGACGAGGACCCTCCAGGGACTGGAGCCGCCGTTGGCTGGGGCCCCGTATCGGCATCTCCTTCCCTGGTGTCCTGGGAAACTCCTGAAGGAAAGGAATGCTAACAATCTGCTGGTGTAGTAAGCTGGCACCGGACCCAGCCAGGGGCTGCACGGTGCCAGAGCCTAGTAAAGACATTGGCGAGGGCCCCGTTCCCCATGCCCAGAGCTGCCTCTGCCCACACTGGCGTGTGGCCGTCAGCTCATCCCGCAGCAGCATGGGGAAGAGGTGGCATCCTCAAAAGGCCCCAGCCTAGAGGATCCCACCTCTCTGCCCCTCCCTTGAGTCTAGGAGGAAGGACAGATGATGTGATGCCCACGAATATTTCGTAGCATTTTGTGAATGAAAGCAGAAGCACAGGCATGGTGTGAGCCAGAGAAAGAGGGTCCCACAGCTCTCGCTATTGGTCAGTAGCAGCCAGACAGGGGCCAAGAGCTTCCTTCACCTCTCTGAGCCTCATTTCCTCATCTCTCTTTTAGGGTTTCTGTTGCAGTTTAATAACATAATGTTGAAAAGGGCTTGGCTCTGCCTGAGACCTGGTAACCCCTCAGTGTTGTTGTTAGCTGCCACTGAATCCCCCCTACTCCCCCGACTCATGGAGACCCCATACGCAACAGAACAAAACGTAGCCAGCTGGGGATGAGCTGTTGTGGTCCATAGGATTATCACTGGGTTGATTTTTGGAAGTAGATTGCCAGGCCTTTCTTCCTAGTCCGTCTTAGTCTGTAAGCTTTGCTGAAACCTGTTTAGCATCATAGCAACTCAACAGTCGAACCTCCACTGACAGACAGGTGGTGGCTTCACATGAGATGCATTGACCAGGAATCGAACCCAGGTCTCCCATATGGAAGATGAGAATTCTACCACTGAATCACCGCTGCCCCCATAAACCCTCAATACCAAAACCAAACCTGTTGCTGTCAAGTCAATTCCGACTCATGGTGACCCCATGTGTATCAGAATACAACTACTCCAGAGGGTCTTCTTGGCTGTAATCGTTACATAAGCAGATAGCCAGGCCTTTCTTCCACAACCCTTCAATAGACATTAGTAATTAGTAGTAGTAGTAGTGATAGTACCTACCTCATAGGGTGGTTTTGAGGATTCAGTGAGACAAAGCATTTCATCCAGTGCATGACATATAGCGAATGCTCTGCAAATGTTAGCTATCATCATTATTATTACTATTATCATTATTATTTCCTCGTGCACTGAGGCAGAGCACTATATATAAGGGGCCCTGGACCCTGAGGATGCTGCCCCCTGCTGAGTCCAGCCCATCCTTCTAGAATGTTCAGCAGGCCGCCTGCCCCCACCCTGTGTGAAGGCTGCCCTAAGCACTCCTAATGTGGAGCCCCTTACTCTCCAATGCCTGTCTTGCTGTCTTGCGGCCCCCTGCCCATCCCCTCCCACCCACTGTCACTCTCTGCCATTCATTGGTCCAGGACTCCTCTGGCACCATCCCCTCAGGGATCCCTAACAGAAACCAGCTTCTGGAACCCCAGTTTCCACCTCCTACCCCGGTGCCTGGCCTCCCCCAGCCTGGAGTCTGACTGTGTATTGTAACATAGTAGCTGAATGAACTCCAGTTTCAAAGGTTAATATCAAAATCTGGAGTGGATTACCTAAAAATTACTTACAACACCATTAAAATTCTGAACTCTTTCTGTTGTGGCTGTAAATTAATTTAAAATGTCAGGTTTTTTGAGAAATCCAATAAGAAATTGAGCCAACAGAGCAATCTGCAAACTGTCTGGCAAAGAGGAAAGTGTGTCTCTTCAATCGACAAGGAAAAATATGGAGCTTAACTGGAACCATATGGCTTAGTACTTGAGAGAAATCTGCTGAAGCGGGCGGGCGGGCAGGCAGGCGGGAGGGGGAGAAGGGAGGCAGGAGCTCAGCTGACAGCCACACGCATGCAGTGCGAGGCCAGGAGGGGAGGCCGCCCCGGACGAGGGAGCCAGGCCAGCTCGGCATTGGCTCGGCCCAGGGGCCTGGCAGGCGCCTGGCACGTGGCCTACTTGGCTGCCCTGGGCCCACAGTCACCAGGCTGCCCCAGCAGCGACTTGGTCAGCCCATGGTCTTAACACTTTTTCGCTGTGCCCCTCCAGGATACCCTGGCCAGCGCGGGAATCTTAAACTCCCACCCCACACCAGACTGGGGGAGCCCAAGCCCCCTCCCTGCAAGGGAGTCTCCATGGGAGCCATCATGTGGGGAGTCCCCGCCTGGGACAGCCACCTGCATGTCTCCAGGGCCCTCCTTCCATCACCCCTCCGTGGGCTTCCTCCCGGCCAACATGTGGTCCCCATTACTCCCGAATTCCCCCAGATTTACAACACATTAAGTAATTTGTAGGTTATTTCAACTTCAATCTGCGAAAGTTGAGAAAAATCAAAATTAAATTCAGACCACATGAGAACTTCAAAGAAAGAGGAAGAAGAGGGAATTCAAGCGTGTTCTCTGCCCCCGGCCCCCGTATGTCCCCCTTATGGTGTCCTCAGAATCACAGCCAGCAGCACTGCCTGCTGCCTCTGTGCCTAAGTTTCCCAGCTTGCCTGCCCCTTCCTTGGGTGCTGCCAGGGCCCTTGCCCTCTCTGCCTCTGAATAGGGAGAGATTCCCCGCAGTGTCCCAGGTACCACTCTAAGTGAGGATGCGGAAGGCTAGGGACATGTTTGGGGCTCGAGCTGAGATGGGGATGGCAATAGGGCAGGCTCTGCAACTCCTTATGCCCTCCCTGCTGGTTGGGTTCTTCTGGGCTCCTCAGCCTGTCTGTTGGCTTTCCTGACCCATTTTTGGGGGATCTCCACCAGCACAGTTCCAGCTCCCTCTGTGCCTGGGACAGCTGACAGCTGGTAGGTACCACCTGGCCCCCTCATTTTAATAGCTCAGGTTACCTTATTTTGCTTTCTACGCTTTAAAACAGCCTTGTAAATAAGCAAACCGTCGGTGCCAAGCACCTTCGGCACTTCGCCAGGCTGGTAAATATTTTAGTAGTGACTTGGTAACAGTTGTGCTCACTTTGATTTCCTCAGAAAGGTTCTTGGTGTTGGGGAGGGGGCCAGGGCTCTGGGGAATGGTTTGCTGGTTGTTTATAGTCAAGCTCTGACCTTGTGGCCTCTGCTTTAACCCTGTGGATTGTGTGCTGGGGTATTTTTAAAACTGGTGTAGTGTTAGCCCTACACCCCTTTCGGTGAAGTTGGGGTGGACTCTGTCACCTTCTCCAAGGCTTGCGCCATGGTCAAGAGATCCAAGGTCTTGAATTTGGGAAATTAATTCTAGCCTGGTCCCCACCAAGAGCCTGGAGTGATCTGGAGACTCAAGATGCTAGGGGTTGGGTGTGAGCTTGGGGTTGGTCCACGCTGACGTAGCTTGGACTTGAGAAAGACTCCAAGGAGTAGGGGAAGGGGGGCTTGGGGGCTGGGGTGCATGAAACTGAGGCAGTGCTGAATTGGGGTGATCACCTGAGGTGGCTGGAGAAAGGCTGGCTGTGAGAGTAGCCACACTGAGGAGGGATTTAGGGGCAACACAACCGTCGACCAGGTTTTCTAGTTCTGGAGGATCTGCACCATGGGAAACAAGAGTGGGGGACAGGGCCAAGGGAGTCTGAGGGAGGGAACTTCCAGCCAGGGCTGCTAATTGGCCCTGGCCTTCCCTGGATGCCATGACAAGGGCACCTGCAAAGCTCAGGGCTGTCTGCTCAGCCAGGAACTGGTGTAGCCCCAGTCAAACCCCAGGCTACCATGGCTGGTGGGGCATGTGCCCAGGCTGGGCTGTGGGGGATGAGGAGGCAGCGGTTGGGGGGCAGGCATCTGGCTCTAATAAACTGCTCAGAGCCAAGACCACTTGCTCCTTGGTTTCATGGGAGATTTTAATGTCCAGATGGGATGGTTTCAAAGAAACTTGAAATCGCTCCCCAGAGGTGCCTGGGAGTGCCCACGGGGTGGGCACAGGCACGGTCGGAGCAAAGCCTGTCCCCTCTAACTCTGCTAGTGGTGGCGAGCAGGGCCAGGGAAAGTGGGCACTTCTGGGCTGGGTAAGGCAGTTCCCGTGAGGACCCTTCCTCTCCCTTGTTCCTCTGTCCACCGTCTACACTGGCAGATGACAGCTTCACGCCTCTGGCCCCGTTCAGCTGACTAGCCTCCATGCTGCCATGCCCAGCTGCCTGCCCTTCTCCTAGGCTCCTGGCGCCATGATGTGGCCTCCTGTCTGCGCCCACGCGCACCCCATTGGTGCTTTGCCGCCGTGGGCGCGAGTCAGGTGAGCGGCAGACAGAGTGGCAGACCCTGCCCACCTTCCCAGCAGGACTGGTGCCAAGGCCGCACTCTTCCCGGAAGGCTTCCAAGCTCCCCCACAAGGCATCCTGTTGAGCCTGTTCCCGGGGTGCGGGGGCAGGCCTTTTTGGGGGGAGAGTGTCTGCCCCATGCTGCCCTGGCGCCAACTCTTCCTGGAGGCCCATGTGGAGTTGCCCGAGGGAGGCAGCTGGGCTGGGACGGGAGCCTGAGATGGGAGTTAGCCGGGATCCCACCACCACCGCGGCCCTGCTGGGCAGAGCCATCCCCGGGCAATCAAGGATGGAGCTCACCAGGTGCCTATCGCTTAGCTGACTCTCAAGTCTGGGGCTTCTCCATGACTTTTCTGCAAGATGCAGTGTGAAGGGCTGCCTGGGCCGTGGTTCTTCCCTCACTGGGCCCTCAGCTGAGGCTCAGCACCAATGGGGGACTCAGGAAACCTTATGACTCCCGGCCCCTCAGCCTTGCCTCTGTGACTCCCCAATGCCCAGTTTCAGTGTCCTTGGGAGTGGGGTGGGGTGACAGGAAAGTTGAAGAGGCCTTCTTCAAGCACCCAGAACGTTTGAGCTCGAAGGCTAAGAGGTCAGCCTTCCAAGTGACTGGGGCCCCAAGTCCAGGGCCCTTTAAGTCTCCCCTGTTTCCTAGCCCCCGAGTGGAGGTTGAAGCTGCTTTAGCGAATCTTCTTCGCCCTGTGGCCTTGAGTTTGGAACTCTGTGGCTCCCTGGACCCTCTTGTCCTTCCCTGAGTTCTTCGAGCAAAACATGTCTTTTCCATGCCTCCTTGGCATTTAGGAATGGGAATGCCCCATCAACACTCCCTCCCCTGCTCCCCCTAAACGCATGAGGCAAAGGAAGCCCCGTGGTCCTGCTGGGGTGTCTGAGCCACTCAGGGAAGCCGGGTGGGACAGCTAACCCACCCACTTCACTGTGGGTCACCAAGGGGCCGGGGCCGAGGTGCGGGTGCCTGCCTAGCTTCAGTGGGTGCTGGGAGTCTTCAGTGCTTTCTGTAGACTCCCCGTGTCATCTTAAGGACAAAGTGCCATGCCGTGCCTCAGTTACCCTGAGAATGGTTTCCAGGTGGGCTCTCTCAAGTGCAGGGAGGACCTTGAGGTGAAAGATACCTCCTGAGAAGCAAGTGTAGAGAAGTGGAGAGTAGTAACTGAGAGGCCCCAAAGACGCCACTTTGGGCTCCCTCTTCTTTCCTTTCACATGGACCTGCCTCTGCTTCCCAGCAGGCAGGATCGGCAGCAGGGAGCAGGGTGGCTCCACCAAGGTGGGGTGGGTTTGCTGGGCTGAGGCTGCCTGAGGCCTTCTCCGGCCTATCAAATCCAACAGAGACACATGCTGCCCTCTTCCTGGTTTGGGGTCAGCCCCTAAGTGGATAACTACAGCTCAGGAAGGGAGGCGGAGTGTAGACGTAACGAATGGACACTGTGGGACCAGAACCAGTCTGGGGGTGAGAGGGACGTGACAGCAGGTAGCAGTTGCCCTGTTTCTCCTTGATGCCTGTGTGGCAGTGAGTCCTGGCTCCGAGCTCCCTGAGAGCCGGGAATGGAGGAGATCCTATGAAAATGATGATATGTGACAATCAGTCACAGCAATTAGTGTTTTGGTTAACAGGCCTTTTTTGTTTTCTCTCACCCAGACAGAATGTCACAAATAAATCCTCTCCTGCATTTGCATATTAATTGGATCGGAGACGTCAAGCATCTTTCATTAAAGAAAATGATCTGCATATTTGGAGACATAAAATAGTTATTTTGATGGGTTTTTTTTCCCGAAGATCAGGGGGTGGGGGAAGTAGGTGATGGGAGCAGTAGAAATTGAGGTAGAGTGAAGGCAAAGCCAGCCAGCCTGCCCCTCCATCTGTAGTTAACCCTGTGCAGTCTGGAGTTGATGGGCCAAGCTTGGGCAGAAAGATAATTAATACGTAAATAAATCAAGGAACCAAGGGGACCCCAGGCAGTGGGCTATTGCCCAGGGCCCAGGAGCCCAGCTTGGCTCCTGTGCAAAAGGGATCCCCATCAGAGTTATGGGCCAGGAGGCCGAATGCAGGCCCCTCCTGTTTTGCTCTTCAATAAGAAGCCTGGGTGGCGCGAGTGGTTTTCAACTGACACCTAACCCAAAGGTTGGCGGTTCAAACCTACACAGTGGCTCCGCAGAAGAAAGGCCTGGTGATGTGCTTCCATAAAAGTTGTTGTTAGGTGCCATCGAATCAGCTGACTCATAGCGACCGTATGTATAACAAAATGAAACGTTGTCTGATCCTGCGCCATTCTTACAATCATTGCTATCTTCGAGCCCCTTGTTGTAGCCACTGTGTCAGTCCATCTCACTGAGGGTGTCCCTCTTTTTCACTGACCCTCTACTGTTCCATGCTGTCCTTCTCTAGAAATTGGTCCCTCAAGTAAGCAAGACAAAGTCTCGCCATCCTCGCTTCTAAGGAGCATTCTGGCTATACTTTCTCCAACCCTATGGAGCAATTCTACCCTTTAACACATGGGGTCGCCATGAGTCGGGGCTGACTTGACAGCAGTTAACAACAACATCCTGCCTTGCTCTTAAATGCCCACATTCAGACCTATTTGCTGTCCTGCCCAGCCCATTTCCCTGGTGCTGCTGGCAGGAGGCAGAGGGAGTGGTTGTGTGCTCACCTTGTATCTTTGTGCCCTTGGCTAGTCCTGCCCAGCTCACTGTGCCCTGCTCTCCCACCTGGCCCCCTGGCCAGCCTACTCCTCCAGTCCCCTCCTCTTCTTCCTCCTCTTTAGGCCCCTATCAGTGCCCACTTTCTGCACACTCTCTGACCTTGGGCTTCCCTGCGCCCTTCTCATTCTTTGCCAGCCATCTTCCCTCTCCCCAAATGGAAAGTTTTCTGGGGGCCGCAGAAATGAGGCCTGGAGTCATTATCACACATACTCGAAATAACCCAGAAAGCTGCTGGGCCCATATTAGGGCATGAGGTCCCAACGAAAGCTAAGTGAATGTACAGTTTTCGATAGGCAAATGTGACTGCCGCAAGTCATACTGGTTTCCCTCACCTGCCTTAAACTCTAGCCAGTTTCTGGGGCAGGCAGCAGGGGTGGCCTCCTTTAGATGTTTCTGGAGCCGCCCACAGGCTCTTGGGGAGCATAGCCGGGGAGGCCGGTCAGCAACAGCCAACTTGCTCCCCAGTCTCTCTGCTGTCACCACCCAAAGGCATGACCCCTAGTGTCATATCCTGGTTAGAAAGGCGTTTAGATGTTGATGGTGATGATGACAATGATGATGGTCGTGGTAATAATGGTCCCTGCTACTACTTTTTGCACACAGAAAATGTATAGATGCTTTGCTGAGAGCTGTGCACTCATTATCTCCCCAAATCCTCCCCACAACCCTCTGTGATAGGCACTATCATTGCACAGATTTTATAGATAAGGAAACTCAAGCTCAGAGAGGCCAGAGAACTTGCCAGGCATTGCCTGTAGAGTTTAGAACTGTAAGCCGCCTCCATCTGCTCTGGCTGTGGGCCTCTGGGCCAGAGCACCAGGGACCAGTGAGTATCTAGCTCCTGGTGTGCACCCCCCAAAAAGAAAAAACCAGTTGCTGTAGAGTCAGTCCAACTCACGGCTATCTCATGTGTGCAGAATAGAACTGCTCCATAGGATTTTCAAGGCTGTGACCTCTTGGAAGCAGATCACCAGGCCTTTCTTCCAGGGCACCTCTGGGTGGATTCTAACTGCCAACTTTTCAGTTAGTAGTCAAGTGCTTAACCACTTGCCCCACCCAGGGACTGTGTGCACCCTGGCTGACTCTTATTCTTGTGTGTGAGTGCATACTCCATCGCAGGTGTGGCAAGGAGTTCTTGTAAGATGTTCCCTCTCCACTGCCCACTTGCCTCTTCACTCCACAGAGAAGGCTTGGCCACTTTCACAAGATTGTGCCTTTCCCTGAGGGGTTGGGGCTGCTTCTAGTAGGTTCTGTGGGCCGGTTGGCCCCAGAGGTGTGGCTCCAGGTCTGTGAGAATTGCCCAAGGTCTTTGTGGGCAGTTTGCTTAGTTTCTTCTGTTCTGACACCTGTGGGTTCTTCCTTGCTGTGCCCAATTCCTGAACTCCAGGAAGTTCCTGAGGGCACGGCTCAGCTCCTTGGTTGAGCAGTGAATCTTCTCACTCCTGCCCCCTTACCTTACAGGTGGCCCAGCCTCTCCTCCTGCTCTACTTCCTCCTTGATATCCCTTTTCCCAAGCGCCCGGCTTCCGCATGCTTTATATGTGCAGCCTTGGACCTTTGCCTTGAACTTCAGGGTCCTTTCTTCTCTGCCACCTCACTCCAACCCACCAGCCACAGGGTGTGGGCAGGACGCTGCTCCAGTTCTGAAGGGAAGGCAGTGTGGTGTGATCGAAAGAGCAGGGACGTTCCATTCAACTAATTTGAATTCTGGCCCTGCTATCTTTATGAACTGTGCACCTCGAATGGATCATCTCACTTCTCGGAGCTTCAGTTTCTTCACTTGCAAAAACAAAACAAAACTCGTTGCTGTTAAGTCAATTCCAACTCACGGCGACCCCATGTGTTACAGAGTAGAACTGCTCCGTAGGGTTTTCTTGGCTGTAATCTTTACAGTAGCAGTTCGCCAGTCCTTCCTTCAGCAGCACCGCTGGGTGGTTCGAACCATCTACCTTTAGGTTAGCAGCCGATCGCAAACCACTCGCACCACCCAGGCTCCTTCACTTGCAAAAAGGGGGTAGTGGGTTCTGGACAGAGCTGGAGACGGATGTAGAACGAAGTTCTAACACAAAAAAAAGACCAGATTTACTGGCCTGACAGAGACTGGAGAAACCCCGAGAGTATGGCCCCCAGACACCCTTTTAGCTCAGTGGTGAAGTCACTTCCGAGGTTCACCATTCAGCCGGGGATTGGACAGCCCCATAAAACAAAACGGGACTAATGAGGCATAGCAGTCCAGGGACAAGGGCTAGAAGGCAGAAGGAGACAGGAAAGCTGGTGATAGGGAACCCAAGGTTGGGTAAGGACAGTGTTGAAGTGTTGTGAGGTTGTTAACCATTGTCATAGGGCAACATGTGTACTAACTGTTTAATGAGAAACTATTTTGTTCTGTAAACCTTCATCTAAAGTGAGGATAGCAGCACAATCAGAAGAGCGTAGTCGATGTCACTGAACTGTGCATGTAGAAATTTTTGAAATGGTGTATCTTTGGCTATGTGTATTTTCAAAAAAAAAAAAAAAAGGTCAAGAAGGGAGAGGGTTGACATGTCGTGGGGTTGTTAACCAATGTCATAAAACAATTGTGTACCACTGCTTAATGAGAAACTATTTGTTCTGTAAACCTTCACCTGAAGTACAATTAAAACAAAAAAAAAAAAGAGTACGATGAGTAGTGGGCCTTGGTGCAGCAGGGACAGGGATGCCTGGACACCCTGGTGGAATGGACCCTCGTGGGTACACTGGGTCTGTCCTCACCTGTGCCCAGGACAGCTGCCTGCCCAGCCCCTCCTCGAATAAAGAAAAAAGGCGGGGGTAGTAATTCCTCTTGAAGTTCCTGGATGGTGCAAATGGTTAATGCCCTCGGCTGCTGACCAAAAGGTTGGTGGTTCGAGTCCACCCAGAGGTGCCTCAGAAGAAAAGCCTAGCAATCTACTTCTGAAAAATCAGCCATTGAAAACCCAATGGAGCACAGCTCTACTCTGACACACATGGGGTCATCATGAGTCAGAATCAGCTCGATGGCAACTGGTGGTTTGTAATTCCTCCTGTGGGCAAGGGCTGAGGGATGATAGAGCTCATCTATGCTGAGTGCCCATTCACAGGCCTGGGATGGAATAGCGACTGGGGTCTGCTGCCCAAGACCCAGTGGGAAGGTCTCCAGTGGGTCCCCGGGCCGGGGACGGAGGTGGTTTTTTCTCAAAGGGCACCAGGCAGCTATGCCCCAGCTTGTTCCTCCCCCTTCTTGTCCCTCTGGCCCTCAGTGACTTCATCTAGCTGCTTGTGCTTCTGGCACGGCAAGGCGGGGATAGAGGCAGGGGCCTAGTGGCCCTCGAATCTGGGGTTCTTGGGGAAGGGGCCTTGGGTGCCCCCCTCAGGAAGCAGGTGGACAGGCTGGGTGTTTTATGGAGTCTGGGGGAGGCCTGCGGCAGCTGTATCTGTTAAATGCCAAGAAGCCAAGTTGGCTTAATATGATTGTATCTGCTGCTTTGATAAATCAAAATAATTAAAAATAATAAATTTGATTCCTTAACCAACAGGCTGTGTGTGGGCGCAGGGCCTGGGCTGCCGAGCTAGGGCTGGGGAGGTGGGAGGGGGCTCAGGGACACAGGAAGGCTGTCTTTGTAGAGTCACAAATGGGATGGTGGAAAAGAAAGGAGCCTAGAGGTAAATTCTGCAAATCGATTAGGGGAAGAGGGACTTTCAGGGGCAAAGCTGCCATTGAGCTGGGCCAGAGCCCCAGCTGGGCCTGTCTGTTACTGGTTCTGTGGCCTCAGGCCAACCTCAGTTTCCTCATCTGTCAAATGGGGTGATCGTTCTGCCTCCTCATAGGGCTATGTGAGGAGGCAGAGCTTTGCTGAGCCTGTGGTAAACAGTCAAGCTTGACTGAACAGACGCTGCCCCTTCTCTGCCCCGTATTAAACGGACCCAGTGGCCCCTCCCACCCCGTCCTGCCAGCCCCTTTGGTACTGCTGTGGTTGAGGCATGGTGTCCCCAGTGTCTAAACTACTTCACAGGCCATCAGCTTCCCCGGGACTCTTCTCCTGCAGCAGGCTGAGTCCTCACCCAGGATTGTGCTGTGTATGAGGATGTCCCCTGCTGCAGGACGCCTCTATTGATAGCCCCCTCCTGGTTCCACATTTGGATCAGGAAGTGCCATGCCACACCCTGCACCCTTGCCCTGGTGTCAGAGCTGTGGGCCTGAGTCCTTGGTTTAGGGGGCATGAGCTGGAAACGGCAGCTGGGCCCCTCAGTTTCCCACCCTTTCCCCTTCCCTATGTCCACCCATCCACATCCTCAGAGGCCGTATTTTGATCCAGAAGTTTCTGAGCAGCTGGAAATCTGAACTGAGTGCAGAGGGTAGGGGCTGGTGGGGCAGGAGGGACAGGGTGTCTGTCTCTTTAAATGCACTTTGTGTCAGTGTGATAAGGAATTTGATGGCTTTATCAGAAATACCAAAGCTTTATTTAGCAGGGTGAGGCTCACACCACTCAGCTCCACACAATCTGCTGATAAATAGCAAAAAAGAAAAAAAAACCAACAATTCACCAACACCCCGTTAAAGCAAGGGCAGGGGTTGGGTGGGGGAAGACCAGGCAAGCAGAGAAGCAAAGTTGAAAGTTTTGGCGGGGCTGGGGGTGGGGAGGGGCGGGTTGTGAGTTGCCGGCAGTGGACTGGGGTAGGGTGGGTGCAGTGGGAAATGCAGGGGCTTTCTGGGTAAGTGCTAACAGGCAGGCATTTTTCCAGTATCCACTCCAGGCCTTTGTAGATTTTTCTATTATTAGGTAAAAATACTATAATTGTTTTCATTCTTCCAGAGAAAGGGCCAGTTAAAGCGACATGTCCTCCCCATTGTCCTGCATTTGGCTGCTTTTCATCCCTGCTTTTTGTCCCTAGCCAGCTTGGGCCATCATCCTAAGATTTGTCTTATGGCCACCCGGGCTGGCTGTGCTGGTGAAAGCAGGGCCAGCCTTAGGAAAGGAGAGACTGCTCAGGAGTGGGGAGGTGCCCTTCCTTGCAGCTCTGAGAAAGGCAGCCTCCATTCTGTACAACAGGGCCAAGGGAGCTGGGGCAGGGAGGGTTTGAGAAAGCCCATTTAGAACGGCACTCAGCCCAGGTCACGTGGGGAAGCCGCAGGAGTGGTGGCATGGCCCTGCCTACCTGTGGCATTCCAGAACTTTCTGTGCTACCCGCCAGTTGGGTAGCTCTTGAGGAGCCCGTGCACCCTGGCCAGCGTAGATTCCTCCTGCCTTCTGGAAGATCAGCAAAACAGAATGACGGCATTGCCGTTTCTCAGTTTCCTCCTCCTTGAACCTTCTCTTCCTCCTCTTGGCGTCTGTCTTCCTACTCCTGCTTTCTCTCAGGGAGCCCCTTCCCTTCTCATCTGGCTTCTGGTCAGCGCACCAGCTCAAGCCCAGCAGTACTTGGTATTCCTCTTGACTGTCCACACTCCTTCCTTTGCCCTCCACTTCCCACTTCCCACAGGTCTTTTGATGTGAGCAAACCAGATGTAAGCTGCCGCCCTTCACCCATGCCCCTTTGTATATGCCGTATATTTTTGCCTCTTCCAACCAGCTTGTGTGTCTGACTTTCTCTGGAAAGGCAGGCATGAGGAGAGCCACATAGAAGAGGAGCAAGGTGGGTGTTGGGGGGATTGGGCAGGAGGTCTCTCTGTTTTTCAGGCTCCCTGGGAGGCTTTCCAGTGGTTACCTCTCCTGGCCCCAGGCTCCCAGGCTCCTCACCCCTGATGACTCCACAATCCAGCAGAGCCACAGGCCTGGGGTCCTAGGTTCCAACTGCTTCTACCGTTGCACACCCAGTGTTCCTCTTGGCAGCTTGTAGAGTTGGTTAAGTGGGAGAGGTCTCTGCCCACGTGGATGTCCCCAAACATGGCCAAGGAACCAATGCTTTCTGGGCCCAGGAGCTGACCCCTCCAACAGGCTAGAGGTTGGGGCCAAAGGATGTTTCAGAGGAGTTTTGAGGAGCCCAGAGTGGGACCGACTGAAGGTGAGGGTAGGCAGAGTTAGAGAATAACTCTGGGCTGAATGTCCTCCCCCACTGGAGCCAAGGAGGGGCTGAGCCTATGCCCGCATGTCGTTAGCTGCCATTGAGTTGGTTCCAACTCATGGCAACCCCGGGTACTACAAGACAAAAAGTTGCCCAGTCCTATGCTGTCTTCATGATCATTGCTGTCTTCAAGTTGTTAACTGCCACTGTGTATTTTAAGTGCCTTTCAACCTAGAGGATTCGTCTTCCAGCACTATAATGGATAATATCCTGTTGGGATCCATAGGGTTTTCACTGGCTAACTTTTGGAAGTAGATTACCAGGACTTTCTTCCTAGTCTGTCTTAGTCTGGAAGCTCCACTGAAATCTGTCCACCACGGGTGACCCTGCTGATATTTGAAATACCAGTGGCATAGCTTCCAGCATCATAGCAACATGCAAGCCACCACAGTACGACAAACTGACAGACAAGTGGTAGGCACCCTCCTGACTCTCCGTAAAGTCAGTTATCGGAAGGAAGCACTGGCCAAGGTTAGTCTAGCAGGCCTAGTGCTGGCAGCAGATCAGTCTCATAGGAATCCCTGGCTTTCAATAGTGGAGGAACAGGATTAGCCCAGCTGCTCGGGGAGGGGAAATGCTGGGCGGAGAAACAGGGGTGCCCAGTTGGAGGAGAGGGTGGGTGGGGGCTGAGCTGGCTGGGGACAGGGTACAGGGTGGAGGAAGCTGCAGAAAGTCCGTAGCCTGGAGACAGACAGGAGGAGTAAGTGGAAGTGACAGGGTCAGGCCAGACCTTTGTCCTGCAGCCTGATTAGAGAGTCTGCCCTGGATTTCTGAAACTTTGGGATGTTGTCGGACAAACTGGAGCTTAATTCTGTCAGAGCGCCAGAGAGATTAGAATTGACATCCTGGGAGCACATTCCTGGCTGGGCAGAAATCCAGCCCCTCTGGGAAAAACCTGTGAAAGCATGGCCTGCCCAGCGGTCGGGGGGCCCTCAGCCCCAGGGGCCACTCCAGCCTCCTGGGCCTCAGCCAGTGGCCTCCGGAAGGCCATGCAGTGCTGCCGGAAGGCTTGGGCCTAGTGGAAAAAATGTGGGCTCAGCATAGCCCCCTCTGAGCCTGCATCCTGGGTCTTAGCCCTTTCCTAGCTGAGCCACCTTGGGCAGAATGCTTAAGTTTATTGAACCTCAGTTTGCTCATCTGTAAAATGGGGCAAGTCTTCTTCCAGACTTGTGACAACACCCATCTCAGGGCCTGGTGCATACCAGGCACTAAACTGCCCTTTCCTTTCAAGTTGAAGGCATAACCACAAAAGCTGAGAGGGACTTTTCTTCCTGCTCCGATGCAGGCAGCATAGCCAGGGCCTGCTGGAGGGGGAGGAAGGTTTCCCTTGCTGAGGGCCCCAGCATTGGGAGAGCACAGGGAGAGCCAACCCAACAGGGCACTCCAGCTCTGGCATGTGGGAGGTCCCTGCCCCCTGCGCCTAGTGGGTCCTTCCCATCGGCCAGCCTCCCTTCAGCCTTGAGAAGCCCAGGAATAGCCTTAGAGGTGGCTTCATCCTTCCCTAAGAGCTCCAGAACCCCACCCCAACTAAGACAGCCACAGGAACCAGATGTGGGCCTGCCCTCCAGTAGCTTTCAGTCCAGGGCGGCTCCCCTTGGAGGACGCAACGGCATCAGATGACTAGGATGAGGCCGAGCACTGATAGCCAGTACGAGGCTGCTCCGGGAAGAATAGAGCACCCCCTCCCCACTTCCCTCCTGATCCTTATGACTTAAATATTGGTAAATATTTTGGCTCATGCAGGCTCTCATGGCAGAGAGCAAAGCTGTCTGCAGTTCAGGACCTACAAATTATTTATTAAAGATCTGAGATGCGGCGCAATTATGTGGAAAGAACCCAAAAAATTAAATAAATAAGGCACAAAATAAATAAATAACAGCCACACTGGCCTCTTGAAGGCTTGGGGAGCCGAGCACATGATTGCCGTCTTGATGAAATCCCCCCGGATGTAATGAGCTGATTTTCTGCTGTTAATATTGCATCTGCTGATGAAGGATTCGTTAGGATAATGGAACGAAGCTAAAATATAAATGACTCCCTGTCAAGAAACAGCTTTTGTTTGTTGATCTCCTGACAGTTCCTGGGCCAAGGCAGGGGTTTGCGTGTGCACACGCATTCCGGAGCAGGCAGGGCGAGGTGCGAGGTTGGGGGGCTGCCCCCTAGGGCCTGGCTCTCTGGCTGTCTACTTAGCCTCAGCTTTCCCAGTGAGGTGGGACTCCCCCACTTTGGGGAGTCCTAAAGTCCTGTGAGTGGAACAGTCATCAACTCAGCCCCGCCTTCCCCATCCTGAGAGCTCCAGACGCAGGGCCATGGAGAAGTTATCTGGGGAGCACGGCAGAGAGAAGGCTGAGTTGGGCCATACACATACGTGAAGGAACACAGCTGTGTGTGTGCAGGGAAGGGTAGAATGTGGGGGTACAGAGTCGTAGGCATTTGAGTGAGATTTCCTAAGAAGAGGCCCCATCACTGGAAAAATCTCTGTTGTTGTTAGCTGCCATTAAGCCGCCCCTGGCTCATGGCGACTCCATGCACCAATGGAACAAAATGCTGCCCAGTCCTGTGCCATCCTCATGATTGGTTGTAGATTGGACCCTTGTGATCCATAGTGTTTTCAGTGATTGATTTTCAGAAGTAGCTTGCCAGCCCTTCCTTCCTAGTCTGTCTTAATCTGGAAGTTCCACTGAAACCTGTTCAGCATCATAGCAAGCCTCCACTGGCAGATGGGTGGGTGGCTGCACATGAGGTGCCTTGGCCAGGAATTGAACCCGGGTCGCCCGCATGAGATGCAAGAACTCTACCACTGAACCACCACTGCCCCCGGAACTACCTCTAGCCTTTCCATATTGTCTTTCCTCTCTGCAGTCAGAAAGCACGTCTTGTGGAGGCCTAGGACGCTAGAAATACCCCCAGACAGTAGTTCAGGTTGTTCCTGAGAACTGGGGTAAAGGGGACCCATCTGAAGTTATGATGACTCCTCTTTCCACTCTAGCTCTGGCTTGTCTAGCACCTCTGCTGAGCTGCTGCATGGGACTAGCTTTCTTTTCTCCCCAGCTTCTTAAAGGCAGGGACCCTGGGTGCTAATAGGTAATATTTACTGAGCACTTACTACATGCCCGACCTTGTGCTAAGCATCATTTCGTTGGAGCCTCACAACAACCATCAGAGTAGAAGCTCCATGCAGGTGGAATCTTGGTTGACCACTGTTCTCTAGGTATAGGACAGTGTCTAGCACATGGAGGTGCTCAGGAAATACTTACTGAATGAACTGCCTTTGAGGTGGGGACTCTTGTTGCCCCATTTTTGGTTGATGAAGCCGAGGCTGAGAGGGGCTAGCAGCTTGTGCCACTGGCCCACACGGCAGTAAGTGGTAGAGGCAAGATTTAAACCTGACTCTGCTCTTTCTCTTCTCTCTTCCTCAAGCCAAGCACGGTATTATGCACACAGCATGGGCTCAGTCAGAACCTGATGTTCTCTATGGAGCAGGGACAAGAGCCATCTAGGGGTCTCTTTACCTGGCGGAGGGGCAGGGGAAAAGCCCAGAGTAGGTGTCATCTTGCTGTGCTGAACACTCCTCTCAGCACCAGGAGAAACCTTTTTGTCAACTCTTTGACCAGAACCACTCCCCACATAACCTTTGAGGTCCTTGTTGTTGGTAGCTGCTACTGAGTTGCCCTGACTCAGGGCGATCCCACGTACAACAGAACTAAACACTGCCCAGTCCTGCTCCATCCCCATGATCAGGTGCGGATCAGATCATTGTGATCCATAGCATTTTCACTGGCTTATTTTCAGAAGTAGATGGCCAGGCCTTTCTTCCCAGTCCATCTTAGTTCAGAAGCTCTGCTAAAACCTGTTCAGCATCATAGCAAAACATAAGCCTCCACTAACAGATGGGTTGTGGCCATGCATGAGGTGCATTGGCTGGGAATTGAACCCAGGTTTTCTGCATGGAAGGCGAGAATCCTACCACTGAACCACTGCTGACTCCCCTTGAGGCCTTTAGAGAGAGGAAGACCAAACCAGGCCACTGACTTGTACTCTTTTCCTGGGGATAGTCAGAGGCATCTCTGCTTTGGTGGGTCTGAACCACTGGGAAATAAAGTGGTTCTTCCTCCTGGGGGGTGAGGAGGCCCAGATCTTCTCCTGGAGCCCTGGAAGAGGAAGGCGGGGCCCCCCATCCCCAAGCAATTCCCTGGCCAGTCCTGGGGGCTGGGCTTGGATCAGTTCTGAGACTGGAAAAAGAGCAGATGACCAGGTGTGAGGACTGGGTGGGGCCACACCCACCAAAGGAACCAAGGGTCCGACTGGGGAGGTCTGAGGCAAAGAGGGTGAACGAGAGGGCCCGAAGTTGGTGCTGAACCAGCAAAGGCTCCACCAGCTGCAGGAAGGAGGGGTCACGCTAGCTACGTCCCTGATTTCTCTTTTAAGTTATTAAAAATGTTTGCCTGAGCCAGGGCTTGAGAGAACAAGGTGGGAAAACCCCTTTCCTACCCCTAACTCTGAGGAACCCTGGTGGTGCAGTGGTTAAGTGCTCGGCTGTCAACCAAAAAGGTCGGCAGTTCGAACCTACCAGCCACTATGCGGGAGAAAGATGTGGCAGTCTGCTTCCGTAAAGATTACAGCCATGGAAACCCTATCAGGCAGTTCTACTCTGTCTGTCCTATATGGTCTCTATGAGTCGGGATCAACTCAATGGCAATGAGTTTTACCCTAACTCTTTTAAGGATCCCTGGTGGTGCAATGGGTTAATTGTTTGGCTGCTAACTGAAAGGTTGGCAGTTTGAACCCACCAGTGGCTCCATGGGAGAAAGACCTGGCAATCTGTTTCCGTAAAGATTACAGCCAAGAAAACTCTATGGGACAGTTCTTCTTTGTCTCATGGGGTTGTTATGAGTCAAAATCCACTCGACGGCACCTTACAACAACAGCCCCTCACTCTTGGGCCCTCCTTCTTGACCCCATTCAGTTTTTTCAGGATTTTGGCCAGATTCCAACCAAGGCTGTTTGGAGAAACCCGAGAGCCAATCCAGAGGCCCCTCCAGTTCCTGAGTCCTGACGTTGGCCGGCCCCCTGCCCCGTCTGCCTCTAGGTGTTGGGCAGTTCCTGGGGGACAAGCCAGCGCTCTGGCTGTCCCTCCGTCTAGATCCGGCACCTGCTGGATGCAGGGGCCCGCCTCCCTCATTGTCCTGCTAACCACTGTGTAAAAGTTCCGAGCTTCCTTTGACCTTTCCGTTTGGCCTGGTTATGCTACGGGTGCTCCACATGGATGTCCCCTGGCGTTATTGCCTGGGTAACTGCTCTGCCGCCCTGGCCTTTCTCCCCCAGCCTTCCTCCCCTGCCGCACTTTCTATTTCACTCCTTCTCTTTTCCCCTCTACTTCTCCCTCCCTCTCTCTCACTGTTTTTTTTTTTTTTTTTTTCCTTCACTCTTTTAACGTGGTTTTCCTAAAAGTTTTTTAATCAATCAAATTTGAGGCAGAAAATAGGTTTTGTCACGCCTGGTCCCGGGGTAGTGTGACTCTTACTCAGGCTCCTGACAGCTCCTGAATGCACGAAGGAGGCCAAACAGAATATTTCTCCAGGAAAGTGCCCGTTTCCATGACGCTGCCCCTTGTTGTCTGCCCTGCCCCCCTCCTGGAGCTGCCGGCTGACAAGGCCCCAGCCCTGTGAAAGGGCCCGAGCCCAGGAGAGGGTGTGCTAGAGGATGCGGGGTGGTGGGCTGGGGGAGGGGATGGAGACACCATTGCGGGGTAGGGGGTGGCTGACAGCTGCCCCCAGCCTCCTCCATGGTCTGGGAGGGCTGGGAACCAGGTAGGAACGGCTGGGACCCGGAGTCTGGCTTGGGCTGCATAATCAGCCAAGCCTCATAAGTATGTAGCTGGGGGGCCGTGGGTGAGACGCTCCGAGGCCCTGTCCTGGATAGTTGGTGGCTCCAACCAAAGGGGACTGTGGATGAATGTGGCCCTGGTCTGGTACGATGCTGGTCCTGGCTTTTCACCCTTCTTCTCCCCTGGCCCCCTCTCCTGGACTTACCCTCCACTCTCTGCCCCGGGGGCCCCCTTTCCACCTCCTGGTCTTCCTTCCTGCCCTCCCTCTAGTCTGGAGGAGCCTCTGGTCCCTCCTGCTCTCAGCCCACAGTCCCCCACCTAGAGCCCCTACAGGCCTCTGGGTCTTCCCTCTCTGTCCTGCCAGCACTCTTCCCCCTTCCCATCTCTGCCATTCACCCTCTCCTCTCTCGTCTCACTCTTTTATAATTAATGATTAGTTTTAATTGGTTTGCTTAGGCAGCCTGACAGCAAATTAACAGAAGCCAATCCAGGGCTGCGAGGCTTGGGTGGGGACCACCGTGCTTCTGCGCTGGCCAGGGCAAGGGACAGGCAAGGCTGTCCCCGAAGTCAGTGGGCTGGCAGGACAGGCTCTCAGAGGGAGGGCCAGGCCACACCTGGGTGGCACAGTGGCCAATGGGGAGAAGGCAACAGGATTCCCATGTGCACACACAACCACAGCATCAAGGTCACATGTGTCAGCTTGGCTTCTCTGGGTACTTTTGTTTTTGTTCTCCTCACATCCCTTCATGCAGAAGGCATTGCCCAGGTTTGCAGAGATGAGGGTTCGGTGAAGGTGGGCTGGTGCTCTGCCTGTAGTCAGGGGCAGGGTTTGATTTTGATACCACCCCATTCTCATTTGTGCCACAGGCCAATGGGGCTAGTAGCTCAATGCCTGTGGGCACACTGTCCTGCTTTTTCACATGGACAGGACGGAGGAGGTCCCAGGCTGTTGTCATGGTTAACTCAGCTGCCCAATTAGTCTCCACGGCATGTTAGCTCAAAGACCCAGTTCTGTTTCTGATTTGCAATGTATTGCTGCATGGAGCCTGAACCTTTTGGATCCTCAGTATTCTGATCAGTGTATGTGGGATTAAGAACATTGGATGGGTAGACAGGTGAATGGATGGATGGATGGATGGATGGATGGGTGGTGGGTGGGTGCACTGATGATAGCAGGCAAAGAGGGGGCATGTTGGCATTTCTTATGCACTCTCTGCTATGATCAGCCCAGAGCCCCTAGAAATGGGAAAAAAGGGTATTACTTTTCTTTCTGAGCTAGGAGGGATTTCACTTCACTTCAGCCTTCCTGAGTGTAGGGCCCTGCTCCCCTCTGGGTCTTCCTGGCTCTGATACCTCACCCCTGGCCTTGCAGAGTCCTTCCTAAACTGCACCAGCATTCTGGTTCTCTGGGGCCTGGGTCCACCCCGTCATTCACTCTCACTGTTCGGAACCAGACAGAAGGGACAGTGAGAGGCAGAAACAGGAGCAGATGCCTGGACAAGAGGATAGACACAAAGTTGAACTCCTGGGTACTTCCCAGGCCCCTGCTAGGGTTCTGGAATCCATCAGTGTCCCAAGTCCCATCCAGAAACCACCTCCCTGCTCTTGTCAGCCAGGCCACCTGTCCCTGGGCACTCAGGACAGAACCCTAGTGCGAGTCCTGGTCCCCGTGCAGGAAGCATCTGCCCCTCCCACCGCCTCTCCACCCCCAGCCAACTCCTGGAAAGTTTCCTCCCCAATTGTTCTTGTGTGATCAGATCTGCAAATTGCTCTCTAAGCTTCTTGTCACATTTTGACTTAATGAAGTGCAACTGCTGAGGGATTTGGGTTCAGAGCTCCGGTCTCCCATGCTCCCTTGTTGTCAGAAAACAGGGGTGGTTGGGGACGGCAACACCACGCTGCAAGTCGTTATCATTCCGGTCAGTCTGTTTAACACAAAATTAAACAAAGAACTAATTAGTGCCTCATGAATTAATAAATGCACAGTTGCTGGGGAGGATGGGAGGGGAGAAAAAGGTGGTAGAAGGGAGATACTGGAGTTGTGGAGTTGGGGGGCTTTGGGGGGTTTAGGGGAGGCTGGCCAGGGTACCTGGAGAGATCCCAGGCTGGTGAGAGTGGGATGGACAGCGTGGTGAGGACGGCCCTGCCCGGGCCCTGGGCTGGTGGGACGTGAGCTCTGACACCACACCCACCTGCCTGCCCGCTCAGCACCTCCCAGTGGAGGCAGGTGACACCCCCTCCCTTGTCCCTGTGCCCCTGCCCTGCCTGCCCCTCCATTTCATCCAATTCTTCCTCTCCAACTTCTTCCCTTCTCCACTCTTGACCTCTCTTGCCCACTTCTCTCTGCTGCCCCCATCTCAATGGTCCTCCCAGCTCTCTGCTGCCTCCATCCTCTCACTACCTGGATCAGCTGGGCAGTCAGGGGCCCAAAGGGAAATCCTCCCCAACCTCCCGATCCCACTGGGCCCTAAGCCACTCACAGCCCTGAGTCTAGCAGGGCAGACTCCACCCTGGTGGACACCCTCCGCCCAGCAGCCCAGCAAAGACAGCGAGAGCTAGCAGAGGGCCGAGCCCCTCCTCAGGAGGACATGTCAAGAACAATTAGCGTTATCTGTCTAAATATGTCCTGGGAACTGAGAGAGCGGGCGGTGGGACTGGGTGGCATTCCGGAAGCACAGTCCAAGGTCACCTCACCTCCCACAATCGCCCCAATCTGATTTGGGGATTACACAGCCTAAGGAAATTGGTGTTATTCCTCTTGCATCATTGATAAGCCACAAAGGAGGGAGTGGGGAGAAAAAACATAATAAACAGAAAACCCTCCCTGAGTGGGGGTGAGTTCTGAGGTCCAGGGGGCAAGGCACGGCTCAGGCCTGGGCAGGTGGGCCCAGGTCAGCAAGCCGAGAGTGCTTTCTATCAACATAAGGAAGTCTGTCACCCTTGAGCCTGGCTCCCCACACACACTCTTTGGTCTGGAGGGCCTGGAACTGGCAGGCTGGACTGAATTGTGTTCGTTAAAGACCTTCCATAGTGTGATATCCTTTTCCCTCTTCCTACCTGGACCCCCAGCGTGGGTTGTTGTCACTCATCAGTAGCACCCCAGGTGGACGATGCTGTTGGGCAGCCTGTCCCTGTGGGGTTGGGGCTTCTTGGTGCTTTGCCTTTGCCCCTCTGCCACCCACCTGTGAGAGCTAACAGCTCTGGGTTTTGGGTTTATCATTTTTACTTGCAGGGGCCGGGAGAGAAGAGTAAAGGAGTGGGGGGCTGCTGTATTTTGCCATCGTCCACAAGGACCCCTGCTCAGCCACGGCAGCTATACAAAGGCTCTGTGGGAGCATGTAGGCCCCATAACCAGCACCCTCCACCCCCCAGAACTCCCACCTCTGCCTCCAAAGTGGTGTGTGCTCAGCATGGCCCACCTTTCTCTGTTCAGTTGGGAGTGTCCTGAAGACCTCATTTCCACTGTGATCTGCCCCTACCAGTTTTAAAGTCTTTTCAGACTTTGGCGTATACTTAAATGGGCCCAAATCGGTGCCAACTCAGCATGTCTGGATTCTTTGGCCTCCTTGGCCCTCCTGGGGCACCAGCCTCTCGACCTATAGGGTGACAGGGCCACACAGCAGGCACAGCAGGTGTGCAGTGGGGTCAGGGGCTTCCTTTCTTGAAGACCTGCATGCTAATGGTGTTCCTCTCTACCTCCCCAGGATGAAGTGACTCCCCGAGCTGTATGCGTTGAGCCTCTAGGACCCAGTACAAGGTAAGGCCCGAGGCTCCTTCATGATCCTTTCATCCTGCCCCTGCTGATGAGCACCAACAGGGCCAGTGTCACCTAGGCTGGGCCCGGGCATGCCTGGTACCCAGGGAGGGAAAGGAAGATGGGGACAGGGCACAATTGGAGCCATGCTGCCTGTCCAAGACTGGCAGAGAAGATGGGCCACATCAGGAGTTTCTCTTTTTGGATACCAGGCTGGGAGCGGGCTGGTGACACGCGAATGGCGGGCCTTTGGTCAGGGAATGTATCAAGAAAATGTGGAGCAAAGGGGCATCTGCGGTGCCAGGGCTTGGGCAGACCAGTGGACACCACACCCGGCTCCCAGCAGCATCTCTGCAGTGCTATCTGCCCTCCCCGGAAGCTCTGCTTATAGCTTGTGCTCAGAGAACCACGTGGACGTGAAAACCTTAGACTCTATCCTGGCCTCTCTCACTGGCCCCACTGGCCTCCTCCTTCCTCCTTGAGATGCTGGCAAGGGAGGGGGCCGTGGACCTGAGGTTGAGAGCAGGCAGCTGGGTCCTGCCTGTGCCCAGGTCCAGGGCTCCCCCAAGCTGGGCATACCGGGCTGCTGCCAGGCCTGCACAGGCAGCCTGGGTTTCCCCGGTGGTGCAGGAGCCATGGGGCCACTGGGCCTCAGGCCCCAGGCAGCGGCCGTGTCAGAGGTGACCGGTGGAACGCCAGTGTTATGTAAATAGCGGGGCCTACCCGGCAGGCGAGCTGGCTGGCTGCAGCCATCCATCATCCAGCACGGCGGGGCGGGGGACAGACGCGGCACCGTGCGCCTGGCTCCAAACCTGTTTGTTTTCCCTTTGTCTCGCACATTTCAGGGGGCCGCTGCGACCGGCTTCGGGTTTTGTCCTGAAGGCCCCCTCCCCACAGGAAGACGGGGGAAGGAAGGCGGTTTGCCTAGCTCCCACCGCGGCATCTCTTTGGGACTTCAAAGGCTCCCCCCAGCATTGTCTGTGCTGGCGGGCAGTGGCCCTGAAAACATGATCAGAGGCGGCCCGGTGTAGGGCAGGCCCGGCCAGCACCCTGCGCTCTCGCTGGGGCCCGTGGATTCCTCCCTTTGCCGCCAGCACCGCCCTGGTTACAGCGCTGCTCCTGGCCTCTCCCCACGCCTCTTGCTCCCTCTGGCCAGCCCGGCCCCAGGCCCCCCATCCTGTCCTCCTCCTAGCCGCAGCCTCGCTCCTCTCTCAGGGAATAAAAGATCATAGAATTTTGAGTGCTGGACATCTCCACCCCTTCCTGTCCTCCACAAGAAACTGAAGCTCGATGGAGGGCTTCTGGGTGCTAGAACTGGGACCTGGACATCTGTTTCGCCTGCTAATGCTTGTTCTCTTTCCTTCTTCTCCACCCTCTGCTGGTCATGAGTTCTTGCTTTCCCTGAGGCCTCTGACCCTGAATTCTGCCCAGCCCTACCCTCTCCTCCATGCCATCTCTGGCAGGCTCCGGCTTGGATGACATCCTCTGGCAGTGGGATGGAGCCAGGCATCCCAGGGCCTCAAAGGTGTGTCCATTCTCTGGGGCAGGGGGTGGCAAACTGCAGCCTGAGGGTCAAATTTGGCCCACTGCCTATTTTTGTAAATAAAGTTTTGTTGGAACACAGCCACATTCATTGGGTTATGTATTGTCTGAGGCTGCTTTTGCTCTACAGTGGCAGAGTTAAGGGGCTGAAACAAGGACTTTTTGGCCTGCAAAGCCTAAAATATCTGGCCCTTTACAGAAAAAGTTTGCTGGCCCCTGATCTAGAGGTTCAGGCTCTTGCGTTGTACTCTGATCTTCCATGGGATTGCTCTGAGAGGCCCAGGCATTTGTCTGGAGGCTGCAGACCTCTTGCAGTAGTCCTGGTCTGTTCTGGGGACCACTTCTCCCTACTTTCCTAAGGCCTCATCCTCTGCTCAGTCCCACCTGCCTAGAAGTCCCTGCTGTTTTTCTGCTCCACAGCCACCTTTTCTTCAGAGCGCTTACTGCTAGTGTACCAAGAGCCCCACATGTCTATTCTGTAGCCTTTACTGAGCCCTTTAACCTCAGATCCACAGTCTCCTCTTTGTAAGGTGAGAAGAAGAATATCAACTTTGCAGGGTTTTTGGGACAAGTAAGTGAGCTAATTGTGGCTGAGAATGAGCAGCCCAGGATCCAACAGATAGTGAGTGCTCATGTTCCCTCCTTCCCTCCTCCTCTGCTCCCTCCCAGAGCCTGGGTCTCTAAAGTGCAGGAGGCTGCAGGTTCCATGAAGTTCCCCATCCTCTGTGTGCAGGGGCTCTGAGTCTGACTTCTTGGGGAAAGCGAGGCTCCTAATTCCAGGGAGCGCTGTGGAAGGAGTGTGCCCGTGGGTGGTGGCCTGGGAGCTGTCAACGTTCACTGTTCAGTCCTGGGCCGACCACTTCCATTGCAGGGCCCGGAAGTTACACAATCTCTCTGAGTGCCAGTTTCTCAGTCTGTAAAATGGGGGGCCTGACCACCATGCTGTCTGCTCTGCAGGCTGGTTGCAAGTAGATAGGGGATGCCTTGGGGAAGGCTGTGATGGTGGAGTCCGCGGGGGCTGCTGAGAGTGAAGCAGGCTGAAGCATGAATCCGGGTCCGAGTTGGGCCTGTTCTGGGGGAGGTGGAAGCAGGCTGTAGCTCTGGCTGAGCAGCCTCTGGGGGTCACTCTGGCTGCTGGCCATGCAGCAAATCAGGGACAACAGCCACTCTGCCACCTTACTCCTGCTGCGAGCTCATCTGGGCGCCAGGCTGCAAGTCTGGAGGAAAGGCTGGCAGGGCGGGAGGGCGAGGAAGAGAGGGAAGCTGTCAGAGGTCTGAGATGGAAGTGGCCCGTCAGCCCTGGCCCACGCACTGGCTGCCCGCTCCCGCTGGGCCTCTCTTCCTGTCCTCTTGCCGTGGCCTCCTCACCTTTGTGACTCTCTTTTCTCCTCCAAGCCTGCTCTCTGCATCCCACTAGTTTCTTTCCCTCCTCGCCTTCCCACCACCCATACCGCCCCCTCCAACTCCATGGCACACTCTTTCTGTCTCTCTCTGTCTCCTTTTCATCTACTCAGAAGGCTTTACTTTACTTCCTTGTCACCCTAATTGATTGCATTAACCTTTCAGCGTATTGGATTTCCCCGGCATCGTGCAGAGAGCCCTGCGCAATATGCTTATAATCTGAGCCATAATGGACAGTTTGCAGTCAACAAGCCCCTTCTCCCATCGGTCCCGTTGACATCTCTCTTGCCCCAGGCCACCAGGGCCCCTTCCCCCTCTGGCAGGGGTGGGCAATAGAATGGGGCCAGGAGGAAGTGGATACACTCTCGGAACCCTCCGATGGATTCCCTGCATCTCCTTTCCCTGGCCAGGCCTCTGGTCTCTATGCCTCCTTTCCGCTTTGCTTTCTTCTCCTGGGACCCTATCTGTCTAGTGAGCAGCTGTCGGGACCAGCTTGGATTTTATGAATAAGGATCCCTTGATTCCACCCAGATTGTTCTCAGAGCAAACCAAACCATTCCTCCCTCGCTTGCCCAGGAGGCTTTGGGGAAAATGATGGTGACCAGGAGATGGAGGGTGGTTATGAGGAGGAGTCTGAGACCTCTGGCCTTGATGGGCCCCTGAGTCAGGAGGAGGCCTCTGTGGACCTTCTGAAAGCCGGGCCCACTCCTAGAAAGGGTGTAGGAGCACAGGGTAGACAGAAAGAGGAGGTCTTCCAGAGCCAGGGGAAAAGAAGGACAAAGACTTGCAGGCTGGCCATGGGGGAGAGGCGGCAGCAGCTTCTCCAAGGGGCCAGGAAGCAGGCACTCAGATAGTGGATTCAGCCCTGGTGTCCATACCATGCCTGGGGTCATGTGACTTGGGTGTGTCCCATTTCCCATCAGACATTTGGCACTAGCTGTGAACAGACCTACCTACCCACCTTTGTCAAAGGAAGAGGGATATGATATGGTTGGCAGTTTTCAGTAGGGGCCCAGCGCCAACAGGGCAATAAGCCGGAGAGAAGTCTCTGTGGGGCAGGGTGGGCTGGCTTGAAGGGCAGACAGGAGAGAATGAGAACCAGCTTCTCAGGCTTGGGGGATTTGGCTCCCTTGGGCTGGTTGCCAGCTAGGCATCTGCTTGTCCAGCGGTAGGGCAGAGGTGCCAGTCCCATGTGAGCCGTAGTCCTGGGAGCTCAGAGAGGCCTGGCCCCCATCTGTCCTGACCAGGACTGCCATCCCTCAAACCCGCAGCCAGTCAGCAAGTCTTCATTCAAGACAGGGCGGGTGTCAGGTTGAATGCATTAGTGTCAGGCCCCAAGAGCAGGACGGAAGCTCCCATTGGCCCTAATGCTACATCCTCCCTCCTTCCTGGTCCCTCCCCCACCCTCTGCCCATCAAACTCTCCTTCTGACCACCCACCCCACGCCTCCCATCACTCCATCACTCTGCAGGGCAAGCTTGGGCAAGAGGGGGCCAGGCCTTGGCCCTTCCCATCCTCTCGCAGGGATTTTGGGGGTGGGCAGAGGGCATAGCAGGGAGAAGCCAAGCGGCGAATTAAAGTTTGGTGATTGTCAGTGTCAGGAGAAGCTAAATAACCCTGTAACTAGTATGAAGGTGAATTCACGGTCTGCTGCACATGGAAAATATGAGCGCTCTGTGAGACGAGGAGTGTGTGTGGCCAAGGCGGCCACCTGCCACGGTGGGTAGCCTCCTCTCCAGGGACCCCTGCAGGGCAGCAGGAGGAGGCCATGGACTCTCCCATCCCTGCCAGTGGGCAGCCGCCCAGGAGCCGAGACCAAGTGTCGTGGGGCAGCTCAGCTGCTTAACACTGGCCTGGGCGCCAGGGAACCAAGGAGACATTTGTAAGCATGAAGCAGTACACAGTCATGGACGCCAGGCCCTGGGATGCCCGCCCTTCCATCCCGACCCATATTAGCCACTAATCTTTATCGAGCACTTACTGTGTGCCAGGCTGTGTGCTATGGGCTATGCAGAAGTTCTATTTTTCTTCCCTCTTTTTTATAACTGCTTTCTTGAGATGTAATTCACATGCCATAAAGTCCACCCTTTTCAAGTGTACAATTCAGTGGTTTTTAGTATAGTCACAGAGTTGTACAGCCATCACTATTATCTAATTTTAGAACATCTTTCTCAACTGCAAAAGAGACTGCCCATTAGCAGTCCCTCAGCCCCAGGCAACGCACTAATTTTGATTCCCTTTTGATACTGAGAAAAGAGAAGTTCGGAGAGGGTCAGTGACTTGGTCAAAGTTGCACAGCCAGAGAGTGGTGGAGCTGGGGTTTGGGCCCAGCAGTCGGACTCTAGAGCTCTGTGTGGGACCACACAGATGTCCTGGCTGGCCCCCATGCACATACGTGCTCTCCCACATGTTTCTAACAGTATGGGCTCAGGCGTGTACATGCACCATCCCAACATGTAGGCCCAGGTGGCAACATGTATTTCTCCTCCTCTCTCCAGGTATGCTTGCCATTCGGTACAGAAAAGTCTCACACACACACCCCCAGAACAGCCAACTTCCCGTCTTTTGGAACTCTCCCTCTGCTGCTAGAGGGGATGGTTGGCACGGGAGCAGGCAGCTGAACAGGGGAGCTGAAGTAGACACTGAGATCTAGAGGGTTTCAGAGTTTTAAAAGGAGAAATCCCTATATCTCCTGTGGCTAATAATTGTCACTGGAATCAGGTGCCAACAGCACATTCCAGAATAGGTCCCTGCCTGGGTCGGGGCCGCAGGCTGGGCGTGCCCACAGGGGCAGTGTGACTCAGTCAGTTCCCCTGCATCTGTCCTTCTTTCTGTCTGTCCTTCTGTCTTTCTCTCACTCTCCCCTCTGCTTCTGTGCTGTTTCTTCCCACTCCTTTTCTTTCCACACCTCCCTCCCTCTCCCTTCACACCCCAAAACTTAAAAATAAACAGATGCTTCTATGGCCCTGCTCTTGCACTTGCAAAATTTGGGAAGTGAAGTGGCACTGCCACCGACTCTGATAAGAGAGATAAGTACGTGGAGGAGAGACAAAGAGAAAGGTAGACATGAGAGAGAACGAGGCTGGTGGATTTGGTTTGGGGTTTTTTTCCTCCTTCTTCTCTCTCCCTCCAAAGCGGAGGATCCGGCTGGGCCAGTTTGGATATTTATTAAGAAAAAGCCAAAGATAATTAACTTTTTTGTTTTTGTTTTGTTTGCGGGTGCCTCCCCTGCTGGCACTCCTGACTGCCTGGCAAATTAAACCTGCTCCTCTCCCTGGGTGCTGGGCCTCCAGCTCCTCTGCCGGCCGCCCTGAGACTGCCAGGCCATCCGCTGCCCACCCAGACACCTCCTTGGGTTTCAGACCTTGGGTCAATTTATGCCACCTCTGATGCCACCTCCCCAGGCTCTCCTGACTCTCAGAACACCCTTTAGAGCAGGGTAAGTGGCCTGTGGGGGATGGGGAGGGAGGGAGAGGAGAGGCTACCATTTGGAGTTGTGGCCAGCACTTCCCTAAGAGGAGGTGGAAGTGAAAGAGTGAGCCTCTCTCCTGGGACAAGGGTATTCCATTCCAGCCAGCCCAGGGCTGTTGGCTTCCGAGGAGAGGGTAAGAAGGACAAAGACTAAGCCAGGGGTGCAAGGAGAGACTAAATTTGGGCCATGTCAACAACCAGCTCTCTGGTACACCACCAGAATCCATGCCCCTAGGAACACTCTGGAGAAGATTCTGGGCCATGGAACCATCCCATGATAGTTCTCCACTCTACACCAGCTCCGTCTCCTCCTGCCTCTGACCCAGCCCCACATCATCCGGGGCTGGCAGAGTGGTTAGAGAGTGGGTGCTTGGGTAAGAAGCTGGCTGCCTCTGCTCTGCAGCCCCAGAAACACTCGGAGCCCCGAGGCCAGGCTATGCCCTGGGCCTGTGCCCTGTCCAGTGTGCCAAGAAGGTGGCAGTTATAGAAGGTTTGGTGGGGAACAGGGTTGAAGGCATCCCAGCAGCCAGGACAGCCAAAGTGAGGAAGGCGGGTCTTCCACGGGGGCCAACACAGCCCTGAGCTGGTTGGGACTAGGAGTGTGGTTTGCCCCTAGGTTTAATTAATATGTCTCAGCCCCTCCCCTGCCTGGGCCTTCTCCTCCCTCTGCCCCCCTGGCTTCCTTCCCACCCGGGAAGTAGGCAGCCATGGAGGTTGCTCCAGGTGGGGAACCTGCTTTGGAGCTGGGCACAGAGAGGAGGGCATTTTTCAAGGATCTCGCTGGCCTTTTTTTTTTTTCTCTGAAATATAAGGATGTGCAATTTTTTTGGTTTCAATTTAGCATTGGAGAATTTTATAATTTAGTAATTAAAATCTCTGATAGGCTTTAGAAATTGCGGCTAATTGAATTTAATGGGAAGATGATTTTCAATTTTATTTGATTACCGGGACCCCTGGCATCGGTATTTATGGGAAAAAAATGGGAAATGTGCTGTGTGGGCTAAGATGGCATAATTGAATTAGGGATAATCGGATTTCTCCGTCATGAATTTCACTATAATTTTCCTATAATTTTCCATTAGATATCTAGTTTACAAATATTCACAAAGAAATGAAGCTCTTTCGGAATGGAGATTGCTGGCTAACAGGATTAGAGGGCCGAGCGTGCGGCTGTGCCAGCCCTATACGGCCATAATGCAATCCCCGCGTCTGCCTTACACTTAGCGTGGCCTCAGCTCTTCGTTTTGCCACCCACTTTGCTGCTCTTCTCTCCCCTTTGTTTCTTCCTCATCCCTGTTTGTCCCTTGGCCCGACACCCACCCGTGCTGTGACCCATGCCCTCTTGTGCCCTGCAGACAGATTTTCCCATCCCCCTGCCCACGCCATGGTGTCTCCCAACTCTGCCTCCACCTCTCCACCAGTGGCTCCTGTCCACAGTCTTCCCTTGCTCCTGCTCCCCCTGACACCTTCCCTCCATCACATGCAAACACACAGCCTCCCTCACAGGTGCGAACACGCTTGTTCACATGCACACATGGTCCTTTGGCCAAGGCTTCTGTGCCCTGGCCCAGTCGCCTCAGAGGGAACCAGTTTATTAGGATCCTGGGGTGGGGTGCAGGAACAAAAGGAGCTTTGTTCCAGTTTATGTGAAAGTTACAAATTCAAAACGAGAGCAGATAAAGCCTGGGATACCTGGTGTATAAACAGGCTGGTGAGTGAGAAGGCCCCAGGCTCAGGAGGGAGAAAGAATGAGTGGGCAAACGGGGGGTGCAAGGGGAACGGCAGCCAGTGATGGAAGCTGGTCGGGGTGAGCTGAGTTGTCCCTGGTACTGATGTGGGGTGCTGGTGGGTGGGATTGCTTTGTAGGTTTCCAGTCTTCTTTTTCTCTTGGGTGGGTGGTGTCTAAGAGGAGCTGGTGGCTCTGTGCCTAGGGCCTGGAGACCAGTAGGAATTGTGGCGTTGGGCTTTCCATTCCCAAAGTCTCAGGCATAAATATCCTCACTGTGGCCTGGGCCTCAGGGTTGAAGAGGTGTCACTGGGGTAGTGAGAGAAGTACTTGACCTGAAGTAACTTGCTGTCACCGCGTCAGGGTGGTCAAGGCAAAAATGGGCCATGGCTTTAAAAGGTGTCCAGGCCTCTCGCCTTTGTACAAGCACATGCACCCAGAGAGACGAAGAGGTGAATCTGGGGACCCCTATATTATGTGACCTCTGACTCACAACCCGATGACCTTGTTGCCTCAGCCTCCTTCTTAGATCATAACCCACAAAGTTGGCCCCCTTTTCCGTCTTCTCTGACCTACGCTCCTCCACAAGAGGCCCCTTGCTTTTGGGCCAGGCCTATTAAACCTCCTGAGGTTGACTTTGGCCAGTCTCTTGGCAGAGCGGAGGCTTTCTAGGCAGCCCCTCACCTTCCTCCACCACTGGCCAAGCCTGGTGGGTCCCTCCAGCTGGCCCTGCCTGCTCTGCCTTCCTTCCAGCCAGTGCTTTCCAGCCTTTGTCTGCCAGGGCCCCAAAGTTATGGGGAGACTAATCTAGTTGGCTCTGCCTAGGTAATTGGAAGAGAAAACTCTCTTCCTTTCACCTCCCATGCTCTCGTCAGGGGTAAGGCCCTGTAGCCTTACTACCATCAGCAGTAGCCCAGAAGGGTATTCAGAGCCAACCAGCAGGTCGTGCAGGTCACGTATGCAGGGAGCACCCCATACACACAGACTTCTTCGAACGCACCCAGAAATCAGCCCTTCTTCCCTGGCCTCTTCAGGCTTCCGTGTACACCCCAGATAGGGAAGCAGAAGCTTGGGATTGGGAGCTGGATGTGGGATCACCTGTAGTTACCGACATACAGCCTCAAGGGAATACAGTCCTTGCTTTGGGGAGTCACAGGTGGAAGCGCCCAAAGGCGCGTGTGTAGCCCAGAGCAGCCATGGTCACAGACAAGCCTGAGATCCCATCTGGGGAGCAGATTCCTCTCTGCTTAGTTGCCCTGTGCCAGCAGTTGAGCTTCCAGGCTCAGCCTTTGGGGAGCATGTGGCTTGATTTGTCTAAGGGGCTCTCTGCCCTTATTCCAGCTTTTAGGGCCAGGGGAGGCTCAGCAAAGCTTCTCAGCCTCTCTGGCTGCTGTTCCTACATAGGGGTAGGGCAGACCTGAGGGTGGACAGCTGTATGGCAACCAGGAATAGGCAGTCAAATAGGGGAGGATGTTAAACTCCCTATAAGGCCATTTGGAACTAAAGATCAGTCAGAAAAAGGACGAAGAAAAATAAGGGGAAAGTAGGAGAAAGAATAGATTGTTAACTCCCTGAGTCTTTGCCCGAAGGCCACCCTGGGTCCCTCCCTTTGCAAAATAGAAATATTGCAAAACTAGGCCATCGCCATTCTGCTGAATGTTGCCCAAAGACCAGAGAGCACCTGGGCCCCTCTCCTCATCTGAAGGCAGTGTGGCCGCTCCTGAAATAAGGGAAAAGAGGAAGGAAGAGGAGCTATAAGGGACAGAAAAATGGGGGGAGGCACTGAGGAGTGTGTGTGTGTCTTCCATTAACAAAATTGCCCAACTCGCTTGCTCACCTGGCTACCTCTTTCCTTGAGCCCCTCCAGACCCCAGGGTAAATTGGGTCACTAGAACTTAAGGCTTCTCAGCATATATGGCTAGAGCAGGGACTTCTGGGACTGTGTAGGGACCATGGCAGCGAGACCCACCAAACTGCTTTCTCTGGGGAAGAGGAGCAAGGAGAGGACAAAGCACCTGGTCCAGTAATGAGCTGGGAGAGATGGGAAATGAGGTCCGATGTCCAATGGGGTACAGGGCCTGACCCCCGGGCCAGGGGGACAGGTGGCAGGACGCTGGCACGTTTGGTTGAAGGGTGCCCGTGCTCTGTCTGCCGAGGCCCTTCGTGGTACCCGGACAAAGGTAGAGGCGAGAAGGAAGAGGGCAGGAAGGAGGCCCAGGTGATGCCGCGGTTCTGGGATGGGGATGCTCCCAGGTAAGGCTGCTCGGCGGGGTGAGGGCAGCAGAAAGAGGTGTTTCCATCCTCGCCTCAGCGCCCGGCTGGTGGCTGAACCGCGAGGCAGGAGGAGGAGGGGAAAGGCCCAGAGATTATGCCTGTGCGGGGGGCGGGGGGGGACGCACCCCCTTCGTGGGGTCCTGGGGGGCACCGGCCCCAGTCCCGCCGGTGGAGAGGGCGCCCGGGCGAGCGAGCCCACAGGGTGCCGGGGTCCATTTAAGGCAAAACCCATCCAAGGCGGCCGCCGCGTCCGCGCCCCCTCGGGCCGGAGTGCGGGGGAGCGAGCTGACTTGCGTGTGTACCGACACACCCAGCCGCGCCGCCTTGGAGGCTTTTCTTCTTCGAACTAAAACAGAACAAAAAAAAAACAACGAGGAAACTCAGGGCATGGGGGAAACAAAACCCCTTTGAAGCCCCAGTAGCCGCTAGTCCCGGGTAAGCGAACCGGGTCCGGCAGTGCACTGGCTGCACGCTGGAGGTGGGCGCGACCGCGGCGGCCCGGAGCGCCCGCGCGGGAAAGTTTGCGCGGCCAGGGGAGGGGGCGCGCCGCGGGGGTCCTGAGCGGCAGAGGCGAGCGTGCGAGCGCGCGCCCGGCGTCTTGAGAGTTGGCGTGGGTGCGCGCGCCCCGGCCCCGGGACCCCTGCTCAGGCAGGCTTTCTTGACACCCCTTCCTCACACCGGCTCAGCGCGCGGAGGCCCGCCCCCTCCTCCCGGAGTCAGAGTTCTGGGAAAGCACTGGGCCAGTAAGGCCAGCGCGCGGCCCTGATAGGGCGGCCGCAGGAGCCGGTGCGATGAGGGCGCGCGCGCGCGAGGGAAGGAGGGCATGTGAGGCGGGTGCGCGCG